>NC_092145.1:97316976-97629361 GCF_043159975.1 Macaca nemestrina | reverse complement strand
TGAGATGATTTCACAGAACACAAAGAAGTTTCTCAGAAAGCTTCTTTCTCATTGTTATCGGAGGATATTTCCTTTGGCCCTATAGACTTCAAAGGGATCCGAAATATCTGTTCTCAGATTCCAAAGAAATAAGGCTAGCAAAGAGATGCACGAAATACAGATGTAACACTGTGAGATGAATTAACAGAACACTAAGCAGTTTCTCAGAAAGCTTCTTTCAAGATTTCATCTGAGGATATTTCCTTTTTCACCATAGCCCTCTATGGGCTTCCAAATATCACTTTGCCAATTCCACAAGAACTGTCTTAGCGAAAGGCTTCTTGAGGGGAAATCTGTAACTCTGTGAGATGATTTCACAGAACACAAAGAAGTTTCTCAGAAAGCTTCTTTCTCATTGTTATCGGAGGATATTTCCTTTGGCCCTATAGTCTTCAAAGGGATCCGAAATATCTGTTCTCAGATTCCAAAGAAATAAGGCTAGCAAAGAGATGCACGAAATACAGATGTAACTCTGTGAGATGAATTAACAGAACACTAAGCAGTTTCTCAGAAAGCTTCTTTCCAGATTTCATCTGAGGATATTTCCTTTTTCACCATAGCCCTCTATGGGCTTCCAAATATCACTTTGCCAATTCCACAAGAACTGTCTTAGAGAAAGGCTTCTTGAGGGGAAAGCTGTAACTCTGTGAGATGATTTCACAGAACACAAAGAAGTTTCTCAGAAAGCTTCTTTCTCTTTGTTATCGGAGGATATTTCCTTTGGCTCTACAGTCTTCAAAGGGATCCGAAATATCTGTTCTCAGATTCCACAGAAATAAGACTAGCAAAGAGATCCACGAAATACAGATGTAACTCTGTGAGATGAATTAACAGAACACTAAGCAGTTTCTCAGAAAGCTTCTTTCCAGATTTCATCTGAGGATATTTCCTTTTTCACCATAGCCCTCTTTGGGCTTCCAAATATCACTTTGCCAATTCCACAAGAACTGTCTTTCCGAAAGGCTTCTTGAGGGGAAAGCTGTAACTCTGTGAGATGATTTCACAGAACACAAAGAAGTTTCTCAGTAAGCTTCTTTCACTTTGTTATCGGAGGATATTTCCTTTGGCCCTATAGTCTTCAAAGGGATCCGAAATATCTGTTCTCAGATTCCACAGAAATAAGGCTAGCAAAGAGATCCACGAAATACAGATGTAACTCTGTGAGATGAATTAACAGAACACTAAGCAGTTTCTCAGAAAGCTTCTTTCCAGATTTCATCTGAGGATATTTCTTTTTTCACCATAGCCCTCTTTGGGCTTCCAAATATCACTTTGCCAATTCCACAAGAACTGTCTTAGCGAAAGGCTTCTTGAGGGGAAAGCTGTAACTCTGTGAGATGATTTCACAGAACACAAAGAAGTTTCTCAGTAAGCTTCTTTCTCTTTGTTATCGGAGGATATTTCCTTTGGCCCTATAGTCTTCAAAGAGATCCGAAATATCTGTACTCAGATTCCACAGAAATAAGGCTAGCAAAGAGATCCACGAAATACAGATGTAACTCTGTGAGATGAATTAACAGAACACTAAGCAGTTTCTCAGAAAACTTCTTTCTACATTTCATCTGAGGATATTTCCTTTTTCACCATAGCCCTCTATGGGCTTCCAAATATCACTTTGCCAATTCCACAAGAACTGTCTTAGCGAAAGGCTTCTTTAGTGGAAAGGTGTAACTCTGTGAGATGATTTCACAGAACACAAAGAAGTTTCTCAGAAAGCTTCTTTCTCTTTGTTATCGGAGGATATTTCCTTTGGCCCTATAGACTTCAAAGGGATCCGAAATATCTGTTCTCAGATTCCAAAGAAATAAGGCTAGCAAAGAGATCCACGAAATACAGATGTAACTCTGTGAGATGAATTAACAGAACACTAAGCAGTTTCTCAGAAAGCTTCTTTCCAGATTTCATCTGAGGATATTTCCTTTTTCACCATAGCCCTCTTTGGGCTTCCAAATATCACTTTGCCAATTCCACAAGAACTGTCTTAGCGAAAGGGTTCTTGAGGGGAAAGCTGTAACTCTGTGAGATGATTTCACAGAACACAAAGAAGTTTCTCAGTAAGCTTCTTTCACTTTGTTATCGGAGGATATTTCCTTTGGCCCTATAGTCTTCAAAGGGATCCGAAATATCTGTTCTCAGATTCCACAGAAATAAGGCTAGCAAAGAGATCCACGAAATACAGATGTAACTCTGTGAGATGAATTAACAGAACACTAAGCAGTTTCTCAGAAAGCTTCTTTCCAGATTTCATCTGAGGATATTTCTTTTTTCACCATAGCCCTCTTTGGGCTTCCAAATATCACTTTGCCAATTCCACAAGAACTGTCTTAGCGAAAGGCTTCTTGAGGGGAAAGCTGTAACTCTGTGAGATGATTTCACAGAACACAAAGAAGTTTCTCAGTAAGCTTCTTTCTCTTTGTTATCGGAGGATATTTCCTTTGGCCCTATAGTCTTCAAAGAGATCCGAAATATCTGTACTCAGATTCCACAGAAATAAGGCTAGCAAAGAGATGCACGAAATACAGATGTAACTCTGTGAGATGAATTAACAGAACACTAAGCAGTTTCTCAGAAAGCTTCTTTCCAGATTTCATCTGAGGATATTTCCTTTTTCACCATAGCCCTCTATGGGCTTCCAAATATCACTTTGCCAATTCCACAAGAACTGTCTTAGCGAAAGGCTTCTTGAGGGGAAAGCTGTAACTCTGTTAGATGATTTCATGGAACACAAAGAAGTATCTCAGAAAGCTTCTTTCTCTTTGTTATCGCAGGATATTTCCTTTGGCCCTATAGTCTTCAAAGGGATCCGAAATATCTGTTCTCAGATTCCACACAAATAAGGCTAGCAAAGAGATCCACGAAATACAGATGTAACTCTGTGAGTGGAAGTCACACATCACAGAGCAGTTTCTCAGAAAGCTTCTTTCCAGATTTCATCTGAGGATATTTCCTTTTTCACCATAGCCCTCTATGGGCTTCCAAATATCACTTTGCCAATTCCAGAAGAACTGTCTTAGCGAAAGGCTTCTTGAGGGGAAAGCTGTAACTCTGTGAGATGATTTCAAAAAACACAAAGAAGTTTCTCAGAACGCTTCTTTCTCTTTGTTATCGGAGGATATTTCCTTTGGCCCTATAGTCTTCAAAGGGATAAGAAATATCTGTTCTCAGATTCCACAGAAATAAGGCTATCAAAGAGATGCACGAAATACAGATGTAACTCTGTGAGATGAATTTACAGAACACTAAGCAGTTTCTCAGAAAGCTTCTTTCCAGATTTCATCTGAGGATATTTCCTTTTTCACCATAGCCCTCTATGGGCTTCCAAATATCACTTTGCCAATTCCAAAAGAACTGTCTTAGCGAAAGGCTTCTTGAGGGGAAAGCTGTAACTCTGTGAGATGATTTCACAGAACACAAAGAAGTTTCTCAGAAAGCTTCTTTCTGTTTGTTGTCAGAGGATATTTCCTTTGGCCCTATAGTCTTCAAACGGATCCGAAATATCTGTTCTCAGATTCCACAGAAATAAGGCTAGCAAAGAGATCCACGAAATACAGACGTAACTCTGTGAGTTGAAGTCACACATCACAGAGCAGTTTCTCAGAAAGCTTCTTTCCAGATTTCATCTGAGGATATTTCCTTTTTCACCATAGCCCTCTATGGGCTTCCAAATATCACTTTGCCAATTCCACAAGAACTGTCTTAGCAAAAGGCTTCTTGAGGGGAAATCTGTAACTCTGTGAGATGATTTCACAGAACACAAAGAAGTTTCTCAGAAAGCTTCTTTCTCATTGTTATCGGAGGATATTTCCTTTGGCCCTATAGTCTTCAAAGGGATCCGAAATATCTGTTCTCAGATTCCAAAGAAATAAGGCTAGCAAAGAGATGCACGAAATACAGATGTAACTCTGTGAGATGAATTAACAGAACACTAAGCAGTTTCTCAGAAAGCTTCTTTCCAGATTTCATCTGAGGATATTTCCTTTTTCACCATAGCCCTCTATGGGCTTCCAAATATCACTTTGCCAATTCCACAAGAACTGTCTTAGCGAAAGGCTTCTTGAGTGGAAAGCTGTAACTCTGTGAGATGATTTCATGGAACACAAAGAAGTATCTCAGAAAGCTTCTTTCTCTTTGTTATCGCAGGATATTTCCTTTGGCCCTATAGTCTTCAAAGGGATCCGAAATATCTGTTCTCAGATTCCACACAAATAAGGCTAGCAAAGAGATCCACGAAATACAGATGTAACTCTGTGAGTGGAAGTCACACATCACAGAGCAGTTTCTCAGAAAGCTTCTTTCCAGATTTCATCTGAGGATATTTCCTTTTTCACCATAGCCCTCTATGCGCTTCCAAATATCACTTTGCCAATTCCAGAAGAACTGTCTTAGCGAAAGGCTTCTTGAGGGGAAAGCTGTAACTCTGTGAGATGATTTCACAAAACACAAAGAAGTTTCTCAGAACGCTTCTTTCTCTTTGTTATCGGAGGATATTTCCTTTGGCCCTATAGTCTTCAAAGGGATAAGAAATATCTGTTCTCAGATTCCACAGAAATAAGGCTATCAAAGAGATGCACGAAATACAGATGTAACTCTGTGAGATGAATTTACAGAACACTAAGCAGTTTCTCAGAAAGCTTCTTTCCAGATTTCATCTGAGGATATTTCCTTTTTCACCATAGCCCTCTATGGGCTTCCAAATATCACTTTGCCAATTCCAAAAGAACTGTCTTAGCGAAAGGCTTCTTGAGGGGAAAGCTGTAACTCTGTGAGATGATTTCACAGAACACAAAGAAGTTTCTCAGAAAGCTTCTTTCTGTTTGTTGTCGGAGGATATTTCCTTTGGCCCTATAGTCTTCAAAGGGATCCGAAATATCTGTTCTCAGATTCCACAGAAATAAGGCTAGCAAAGAGATCCACGAAATACAGACGTAACTCTGTGAGTTGAAGTCACACATCACAGAGCAGTTTCTCAGAAAGCTTCTTTCCAGATTTCATCTGAGGATATTTCCTTTTTCACCATAGCCCTCTATGGGCTTCCAAATATCACTTTGCCAATTCCACAAGAACTGTCTTAGCAAAAGGCTTCTTGAGGGGAAAGCTGTAACTCTGTGAGATGATTTCACAGAACACAAAGAAGTTTCTCAGAAAGCTTCTTTCTCTTTGTTATCGGAGGATATTTCCTTTGGCTCTACAGTCTTCAAAGGGATCCGAAATATCTGTTCTCAGATTCCACAGAAATAAGGCTAGCAAAGAGATCCAAGAAATACAGATGTAACTCTGTGAGATGAATTAACAGAACACTAAGCAGTTTCTCAGAAAGCATCTTTCCAGATTTCATCTGAGGATATTTCCTCTTTCACCATAGCCCTCTATGGGCTTCCAAATATCACTTTGCCAATTCCACAAGAACTGTCTTAACGAAAGGCTTCTTGAGGGGAAAGCTGTAACTCTGTGAGATGATTTCACAGAACACAAAGAAGTTTCTCAGAAAGCTTCTTTCTCTTTGTTATCGGAGGATATTTCCTTTGGCCCTATAGTCTTCAAAGGGATCCGAAGTATCTGTTCTCAGATTCCACAGAAATAAGGCTAGGAAAGAGATCCACGAAATACAGATGTAATTCTGTGAGATGAATTAACAGAACACTAAGCAGTTTCTCAGAAAGCTTCTTTCCAGATTTCATCTGAGGATATTTCCTTTTTCACCATAGCCCTCTATGGGCTTCAAAATATCACTTTGCCAATTCCACAAGAACTCTCTTAGCGAAAGGCTTCTTGAGTGGAAAGCTGTAACTCTGTGAGATGATTTCACGGAACACAAAGAAGTTTCTCAGAAAGCTTCTTTCTCATTGTTATCGGAGGATATTTCCTTTGGCCCTATAGACTTCAAAGGGATCCGAAATATCTGTTCTCAGATTCCACAGAAATAAGGCTAGCAAAGAGATGCACGAAATACAGATGTAACTCTGTGAGATGAATTAACAGAACACTAAGCAGTTTCTCAGAAAGCTTCTTTCCAGGTTTCATCGGAGGATATTTCCTTTTTCACCATAGCCCTCTATGGCCTTCCAAATATCACTTTGCCAATTCCAGAAGAACTGTCTTAGCGAAAGGCTTATTGAGGGGAAAGCTGTAACACTGTGTGATGATTTCACAGAACACAAAGAAGTTTCTCAGAAAGCTTCTTTCTGTTTGTTATCGGAGGATATTTCCTTTGGCTCTACAGTCTTCAAAGGGATCCGAAAAATCTGTTCACAAATTCCACAGAAATTAGGCTAGCAAAGAGATCCACGAAATACCGATGTAACTCTGTGAGATGAATTAACAGAACACTAAGCAGTTTCTCAGAAAGCTTCTTTCCAGATTTCATCTGAGGATATTTCCTCTTTCACCCTAGGCCTCTATGGGCTTCCAAATATCACTTTGCGAATTCCACAAGAACTGTCTTAGCGAAAGGCTTCTTGAGTGGAAAGCTGTAACTCTGTGAGATGATTTCACGGAACACAAAGAAGTATCTCTGAAAGCTTCTTTCTCTTTGTTATCGGAGGATATTTCCTTTGGCCCTATAGTCTTCAAAGGGATCCGAAATATCTGTTCTCAGATTCCACAGTAATAAGGCTAGCAAAGAGATGCACGAAATACAGATGTAACTCTGTGAGATGAATTAACAGAACACTAAGCAGTTTCTCAGAAAGCTTCTTTCCAGATTTCATCTGAGGATATTTCCTTTTTCACCATAGCCCTCTATGGGCTTCCAAATATCAATTTGCGAATTCCACAAGAACTGTTTTAGCGAAAGGCTTCTTGAGGGGAAAGCTGTAACTCTGTGAGATGATTTCACGGAACACAAAGAAGTTTCTCAGAAAGCTTCTTTCTCATTGTTATCGGAGGATATTTCCTTTGGCCCTATAGTCTTCAAAGGGATCCGAAATATCTGTTCTCAGATTCCAAAGAAATAAGGCTAGCAAAGAGATGCACGAAATACAGATGTAACTCTGTGAGATGAATTAACAGAACACTAAGCAGTTTCTCAGAAAGCTTCTTTCCAGATTTCATCTGAGGACATTTCCTCTTTCACCATAGCCCTCTATGGGCTTCCAAATATCACTTTGCCAATTCCAAAAGAACTGTCTTAGCGAAAGACTTCTTGAAGGGCAAGCTGTACCTCTGTGAGATGATTTCACAAAACACAAAGAAGTTTTTCAGTAAGCTTCTTTCTCTTTGTTATCAGAGGATATTTCCTTTGGCCCTATAGTCTTCAAAGGAATCCGAAACATCTGTTCTCAGATTCCAAAGAAATAAGGCTAGCAAAGAGATCCACGAAATACAGATGTAACTCTGTGAGATGAATTAACAGAACACTAAGCAGTTTCTCAGAAAGCTTCTTTCCAGATTTCATCTGAGGATATTTCCTTTTTCACCATAGCCCTCTTTGGGCTTCCAAATATCACTTTTTCAATTCCACAAGAACTGTCTTAGCGAAAGGCTTCTTGAGGGGAAAGCTGTATCTCTGTGAGATGATTTCACAGAACACAAAGAAGTTTCTCAGTAAGCTTCTTTCTCTTTGTTATCGGAGGATATTTCCTTTGGCCCTATAGTCTTCAAAGAGATCCGAAATATCTGTACTCAGATTCCACAGAAATAAGGCTAGCAAAGAGATCCACGAAATACAGATGTAACTCCGTGAGATGAATTAACAGAACACTAAGCAGTTTCTCAGAAAGCTTCTTTCCAGATTTCATCTGAGGATATTTCCTTTTTCACCATAGCCCTCTATGGGCTTCCAAATATCACTTTGACAATTCCACAAGAACTGTCTTAGCGAAAGGCTTCTTTAGTGGAAAGGTGTAACTCTGTGAGATGATTTCACGGAACACAAAGAAGTTTCTAAGAAAGCTTCTTTCTCTTTGTTATCGGAGGATATTTCCTTTGGCCCTATAGTCTTCAAAGGGATCCAAAATATCTGTTCTCAGATTCCACAGTAATAAGGCTAGCAAAGAGATGCACGAAATACAGATGTAACTCTGTGAGATGAATTAACAGAACACTAAGGAGTTTCTCAGAAAGCTTCTTTCCAGATTTCATCTGAGGATATTTCCTTTTTCACCATAGCCCTCTTTGGGCTTTCAAATATCACTTTGCCAATTCCACAAGAACTGTCTTAGCGAAAGGCTTCTTGAGGGGAAAGCTGTAACTCTGTGAGATGATTTCACAGAACACAAAGAAGTTTCTCAGTAAGCTTCTTTCTCTTCGTTATCGGAAGATATTTCCTATGGCCCTAGAGTCTTCAAAGGGATCCGAAATATCTGTTCTCAGATTCCAAAGAAATAAGGCTAGCAAAGAGATCCACGAAATACAGATGTAACTCTGTGAGATGAATTAACAGAACACTAAGCAGTTTCTCAGAAAGCTTCTTTCCAGATTTCATCTGAGGATATTTCCTTTTTCACCATAGCCCTCTATGGGCTTCCAAATATCACTTTGCCAATTCCACAAGAACTGTCTTAGCGAAAGGCTTCTTGAGTGGAAAGCTGTAACTCTGTGAGATGATTTCACGGAACACAAAGAAGTATCTCAGAAAGCTTCTTTCTCTTTGTTATCGGAGGATATTTCCTTTGGCCCTATAGTCTTCAAAGGGATCCGAAATATCTGTTCTCAGATTCCACAGAAATAAGGCTAGCAAAGAGATGCACGAAATACAGATGTAACTCTGTGAGATGAATTAACAGAACACTAAGCAGTTTCTCAGAAAGCTTCTTTCCAGATTTCATCTGAGGATATTTCCTTTTTCACCATAGCCCTCTATGGGCTTCCAAATATCACTTTGCGAATTCCACAAGAACTGTTTTAGTGAAAGGCTTCTTGAGGGGAAAGCTGTAACTCCGTGAGATGATTTCACAGATCACAAAGAAGTTTCTCAGAAAGCTTCTTTCTCATTGTTATTGGAGGATATTTCCTTTGGCCCTATAGTCTTCAAAGGGATCCGAAATATCTGTTCTCAGATTCCACAGAAATAAGGCTAACAAAGAGATCCACGAAATACAGATGTAACTCTGTGAGTGGAAGTCACACATCACAGAGCAGTTTCTCAGAAAGCTTCTTTCCAGATTTCATCTGAGGATATTTCCTTTTTCACCATAGCCCTCTATGGGCTTCCAAATATCACTTTGCCAATTCCACAAGATCTGTCTTAGCGAAAGGCTTCCTGAGGGGAAAGCTGTAACTCTGTGAGATGATTTCACAAAACACAAAGAAGTTTCTCAGAACGCTTCTTTCTCTTTGTTATCGGAGGATATTTCCTTTGGCCCTATAGTCTTCAAAGGGATAAGAAATATCTGTTCTCAGATTCCACAGAAATAAGGCTAGCAAAGAGATGCACGAAATACAGATGTAACTCTGTGAGATGAATTAACAGAACACTAAGCAGTTTCTCAGAAAGCTTCTTTCCAGATTTCATCTGAGGATATTTCCTTTTTCACCATAGCCCTCTATGGGCTTCCAAATATCATTTTGCCAATTCCAAAAGAACTCTCTTAGCGAAAGGCTTCTTGAGGGGAAAGCTGTAACTCTGTGAGATGATTTCACAGAACACAAAGAAGTTTCTCAGAAAGCTTCTTTCTCTTTGTTATCGGAGGATATTTCCTTTGGCCCTATAGACTTCAAAGGGATCTGAAATATCTGTTCTCAGATTCCAAAGAAATAAGGCTAGCAAAGAGATCCACGAAATACAGATGTAACTCTGTGAGATGAATTAACAGAACACTAAGCAGTTTCTCAGAAAGCTTCTTTCCAGATTTCATCTGAGGATATTTCCTTTTTCACCATAGCCCTCTTTGGGCTTCCAAATATCCCTTTGCCAATTCCACAAGAACTGTCTTAGCGAAAGGCTTCTTGAGGGGAAAGCTGTAACTCTGTGAGATGATTTCACAGAACACAAAGAAGTTTCTCAGTAAGTTTCTTTCACTTTGTTATCGGAGGATATTTCCTTTGGCCCTATAGTCTTCAAAGGGATCCGAAATATCTGTTCTCAGATTCCACAGAAATAAGGCTAGCAAAGAGATCCACGAAATACAGATGTAACTCTGTGAGATGAATTAACAGAACACTAAGCAGTTTCTCAGAAAGCTTCTTTCCAGATTTCATCTGAGGATATTTCTTTTTTCACCATAGCCCTCTTTGGGCTTCCAAATATCACTTTGCCAATTCCACAAGAACTGTCTTAGCGAAAGGCTTCTTGAGGGGAAAGCTGTAACTCTGTGAGATGATTTCACAGAACACAAAGAAGTTTCTCAGTAAGCTTCTTTCTCTTTGTTATCGGAGGATATTTCCTTTGGCCCTATAGTCTTCAAAGAGATCCGAAATATCTGTACTCAGATTCCACAGAAATAAGGCTAGCAAAGAGATCCACGAAATACAGATGTAACTCTGTGAGATGAATTAACAGAACACTAAGCAGTTTCTCAGAAAGCTTCTTTCCAGATTTCATCTGAGGATATTTCCTTTTTCACCATAGCCCTCTATGGGCTTCCAAATATCACTTTGCCAATTCCACAAGAACTGTCTTAGCGAAAGGCTTCTTTAGTGGAAAGGTGTAACTCTGTGAGATGATTTCACAGAACACAAAGAAGTTTCTCAGAAAGCTTCTTTCTCTTTGTTATCGGAGGATATTTCCTTTGTCCCTAGAGTCTTCAAAGTGATCCGAAATATCTGTTCTCAGATTCCACCGAAATAAGGCTAGCAAAGAGATCCACGAAATACAGATGTAACTCTGTGAGATGAATTAACAGAACACTAAGCAGTTTCTCAGAAAGCTTCTTTCCAGATTTCATCTGAGGATATTTCCTTTTTCACCATAGCCCTCTATGGGCTTCCAAATATCACTTTGCCAATTCCACAAGAACTGTCTTAGCGAAAGGCTTCTTGAGTGGAAAGCTGTAACTCTGTGAGATGATTTCATGGAACACAAAGAAGTATCTCAGAAAGCTTCTTTCTCTTTGTTATCGCAGGATATTTCCTTTGGCCCTATAGTCTTCAAAGGGATCCGAAATATCTGTTCTCAGATACCACAGAAATAAGGCTAGCAAAGAGATCCACGAAATAGAGATGTAACTCTGTGAGTGGAAGTCACACATCACAGAGCAGTTTCTCAGAAAGCTTCTTTCCAGATTTCATCTGAGGATATTTCCTTTTTCACCATAGCCCTCTATGGGCTTCCAAATATCACTTTGCCAATTCCACAAGAACTGTCTTAGCGAAAGGCTTCTTGAGGGGAAAGCTGTAACTCTGTGAGATGATTTCACAAAACACAAAGAAGTTTCTCAGAACGCTTCTTTCTCTTTGTTATCGGAGGATATTTCCTTTGGCCCTATAGTCTTCAAAGGGATAAGAAATATCTGTTCTCAGATTCCACAGAAATAAGGCTATCAAAGAGATGCACGAAATACAGATGTAACTCTGTGAGATGAATTAACAGAACACTAAGCAGTTTCTCAGAAAACTTCTTTCCAGATTTCATCTGAGGATATTTCCTTTTTCACCATAGCCCTCTATGGGCTTCCAAATATCACTTTGCCAATTCCAAAAGAACTGTCTTAGCGAAAGGCTTCTTGAGGGGAAAGCTGTAACTCTGTGAGATGATTTCACAGAACACAAAGAAGTTTCTCAGAAAGCTTCTTTCTGTTTGTTGTCGGAGGATATTTCCTTTGGCCCTATAGTCTTCAAAGGGATCCGAAATATCTGTTCTCAGATTCCAAAGAAATAAGGCTAGCAAAGAGATGCACGAAATACAGATGTAACTCTGTGAGATGAATTAACAGAACACTAAGCAGTTTCTCAGAAAGCTTCTTTCCAGATTTCATCTGAGGATATTTCCTCTTTCACCATAGCCCTCTAAGGGCTTCCAAATATCACTTTGCCAATTCCACAAGAACTGTCTTAGCGAAAGGCTCCTTGAGGGGAAAGCTGTAACTCTGTGAGATGATTTCACAGAACACAAAGAAGTTTCTCAGTAAGCTTCTTTCTGTTTGTTATCGGAGGATATTTCCTTTGGCTCTACAGTCTTCAAAGGGATCCGAAATATCTGTTCTCAGATTCCACAGAAATAAGGCTAGCAAAGAGATCCACGAAATACAGATGTAACTCCGTGAGATGAATTAACAGAACACTAAGCAGTTTCTCAGAAAGCTTCTTTCCAGATTTCATCTGAGGATATTTCCTTTTTCACCATAGCCCTCTATGGGCTTCCAAATATCACTTTGCCAATTCCACAAGAACTGTCTTAGCGAAAGGCTTCTTGAAGGGAAAGCTGTAACTCTGTGAGATGATTTCATGGAACACAAAGTAGTTTCTCAGAAAGCTTCTTTCTCTTTGTTATCGGAGGATATTTCCTTTGGCCCTATAGTCTTCAAAGGGATCCGAAGTATCTGTTCCCAGATTCCACAGAAATAAGGCTAGGAAAGAGATCCACGAAATACAGATGTAACTCTGTGAGATGAATTAACAGAACACTAAGCAGTTTCTCAGAAAGCTTCTTTCCAGATTTCATCTGAGGATATTTCCTTTTTCACCATAGCCCTCTATGGGCTTCCAAATATCACTTTGCCAATTCCACAAGAACTGTCTTAGCGAAAGTCTTCTTGAGTGGAAAGCTGTAACTCTGTGAGATGATTTCTCGGAATACAAAGAAGTTTCTCAGAAAGCTTCTTTCTCTTTGTTATCGGAGGATATTTCCATTGGCCCTATAGACTTCAAATGGATCCGAAATATCTGTTCTCAGATTCCAAAGAAATAAGGCTCGCAAAGAGATCCACGAAATACAGATGTAACTCTGTGAGATGAATTAACAGAACACTAAGTAGTTTCTCAGAAAGCTTCTTTCCAGATTTCATCTGAGGATAATTCCTTTTTCACCATAGCCCTCTTTGGGCTTCCAAATATCACTTTGCCAATTCCACAAGAACTGTCTTAGCGAAAGGCTTCTTGAGGGGAAATCTGTAACTCTGTGAGATAATTTCACAGAACAGAAAGAAGTTTCTCAGAAAGCTTCTTTCTCTTTGTTATCGGAGGATATTTCCTTTGGCCCTATAGTCTTCAAAGGGATCCGAAATATCTGTTCTCAGATTCCAAAGAAATAAGGCTAGCAAAGAGATGCACGAAATACAGATATAACTCTGTGAAATGAATTAACAGAACACTAAGCAGTTTCTCAGAAAGATTCTTTCCAGATTTCATCTGAGGATATTTCCTCTTTCACCATAGCCCTCTATGGGCTTCCAAATATCACTTTGCCAATTCCACAAGAACTGTCTTAGCGAAAGGCTTCTTGAAGGGAAAGCTGTAACTCTGTGAGATGATTTCACAAAACACAAAGAAGTTTCTCAGTAAGCTTCCTTCTCTTTGTTATCGGAGGATATTTCCTTTGGCCCTATAGTCTTCAAAGGGATCCGAAATATCTGTTCTCAGATTCCACACAAATAAGGCTATCAAAGAGATGCACGAAATACAGATGTAACTCTGTGAGATGAATTAACAGAACACTAAGCAGTTTCTCAGAAAGCTTGTTTCCAGATTTCATCTGAGGATATTTCCTTTTTCACCATAGCCCTCTATGGGCTTCCAAATATCACTTTGCCAATTCCACAAGAACTGTCTTAGCGAAAGGCTTCTTGAGTGGAAAGCTGTAACTCTGTGAGATGATTTCAGGGAACACAAAGAAGTATCTCAGAAAGCTTCTTTCTCTTTGTTATCGCAGGATATTTCCTTTGGCCCTATAGTCTTCAAAGGGATCCGAAATATCTGTTCTCAGATTCCACAGAAATAAGGCTAGCAAAGAGATCCACGAAATAGAGATGTAACTCTGTGAGATGAATTAACAGAACACTAAGCAGTTTCTCAGAAAGCTTCTTTCCAGATTTCATCTGCGGATATTTCCTTTTTCACCATAGCCCTCTATGGGCTTCCAAATATCACTTTGCCAATTCCACTAGAACTGTCTTAGCGAAAGGCTTCTTGAGGGGAAAGCTGTAACTCTGTGAGATGATTTCACAGAACACAAAGAAGTTTCTCAGAAAGCTTCTTTCTCTTTGTTATCGGAGGATATTTCCTTTGGCCCTATGGACTTCAAAGGGATCCGAAATATCTGTTCTCAGATTCCAAAGAAATAAGGCTCGCAAAGAGATCCACGAAATACAGATGTAACTCTGTGAGATGAATTAACAGAACACTAAGCAGTTTCTCAGAAAGCTTCTTTCCAGATTTCATCTGAGGATAATTCCTTTCTCACCATAGCCCTCTTTGGGCTTCCAAATATCACTTTGCCAATTCCACAAGAACTGTCTTAGCGAAAGGCTTCTTGAGGGGAAATCTGTAACTCTGTGAGATAATTTCACAGAACAGAAAGAAGTTTCTCAGAAAGCTTCTTTCTCTTTGTTATCGGAGGAAATTTCCTTTGGCCCAATAGTCTTCAAAGGGATCCGAAATATCTGTTCTCAGATTCCAAAGAAATAAGGCTAGCAAAGAGATCCACGAAATACAGATGTAACTCTGTGAGATGAATTAACAGAACACTAAGCAGTTTCTCAGAAAGCTTCTTTCCAGATTTCATCTGAGGATATTTCCTTTTTCACCATAGCCCTCTTTGGGCTTTCAAATATCACTTTGCCAATTCCACAAGAACTGTCTTAGCGAAAGGCTTCCTGAGGGGAAAGCTGTAACTCTGTGAGATGATTTCACAAAACACAAGGAAGTTTCTCAGAACGCTTCTTTCTCTTTGTTATCGGAGGATATTTCCTTTGGCCCTATAGTCTTCAAAGGGATAAGAAATATCTGTTCTCAGATTCCACAGAAATAAGGCTATCAAAGAGATGCACGAAATACAGATGTAACTCTGTGAGATGAATTAACAGAACACTAAGCAGTTTCTCAGAAAGCTTCTTTCTAGATTTCATCTGAGGATATTTCCTTTTTCACCATAGCCCTCTATGGGCTTCCAAATATCACTTTGCCAATTCCAAAAGAACTGTCTTAGCGAAAGGCTTCTTGAGGGGAAAGCTGTAACTCTGTGAGATGATTTCACAAAACACAAAGAAGTTTCTCAGTAAGCTTCCTTCTCTTTGTTATCGGAGGATATTTCCTTTGGCCCTATAGTCTTCAAAGGGATCCGAAATATCTGTTCTCAGATTCCACAGAAATAAGGCTATCAAAGAGAAGCACGAAATACAGATGTAACTCTGTGAGATGAATTAACAGAACACTAAGCAGTTTCTCAGAAAGCTTCTTTCCAGATTTCATCTGAGGATATTTCCTTTTTCACCATAGCCCTCTATGGGCTTCCAAATATCACTTTGCCAATTCCACAAGAACTGTCTTAGCGAAAGGCTTCTTGAAGGGAAAGCTGTAACTCTGTGAGATGATTTCACAGAACACAAAGAAGTTTCTCAGAAAGCTTCTTTCTGTTTGTTATCGGAGGATATTTCCTTTGGCCCTATAGTCTTCAAAGGGATCCGAAATATCTGTTCTCAGATTCCACAGAAATAAGGCTAGCAAAGAGATCCACGAAATACAGACGTAACTCTGTGAGTTGAAGTCACACATCACAGAGTAGTTTCTCAGAAAGCTTCTTTCCAGATTTCATCTGAGGATATTTCCTTTTTCACCATAGCCCTCTATGGGCTTCCAAATATCACTTTGCCAATTCCACAAGAACTGTCTTAGCGAAAGGCTTCTTGAGGGGAAATCTGTAACTCTGTGAGGTGATATCACAGAACACAAGGATGTTTCTCAGAAAGCTTCTTTCTCATTGTTATCGGAGGATATTTCCTTTGGCCCTATAGTCTTCAAAGGGATCCGAAATATCTGTTCTCAGATTCCAAAGAAATAAGGCTAGCAAAGAGATGCACGAAATACAGATGTAACTCTGTGAGATGAATTAACAGAACACTAAGCAGTTTCTCAGAAAGCTTCTTTCCAGATTTCATCTGAGGATATTTCCTTTTTCACCATAGCCCTCTAAGGGCTTCCAAATATCACTTTGCCAATTCCACAAGAACTGTCTTAGCGAAAGGCTTCTTGAGGGGAAAGCTGTAACTCTGTGAGATGATTTCACAGAACACAAAGAAGTTTCTCAGTAAGCTTCTTTCTGTTTGTTATCGGAGGATATTTCCTTTGGCTCTACAGTCTTCAAAGGGATCCGAAATATCTGTTCTCAGATTCCACAGAAATAAGGCTAGCAAAGAGATCCACGAAATACAGATGTAACTCCGTGAGATGAATTAACAGAACACTAAGCAGTTTCTCAGAAAGCTTCTTTCCAGATTTCATCTGAGGATATTTCCTTTTTCACCATAGCCCTCTATGGGCTTCCAAATATCACTTTGCCAATTCCACAAGAACTGTCTTAGCGAAAGGCTTCTTGAAGGGAAAGCTGTAACTCTGTGAGATGATTTCACGGAACACAAAGAAGTTTCTCAGAAAGCTTCTTTCCCATTGTTATCGGAGGATATTTCCTTTGGCCCTATAGTCTTCAAAGGGATCCGAAATATCTGTTCTCAGATTCCACAGAAATAAGGCTAGCAAAGAGATGCACGAAATACAGATGTAACTCTGTGAGATGAATTAACAGAACACTAAGCAGTTTCTCAGAAAGCTTCTTTCCAGATTTCATCTGAGGATATTTCCTTTTTCACCATAGCCCTCTATGGGCTTCCAAATATCACTTTGCCAATTCCACAAGAACTGTCTTAGCGAAGGGCTTCTTGAGGGGAAAGCTGTAACTCTGTGAGATGATTTCACAAAACACAAAGAAGTTTCTCAGTAAGCTTCTTCTCTTTGTTATCGGAGGATATTTCCTTTGGCCCTATAGTCTTCAAAGGGATCCGAAATATCTGTTCTCAGATTCCACAGAAATAAGGCTAGCAAAGAGATGCACGAAATACAGATGTAACTCTGTGAGATGAATTAACAGAACACTAAGCAGTTTCTCAGAAAGCTTCTTTCCAGATTTCATCTGAGGATATTTCCTTTTTCACCATAGCCCTCTATGGGCTTCCAAATATCACTTTGCCAATTCCACTAGAACTGTCTTAGCGAAAGGCTTCTTGAGGGGAAAGCTGTAACTCTGTGAGATGATTTCACAGAACACAAAGAAGTTTCTCAGAAAGCTTCTTTCTCTTTGTTATCGGAGGATATTTCCTTTGGCCCTATAGACTTCAAAGGGATCAGAAATATCTCTTCTCAGATTCCAAAGAAATAAGGCTAGCAAAGAGATGCACGAAATACAGATGTAACTCTGTGAGATGAATTAACAGAACACTAAGCAGTTTCTCAGAAAGCTTCTTTCAAGATTTCATCTGAGGATATTTCCTTTTTCACCATAGCCCTCTATGGGCTTCCAAATATCACTTTGCCAATTCCACAAGAACTGTCTTAGCGAAAGGCTTCTTGAGGGGAAATCTGTAACTCTGTGAGATGATTTCACAGAACACAAAGAAGTTTCTCAGAAAGCTTCTTTCTCATTGTTATCGGAGGATATTTCCTTTGGCCCTATAGTCTTCAAAGGGATCCGAAATATCTGTTCTCAGATTCCAAAGAAATAAGGCTAGCAAAGAGATGCACGAAATACAGATGTAACTCTGTGAGATGAATTAACAGAACACTAAGCAGTTTCTCAGAAAGCTTCTTTCCAGATTTCATCTGAGGATATTTCCTTTTTCACCATAGCCCTCTATGGGCTTCCAAATATCACTTTGCCAATTCCACAAGAACTGTCTTAGCGAAAGGCTTCTTGAGGGGAAAGCTGTAACTCTGTGAGATGATTTCACAGAACACAAAGAAGTTTCTCAGAAAGCTTCTTTCTCTTTGTTATCGCAGGATATTTCCTTTGGCTCTACAGTCTTCAAAGGTATCCGAAATATCTGTTCTCAGATTCCACAGAAATAAGGCTAGCAAAGAGATCCAAGAAATACAGATGTAACTCTGTGAGATGAATTAACAGAACACTAAGCAGTTTCTCAGAAAGCTTCTTTCCAGATTTCATCTGAGGATATTTCCTCTTTCACCATAGCCCTCTATGGGCTTCCAAATATCACTTTGCCAATTCCACAAGAACTGTCTTAGCGAAAGGCTTCTTGAGGGGAAAGCTGTAACTCTGTGAGATGATTTCACAGAACACAAAGAAGTTTCTCAGTAAGCTTCTTTCACTTTGTTATCGGAGGATATTTCCTTTGGCCCTATAGTCTTCAAAGGGATCCGAAATATCTGTTCTCAGATTCCACAGAAATAAGGCTAGCAAAGAGATCCACGAAATACAGATGTAACTCCGTGAGATGAATTAACAGAACACTAAGCAGTTTCTCAGAAAGCTTCTTTCCAGATTTCATCTGAGGATATTTCCTTTTTCACCATAGCCCTCTATGGGCTTCCAAATATCACTTTGCCAATTCCACAAGAACTGTCTTAGCGAAAGGCTTCTTTAGTGGAAAGGTGTAACTCTGTGAGATGATTTCACGGAACACAAAGAAGTTTCTCAGAAAGCTTCTTTCTCTTTGTTATCGGAGGATATTTCCTTTGGCCCTATAGTCTTCAAAGGGATCCGAAGTATCTGTTCTCAGATTCCACAGAAATAAGGCTAGGAAAGAGATCCACGAAATACAGATGTAACTCTGTGATATGAATTAACAGAACACTAAGCAGTTTCTCAGAAAGCTTCTTTCCAAATTTCATCTGAGGATATTTCCTTTTTCACCATAGCCCTCTATGGGCTTCCAAATATCACTTTGCCAATTCCACAAGAACTGTCTTAGCGAAAGGCTTCTTGAGTGGAAAGCTGTAACTCTGTGAGATGATTTCACGGAACACAAAGAAGTTTCTCAGAAAACTTCTTTCTCATTGTTATCGGAGGATATTTCCTTTGGCCCTATAGTCTTCAAAGGGATCCGAAATATCTGTTCTCAGATTCCACAGAAATAAGGCTAGCAAAGAGATGCACGAAATACAGATGTAACTCTGTGAGATGAATTAACAGAACACTAAGCAGTTTCTCAGAAAGCTTCTTTCCAGATTTCATCTGAGGATATTTCCTTTTTCACCATAGCCCTCTATGGCCTTCCAAATATCACTTTGCCAATTCCAGAAGAACTGTCTTAGCGAAAGGCTTATTGAGGGGAAAGCTGTAACACTGTGTGATGATTTCACAGAACACAAAGAAGTTTCTCAGAAAGCTTCTTTCTGTTTGTTATCGGAGGATATTTCCTTTGGCTCTACAGTCTTCAAAGGGATCCGAAAAATCTGTTCACAGATTCCACAGAAATTAGGCTAGCAAAGAGATCCACGAAATACAGATGTAACTCTGTGAGATGAATTAACAGAACACTAAGCAGTTTCTCAGAAAGCTTCTTTCCAGATTTCATCTGAGGATATTTCCTCTTTCACCCTAGCCCTCTATGGGCTTCCAAATATCACTTTGCCAATTCCACAAGAACTGTCTTAGCGAAAGGATTCTTGAGGGGAAAGCTGTAACTCTGTGAGATGATTTCACAGAACACAAAGAAGTTTCTCAGAAAGCTACTTTCTGTTTGTTATCGGAGGATATTTCCTTTGGCCCTATAGTCTTCAAAGGGATCCGAAATATCTGTTCTCAGATTCCACAGAAATAAGGCTAGCAAAGAGATCCACGAAATACAGACGTAACTCTGTGAGTTGAAGTAACACATCACAGAGCAGTTTCTCAGAAAGCTTCTTTCCAAATTTCATCTGAGGATATTTCCTTTTTCACCATAGCCCTCTATGGGCTTCCAAATATCACTTTGCCAATTCCACAAGAACTGTCTTAGCGAAAGGCTTCTTGAGGGGAAATCTGTAACTCTGTGAGATGATTTCACAGAACACAAAGAAGTTTCTCAGAAAGCTTCTTTCTCATTGTTATCGGAGGATATTTCCTTTGGCCCTATAGTCTTCAAAGGGATCCGAAATATCTGTTCTCAGATTCCAAAGAAATAAGGCTAGCAAAGAGATGCACGAAATACAGATGTAACTCTGTGAGATGAATTAACGGAACACTAAGCAGTTTCTCAGAAAGCTTCTTTCCAGATTTCATCTGAGGATATTTCCTTTTTCACCATAGCCCTCTATGGGCTTCCAAATATCACTTTGCCAATTCCACAAGAACTGTCTTAGCGAAAGGCTTCTTGAGGGGAAAGCTGTAACTCTGTGAGATGATTTCACAGAACACAAAGAAGTTTCTCAGAAAGCTTCTTTCTCTTTGTTATCGGAGGATATTTCCTTTGGCTCTACAGTCTTCAAAGGGATCCGAAATATCTGTTCTCAGATTCCAAAGAAATAAGGCTCGCAAAGAGATCCACGAAATACAGATGTAACTCTGTGAGATGAATTAACAGAACACTAAGTAGTTTCTCAGAAAGCTTCTTTCCAGATTTCATCTGAGGATAATTCCTTTTTCACCATAGCCCTCTTTGGGCTTCCAAATATCACTTTGCCAATTCCACAAGAACTGTCTTAGCGAAAGGCTTCTTGAGGGGAAATCTGTAACTCTGTGAGATAATTTCACAGAACAGAAAGAAGTTTCTCAGAAAGCTTCTTTCTCTTTGTTTTCGGAGGATATTTCCTTTGGCCCTATAGTCTTCAAAGGGATCCGAAATATCTGTTCTCAGATTCCAAAGAAATAAGGCTAGCAAAGAGATGCACGAAATACAGATATAACTCTGTGAAATGAATTAACAGAACACTAAGCAGTTTCTCAGAAAGCTTCTTTCCAGATTTCATCTGAGGATATTTCCTCTTTCACCATAGCCCTCTATGGGCTTCCAAATATCACTTTGCCAATTCCACAAGAACTGCCTTAGCGAAAGGCTTCTTGAAGGGAAAGCTGTAACTCTGTGAGATGATTTCACAAAACACAAAGAAGTTTCTCAGTAAGCTTCCTTCTCTTTGTTATCGGAGGATATTTCCTTTGGCCCTATAGTCTTCAAAGGGATCCGAAATATCTGTTCTCAGATTCCACAGAAATAAGGCTAGCAAAGAGATCCACGACATAGAGATGTAACTCTGTGAGATGAATTAACAGAACACTAAGCAGTTTCTCAGAAAGCTTCTTTCCAGATTTCATCTGCGGATATTTCCTTTTTCACCATAGCCCTCTATGGGCTTCCAAATATCACTTTGCCAATTCCACTAGAACTGTCTTAGCGAAAGGCTTCTTGAGGGGAAAGCTGTAACTCTGTGAGATGATTTCACAGAACACAAAGAAGTTTCTCAGAAAGCTTCTTTCTCTTTGTTATCGGAGGATATTTCCTTTGGCCCTATAGACTTCAAAGGGATCCGAAATATCTGTTCTCAGATTCCAAAGAAATAAGGCTCGCAAAGAGATCCACGAAATACAGATGTAACTCTGTGAGATGAATTAACAGAACACTAAGCAGTTTCTCAGAAAGCTTCTTTCCAGATTTCATCTGAGGATAATTCCTTTTTCACCATAGCCCTCTTTGGGCTTCCAAATATCACTTTGCCAATTCCACAAGAACTGTCTTAGCGAAAGGCTTCTTGAGGGGAAATCTGTAACTCTGTGAGATAATTTCACAGAACAGAAAGAAGTTTCTCAGAAAGCTTCTTTCTCTTTGTTATCGGAGGAAATTTCCTTTGGCCCAATAGTCTTCAAAGGGATCCGAAATATCTGTTCTCAGATTCCAAAGAAATAAGGCTAGCAAAGAGATCCACGAAATACAGATGTAACTCTGTTGGATGAATTAACAGAACACTAAGCAGTTTCTCAGAAAGCTTCTTTCCAGATTTCATCTGAGGATATTTCCTTTTTCACCATAGCCCTCTTTGGGCTTTCAAATATCACTTTGCCAATTCCACAAGAACTGTCTTAGCGAAAGGCTTCCTGAGGGGAAAGCTGTAACTCTGTGAGATGATTTCACAAAACACAAAGAAGTTTCTCAGAACGCTTCTTTCTCTTTGTTATCGGAGGATATTTCCTTTGGCCCTATAGTCTTCAAAGGGATAAGAAATATCTGTTCTCAGATTCCACAGAAATAAGGCTATCAAAGAGATGCACGAAATACAGATGTAACTCTGTGAGATGAATTAACAGAACACTAAGCAGTTTCTCAGAAAGCTTCTTTCCAGATTTCATCTGAGGATATTTCCTTTTTCACCATAGCCCTCTATGGGCTTCCAAATATCACTTTGCCAATTCCAAAAGAACTGTCTTAGCGAAAGGCTTCTTGAGGGGAAAGCTGTAACTCTGTGAGATGATTTCACAGAACACAAAGAAGTTTCTCAGAAAGCTTCTTTCTGTTTGTTATCGGAGGATATTTCCTTTGGCCCTATAGTCTTCAAAGGGATCCGAAATATCTGTTCTCAGATTCCACAGAAATAAGGCTAGCAAAGAGATCCACGATATACAGACGTAACTCTGTGAGTTGAAGTCACACATCACAGAGCAGTTTCTCAGAAAGCTTCTTTCCAGATTTCATCTGAGGATATTTCCTTTTTCACCATAGCCCTCTATGGGCTTCCAAATATCACTTTGCCAATTCCACAAGAACTGTCTTAGCAAAAGGCTTCTTGAGGGGAAATCTGTAACTCTGTGAGATGATTTCACGGAACACAAAGAAGTTTCTCAGAAAGCTTCTTTCTCATTGTTATCGGAGGATATTTCCTTTGGCCCTATAGTTTTCAAAGGGATCCGAAATATCTGTTCTCAGATTCCAAAGAAATAAGGCTAGCAAAGAGATGCACGAAATACAGATGTAACTCTGTGAGATGAATTAACAGAACACTAAGCAGTTTCTCAGAAAGCTTCTTTCCAGATTTCATCTGAGGATATTTCCTCTTTCACCATAGCCCTCTATAGGCTTCCAAATATCACTTTGCCAATTCCACAAGAACTGTCTTAGCGAAAGGCTTCTTGAAGGGAAAGCTGTAACTCTGTGAGATGATTTCACAAAACACAAAGAAGTTTCTCAGTAAGCCTCCTTCTCTTTGTTATCGGAGGATATTTCCTTTGGCCCTATAGTCTTCAAAGGGATCCGAAATATCTGTTCTCAGATTCCACAGAAATAAGGCTATCAAAGAGATGCACGAAATACAGATGTAACTCTGTGAGATGAATTAACAGAACACTAAGCAGTTTCTCAGAAAGCTTCTTTCCAGATTTCATCTGAGGATATTTCCTTTTTCACCATAGCCCTCTATGGGCTTCCAAATATCACTTTGCCAATTCCACAAGAACTGTCTTAGCGAAAGGCTTCTTGAAGGGAAAGCTGTAACTCTGTGAGATGATTTCACAGAACACAAAGAAGTTTCTCAGAAAGCTTCTTTCTGTTTGTTATCGGAGGATATTTCCTTTGGCCCTATAGTCTTCAAAGGGATCCGAAATATCTGTTCTCAGATTCCACAGAAATAAGGCTAGCAAAGAGATCCACGAAATACAGACGTAACTCTGTGAGTTGAAGTCACACATCACAGAGTAGTTTCTCAGAAAGCTTCTTTCCAGATTTCATCTGAGGATATTTCCTTTTTCACCATAGCCCTCTATGGGCTTCCAAATATCACTTTGCCAATTCCACAAGAACTGTCTTAGCGAAAGGCTTCTTGAGGGGAAATCTGTAACTCTGTGAGGTGATATCACAGAACACAAGGAAGTTTCTCAGAAAGCTTCTTTCTCATTGTTATCGGAGGATATTTCCTTTGGCCCTATAGTCTTCAAAGGGATCCGAAATATCTGTTCTCAGATTCCAAAGAAATAAGGCTAGCAAAGAGATGCACGAAATACAGATGTAACTCTGTGAGATGAATTAACAGAACACTAAGCAGTTTCTCAGAAAGCTTCTTTCCAGATTTCATCTGAGGATATTTCCTCTTTCACCATAGCCCTCTAAGGGCTTCCAAATATCACTTTGCCAATTCCACAAGAACTGTCTTAGCGAAAGGCTTCTTGAGGGGAAAGCTGTAACTCTGTGAGATGATTTCACAGAACACAAAGAAGTTTCTCAGTAAGCTTCTTTCTGTTTGTTATCGGAGGATATTTCCTTTGGCTCTACAGTCTTCAAAGGGATCCGAAATATCTGTTCTCAGATTCCACAGAAATAAGGCTAGCAAAGAGATCCACGAAATACAGATGTAACTCCGTGAGATGAATTAACAGAACACTAAGCAGTTTCTCAGAAAGCTTCTTTCCAGATTTCATCTGAGGATATTTCCTTTTTCACCATAGCCCTCTATGGGCTTCCAAATATCACTTTGCCAATTACACAAGAACTGTCTTAGCGAAAGGCTTCTTGAGGGGAAAGCTGTAACTCTGTGAGATGATTTCACAGAACACAAAGAAGTTTCTCAGTAAGCTTCTTTCACTTTGTTATCGGAGGATATTTCCTTTGGCCCTATAGTCTTCAAAGGGATCCGAAATATCTGTTCTCAGATTCCACAGAAATAAGGCTAGCAAAGAGATCCACGAAATACAGATGTAACTCCGTGAGATGAATTAACAGAACACTAAGCAGTTTCTCAGAAAGCTTCTTTCCAGATTTCATCTGAGGATATTTCCTTTTTCACCATAGCCCTCTATGGGCTTCCAAATATCACTTTGCCAATTCCACAAGAACTGTCTTAGCGAAAGGCTTCTTTAGTGGAAAGGTGTTACTCTGTGAGATGATTTCACGGAACACAAAGAAGTTTCTCAGAAAGCTTCTTTCTCTTTGTTATCGGAGGATATTTCCTTTGGCCCTATAGTCTTCAAAGGGATCCGAAGTATCTGTTCTCAGATTCCACAGAAATAAGGCTAGGAAAGTGATCCACGAAATACAGATGTAACTCTGTGATATGAATTAACAGAACACTAAGCAGTTTCTCAGAAAGCTTCTTTCCAGATTTCATCTGAGGATATTTCCTTTTTCACCATAGCCCTCTATGGGCTTCCAAATATCACTTTGCCAATTCCACAAGAACTTTCTTAGAGAAAGGCTTCTTGAGTGGAAAGCTGTAACTCTGTGAGATGATTTCACGGAACACAAAGAAGTTTCTCAGAAAGCTTCTTTCTCATTGTTATCGGAGGATATTTCCTTTGGCCCTATAGTCTTCAAAGGGATCCGAAATATCTGTTCTCAGATTCCACAGAAATAAGGCTAGCAAAGAGATGCACGAAATACAGATGTAACTCTGTGAGATGAATTAACAGAACACTAAGCAGTTTCTCAGAAAGCTTCTTTCCAGATTTCATCTGAGGATATTTCCTTTTTCACCATAGCCCTATAGGGGTTCCAAATATCACTTTGCCAATTCCAGAAGAACTGTCTTAGCGAAAGGCTTATTGAGGGGAAAGCTGTAGCACTGTGTGATGATTTCACAGAACACAAAGAAGTTTCTCAGAAAGCTTCTTTCTGTTTGTTATCGGAGGATATTTCTTTTGGCTCTACAGTCTTCAAAGGGATCCGAAAAATCTGTTCACAGATTCCACAGAAATTAGGCTAGCAAAGAGATCCACGAAATACAGATGTAACTCTGTGAGATGAATTAACAGAACACTAAGCAGTTTCTCAGAAAGCTTCTTTCCAGATTTCATCTGAGGATATTTCCTCTTTCACCCTAGCCCTCTATGGGCTTCCAAATATCACTTTGCCAATTCCACAAGAACTGTCTTAGCGACAGGCTTCTTGAGTGGAAAGCTGTAACTCTGTGAGATGATTTCACGGAACACAAAGAAGTATCTCAGAAAGCTTCTTTCTCTTTGTTATTGGAGGATATTTCCTTTGGCCCTATAGTCTTCAAAGGGATCCGAAATATCTGTTCTCAGATTCCACAGTAATAAGGCTAGCAAAGAGATGCACGAAATACAGATGTAACTCTGTGAGATGAATTAACAGAACACTAAGCAGTTTCTCAAAAAGCTTCTTTCCAGATTTCATCTGAGGATATTTCCTTTTTCACCATAGCCCTCTATGGGCTTCCAAATATCACTTTGCGAATTCCACAAGAACTGTTTTAGCGAAAGGCTTCTTGAGGGGAAAGCTGTAACTCTGTGAGATGATTTCACGGAACACAAAGAAGTTTCTCAGAAAGCTTCTTTCTCATTGTTATCGGAGGATATTTCCTTTGGCCCTATAGTCTTCAAAGGGATCCGAAATATCTGTTCTCAGATTCCACAGAAATAAGGCTAGCAAAGAGATGCACGAAATACAGATGTAACTCTGTGAGATGAATTAACAGAACACTAAGCAGTTTCTCAGAAAGCTTCTTTCCAGATTTCATCTGAGGACATTTCCTCTTTCACCATAGCCCTCTATGGGCTTCCAAATATCACTTTGCCAATTCCAAAAGAACTGTCTTAGCGAAAGGCTTCTTGAAGGGAAAGCTGTAACTCTGTGAGATGATTTCACAAAACACAAAGAAGTTTCTCAGTAAGCTTCTTTCTCTTTGTTATCGGAGGATATTTCCTTTGGCCCTATAGTCTTCAAAGGAATCCGAAACATCTGTTCTCAGATTCCAAAGAAATAAGGCTAGCAAAGAGATCCACGAAATACAGATGTAACTCTGTGAGTGGAAGTCACACATCACAGAGCAGTTTCTCAGAAAGCTTCTTTCCAGATTTCATGTGAGGATAGTTCCTTTTTCACCATAGCCCTCTTTGGGCTTCCAAATATCACTTTTTCAATTCCACAAGAACTGTCTTAGCGAAAGGCTTCTTGAGGGGAAAGCTGTAACTCTGTGAGATGATTTCACAGAACACAAAGCAGTTTCTCAGTAAGCTTCTTTCTCTTTGTTATCGGAGGATATTTCCTTTGGCCCTATAGTCTTCAAAGAGATCCGAAATATCTGTTCTCAGATTCCAAAGAAATAAGGCTAGCAAAGAGATGCACGAAATACAGATGTAACTCTGTGAGATGAATTAACAGAACACTAAGCAGTTTCTCAGAAAGCTTCTTTCCAGATTTCATCTGAGGATATTTCCTTTTTCACCGTAGCCCTCTATGGGCTTCCAAATATCACTTTGCCAATTCCACAAGAACTGTCTTAGCGAAAGGCTTCTTGAGGGGAAAGCTGTAACTCTGTGAGATGATTTCACAGAACACAAAGAAGTTTCTCAGAAAGCTTCTTTCTCTTTGTTATCGGAGGATATTTCCTTTGGCTCTACAGTCTTCAAAGGGATCCGAAATATCTGTTCTCAGATTCCACAGAAATAAGGCTAGCAAAGAGATCCAAGAAATACAGATGTATCTCTGTGAGATGAATTAACAGAACACTAAGCAGTTTCTCAGAAAGCTTCTTTCCAGATTTCATCTGAGGATATTTCCTCTTTCACCATAGCCCTCTATGGGCTTCCAAATATCACTTTGCCAATTACACAAGAACTGTCTTAGCGAAAGGCTTCTTGAGGGGAAAGCTGTAACTCTGTGAGATGATTTCACAGAACACAAAGAAGTTTCTCAGTAAGCTTCTTTCACTTTGTTATCGGAGGATATTTCCTTTGGCCCTATAGTCTTCAAAGGGATCCGAAATATCTGTTCTCAGATTCCACAGAAATAAGGCTAGCAAAGAGATCCACGAAATACAGATGTAACTCCGTGAGATGAATTAACAGAACACTAAGCAGTTTCTCAGAAAGCTTCTTTCCAGATTTCATTTGAGGATATTTCCTTTTTCACCATAGCCCTCTATGGGCTTCCAAATATCACTTTGCCAATTCCACAAGAACTGTCTTAGCGAAAGGCTTCTTTAGTGGAAAGGTGTTACTCTGTGAGATGATTTCACGGAACACAAAGAAGTTTCTCAGAAAGCTTCTTTCTCTTTGTTATCGGAGGATATTTCCTTTGGCCCTATAGTCTTCAAAGGGATCCGAAGTATCTGTTCTCAGATTCCACAGAAATAAGGCTAGGAAAGTGATCCACGAAATACAGATGTAACTCTGTGATATGAATTAACAGAACACTAAGCAGTTTCTCAGAAAGCTTCTTTCCAGATTTCATCTGAGGATATTTCCTTTTTCACCATAGCCCTCTATGGGCTTCCAAATATCACTTTGCCAATTCCACAAGAACTTTCTTAGAGAAAGGCTTCTTGAGTGGAAAGCTGTAACTCTGTGAGATGATTTCACGGAACACAAAGAAGTTTCTCAGAAAGCTTCTTTCTCATTGTTATCGGAGGATATTTCCTTTGGCCCTATAGTCTTCAAAGGGATCCGAAATATCTGTTCTCAGATTCCACAGAAATAAGGCTAGCAAAGAGATGCACGAAATACAGATGTAACTCTGTGAGATGAATTAACAGAACACTAAGCAGTTTCTCAGAAAGCTTCTTTCCAGATTTCATCTGAGGATATTTCCTTTTTCACCATAGCCCTATAGGGGTTCCAAATATCACTTTGCCAATTCCAGAAGAACTGTCTTAGCGAAAGGCTTATTGAGGGGAAAGCTGTAGCACTGTGTGATGATTTCACAGAACACAAAGAAGTTTCTCAGAAAGCTTCTTTCTGTTTGTTATCGGAGGATATTTCTTTTGGCTCTACAGTCTTCAAAGGGATCCGAAAAATCTGTTCACAGATTCCACAGAAATTAGGCTAGCAAAGAGATCCACGAAATACAGATGTAACTCTGTGAGATGAATTAACAGAACACTAAGCAGTTTCTCAGAAAGCTTCTTTCCAGATTTCATCTGAGGATATTTCCTCTTTCACCCTAGCCCTCTATGGGCTTCCAAATATCACTTTGCCAATTCCACAAGAACTGTCTTAGCGAAAGGCTTCTTGAGTGGAAAGCTGTAACTCTGTGAGATGATTTCACGGAACACAAAGAAGTATCTCGGAAAGCTTCTTTCTCTTTGTTATTGGAGGATATTTCCTTTGGCCCTATAGTCTTCAAAGGGATCCGAAATATCTGTTCTCAGATTCCACAGTAATAAGGCTAGCAAAGAGATGCACGAAATACAGATGTAACTCTGTGAGATGAATTAACAGAACACTAAGCAGTTTCTCAAAAAGCTTCTTTCCAGATTTCATCTGAGGATATTTCCTTTTTCACCATAGCCCTCTATGGGCTTCCAAATATCACTTTGCGAATTCCACAAGAACTGTTTTAGCGAAAGGCTTCTTGAGGGGAAAGCTGTAACTCTGTGAGATGATTTCACGGAACACAAAGAAGTTTCTCAGAAAGCTTCTTTCTCATTGTTATCGGAGGATATTTCCTTTGGCCCTATAGTCTTCAAAGGGATCCGAAATATCTGTTCTCAGATTCCACAGAAATAAGGCTAGCAAAGAGATGCACGAAATACAGATGTAACTCTGTGAGATGAATTAACAGAACACTAAGCAGTTTCTCAGAAAGCTTCTTTCCAGATTTCATCTGAGGACATTTCCTCTTTCACCATAGCCCTCTATGGGCTTCCAAATATCACTTTGCCAATTCCAAAAGAACTGTCTTAGCGAAAGGCTTCTTGAAGGGAAAGCTGTAACTCTGTGAGATGATTTCACAAAACACAAAGAAGTTTCTCAGTAAGCTTCTTTCTCTTTGTTATCGGAGGATATTTCCTTTGGCCCTATAGTCTTCAAAGGAATCCGAAACATCTGTTCTCAGATTCCAAAGAAATAAGGCTAGCAAAGAGATCCACGAAATACAGATGTAACTCTGTGAGTGGAAGTCACACATCACAGAGCAGTTTCTCAGAAAGCTTCTTTCCAGATTTCATGTGAGGATAGTTCCTTTTTCACCATAGCCCTCTTTGGGCTTCCAAATATCACTTTTTCAATTCCACAAGAACTGTCTTAGCGAAAGGCTTCTTGAGGGGAAAGTTGTAACTCTGTGAGATGATTTCACAGAACACAAAGCAGTTTCTCAGTAAGCTTCTTTCTCTTTGTTATCGGAGGATATTTCCTTTGGCCCTATAGTCTTCAAAGAGATCCGAAATATCTGTACTCAGATTCCACAGAAATAAGGCTAGCAAAGAGATCTACGAAATACAGATGTAACTCTGTGAGATGAATTAACAGAACACTAAGCAGTTTCTCAGAAAGCTTCTTTCCAGATTTCATCTGAGGATATTTCCTTTTTCACCATAGCCCTCTATGGGCTTCCAAATATCACTTTTCCAATTCCACAAGAACTGTTTTAGCGAAAGGCTTCTTGAGGGGAAAGCTGTAATTCCGTGAGATGATTTCACAGATCACAAAGAAGTTTCTCAGAATGCTTCTTTCTATTTGTTATTGGAGGATATTTCCTTTGGCCCTATAGTCTTCAAAGGGATCCGAAATATCTGTTCTCAGATTCCACAGAAATAAGGCTAGCAAAGAGATCCACGAAATACAGATGTAACTCTGTGAGTGGAAGTCACACATCACAGAGCAGTTTCTCAGAAAGCTTCTTTCCAGATTTCATCTGAGGATATTTCCTTTTTCACCATAGCCCTCTATGGGCTTCCAAATATCACTTTGCCAATTCCACAAGAACTGTCTTAGCAAAAGGCTTCTTGAGGGGAAAGCTGTAACTCTGTGAGATGATTTCACAGAACACAAAGAAGTTTCTCAGAAAGCTTCTTTCTCTTTGTTATCGGAGGATATTTCCTTTGGCCCTATAGACTTCAAAGGGATCCGAAATATCTGTTCTCAGATTCCAAAGAAATAAGGCTAGCAAAGAGATCCACGAAGTACAGATGTAACTCTGTGAGATGAATTAACAGAACACTAAGGAGTTTCTCAGAAAGCTTCTTTCCATATTTCATCTGAGGATATTTCCTTTTTCACCATAGCCCTCTTTGGGCTTCCAAATATCACTTTGCCAATTCGACAAGAACTGTCTTAGCGAAAGGCTTCTTGAGGGGAAAGCTGTAACTCTGTGAGATGATTTCACAGAACACAAAGAAGTTTCTCAGTAAGCTTCTTTCTCTTTGTTATCGGAGGATATTTCCTATGGCCCTAGAGTCTTCAAAGGGATCCGAAATATCTGTTCTCAGATTCCACAGAAATAAGGCTAGCAAAGAGATGCACGAAATACAGATGTAACTCTGTGAGATGAATTAACAGAACACTAAGCAGTTTCTCAGAAAGCTTCTTTCCAGATTTCATCTGAGGACATTTCCTCTTTCACCATAGCCCTCTATGGGCTTCCAAATATCACTTTGCCAATTCCAAAAGAACTGTCTTAGCGAAAGGCTTCTTGAAGGGAAAGCTGTAACTCTGTGAGATGATTTCACAAAACACAAAGAAGTTTCTCAGTAAGCTTCTTTCTCTTTGTTATCGGAGGATATTTCCTTTGGCCCTATAGTCTTCAAAGGAATCCGAAACATCTGTTCTCAGATTCCAAAGAAATAAGGCTAGCAAAGAGATCCACGAAATACAGATGTAACTCTGTGAGTGGAAGTCACACATCACAGAGCAGTTTCTCAGAAAGCTTCTTTCCAGATTTCATGTGAGGATAGTTCCTTTTTCACCATAGCCCTCTTTGGGCTTCCAAATATCACTTTTTCAATTCCACAAGAACTGTCTTAGCGAAAGGCTTCTTGAGGGGAAAGCTGTAACTCTGTGAGATGATTTCACAGAACACAAAGCAGTTTCTCAGTAAGCTTCTTTCTCTTTGTTATCGGAGGATATTTCCTTTGGCCCTATAGTCTTCAAAGAGATCCGAAATATCTGTTCTCAGATTCCAAAGAAATAAGGCTAGCAAAGAGATGCACGAAATACAGATGTAACTCTGTGAGATGAATTAACAGAACACTAAGCAGTTTCTCAGAAAGCTTCTTTCCAGATTTCATCTGAGGATATTTCCTTTTTCACCGTAGCCCTCTATGGGCTTCCAAATATCACTTTGCCAATTCCACAAGAACTGTCTTAGCGAAAGGCTTCTTGAGGGGAAAGCTGTAACTCTGTGAGATGATTTCACAGAACACAAAGAAGTTTCTCAGAAAGCTTCTTTCTCTTTGTTATCGGAGGATATTTCCTTTGGCTCTACAGTCTTCAAAGGGATCCGAAATATCTGTTCTCAGATTCCACAGAAATAAGGCTAGCAAAGAGATCCAAGAAATACAGATGTATCTCTGTGAGATGAATTAACAGAACACTAAGCAGTTTCTCAGAAAGCTTCTTTCCAGATTTCATCTGAGGATATTTCCTCTTTCACCATAGCCCTCTATGGGCTTCCAAATATCACTTTGCCAATTACACAAGAACTGTCTTAGCGAAAGGCTTCTTGAGGGGAAAGCTGTAACTCTGTGAGATGATTTCACAGAACACAAAGAAGTTTCTCAGTAAGCTTCTTTCACTTTGTTATCGGAGGATATTTCCTTTGGCCCTATAGTCTTCAAAGGGATCCGAAATATCTGTTCTCAGATTCCACAGAAATAAGGCTAGCAAAGAGATCCACGAAATACAGATGTAACTCCGTGAGATGAATTAACAGAACACTAAGCAGTTTCTCAGAAAGCTTCTTTCCAGATTTCATTTGAGGATATTTCCTTTTTCACCATAGCCCTCTATGGGCTTCCAAATATCACTTTGCCAATTCCACAAGAACTGTCTTAGCGAAAGGCTTCTTTAGTGGAAAGGTGTTACTCTGTGAGATGATTTCACGGAACACAAAGAAGTTTCTCAGAAAGCTTCTTTCTCTTTGTTATCGGAGGATATTTCCTTTGGCCCTATAGTCTTCAAAGGGATCCGAAGTATCTGTTCTCAGATTCCACAGAAATAAGGCTAGGAAAGTGATCCACGAAATACAGATGTAACTCTGTGATATGAATTAACAGAACACTAAGCAGTTTCTCAGAAAGCTTCTTTCCAGATTTCATCTGAGGATATTTCCTTTTTCACCATAGCCCTCTATGGGCTTCCAAATATCACTTTGCCAATTCCACAAGAACTTTCTTAGAGAAAGGCTTCTTGAGTGGAAAGCTGTAACTCTGTGAGATGATTTCACGGAACACAAAGAAGTTTCTCAGAAAGCTTCTTTCTCATTGTTATCGGAGGATATTTCCTTTGGCCCTATAGTCTTCAAAGGGATCCGAAATATCTGTTCTCAGATTCCACAGAAATAAGGCTAGCAAAGAGATGCACGAAATACAGATGTAACTCTGTGAGATGAATTAACAGAACACTAAGCAGTTTCTCAGAAAGCTTCTTTCCAGATTTCATCTGAGGATATTTCCTTTTTCACCATAGCCCTATAGGGGTTCCAAATATCACTTTGCCAATTCCAGAAGAACTGTCTTAGCGAAAGGCTTATTGAGGGGAAAGCTGTAGCACTGTGTGATGATTTCACAGAACACAAAGAAGTTTCTCAGAAAGCTTCTTTCTGTTTGTTATCGGAGGATATTTCTTTTGGCTCTACAGTCTTCAAAGGGATCCGAAAAATCTGTTCACAGATTCCACAGAAATTAGGCTAGCAAAGAGATCCACGAAATACAGATGTAACTCTGTGAGATGAATTAACAGAACACTAAGCAGTTTCTCAGAAAGCTTCTTTCCAGATTTCATCTGAGGATATTTCCTCTTTCACCCTAGCCCTCTATGGGCTTCCAAATATCACTTTGCCAATTCCACAAGAACTGTCTTAGCGAAAGGCTTCTTGAGTGGAAAGCTGTAACTCTGTGAGATGATTTCACGGAACACAAAGAAGTATCTCGGAAAGCTTCTTTCTCTTTGTTATTGGAGGATATTTCCTTTGGCCCTATAGTCTTCAAAGGGATCCGAAATATCTGTTCTCAGATTCCACAGTAATAAGGCTAGCAAAGAGATGCACGAAATACAGATGTAACTCTGTGAGATGAATTAACAGAACACTAAGCAGTTTCTCAAAAAGCTTCTTTCCAGATTTCATCTGAGGATATTTCCTTTTTCACCATAGCCCTCTATGGGCTTCCAAATATCACTTTGCGAATTCCACAAGAACTGTTTTAGCGAAAGGCTTCTTGAGGGGAAAGCTGTAACTCTGTGAGATGATTTCACGGAACACAAAGAAGTTTCTCAGAAAGCTTCTTTCTCATTGTTATCGGAGGATATTTCCTTTGGCCCTATAGTCTTCAAAGGGATCCGAAATATCTGTTCTCAGATTCCACAGAAATAAGGCTAGCAAAGAGATGCACGAAATACAGATGTAACTCTGTGAGATGAATTAACAGAACACTAAGCAGTTTCTCAGAAAGCTTCTTTCCAGATTTCATCTGAGGACATTTCCTCTTTCACCATAGCCCTCTATGGGCTTCCAAATATCACTTTGCCAATTCCAAAAGAACTGTCTTAGCGAAAGGCTTCTTGAAGGGAAAGCTGTAACTCTGTGAGATGATTTCACAAAACACAAAGAAGTTTCTCAGTAAGCTTCTTTCTCTTTGTTATCGGAGGATATTTCCTTTGGCCCTATAGTCTTCAAAGGAATCCGAAACATCTGTTCTCAGATTCCAAAGAAATAAGGCTAGCAAAGAGATCCACGAAATACAGATGTAACTCTGTGAGTGGAAGTCACACATCACAGAGCAGTTTCTCAGAAAGCTTCTTTCCAGATTTCATGTGAGGATAGTTCCTTTTTCACCATAGCCCTCTTTGGGCTTCCAAATATCACTTTTTCAATTCCACAAGAACTGTCTTAGCGAAAGGCTTCTTGAGGGGAAAGTTGTAACTCTGTGAGATGATTTCACAGAACACAAAGCAGTTTCTCAGTAAGCTTCTTTCTCTTTGTTATCGGAGGATATTTCCTTTGGCCCTATAGTCTTCAAAGAGATCCGAAATATCTGTACTCAGATTCCACAGAAATAAGGCTAGCAAAGAGATCTACGAAATACAGATGTAACTCTGTGAGATGAATTAACAGAACACTAAGCAGTTTCTCAGAAAGCTTCTTTCCAGATTTCATCTGAAGATATTTCCTTTTTCACCATAGCCCTCTATGGGCTTCCAAATATCACTTTTCCAATTCCACAAGAACTGTTTTAGCGAAAGGCTTCTTGAGGGGAAAGCTGTAATTCCGTGAGATGATTTCACAGATCACAAAGAAGTTTCTCAGAATGCTTCTTTCTATTTGTTATTGGAGGATATTTCCTTTGGCCCTATAGTCTTCAAAGGGATCCGAAATATCTGTTCTCAGATTCCACAGAAATAAGGCTAGCAAAGAGATCCACGAAATACAGATGTAACTCTGTGAGTGGAAGTCACACATCACAGAGCAGTTTCTCAGAAAGCTTCTTTCCAGATTTCATCTGAGGATATTTCCTTTTTCACCATAGCCCTCTATGGGCTTCCAAATATCACTTTGCCAATTCCACAAGAACTGTCTTAGCAAAAGGCTTCTTGAGGGGAAAGCTGTAACTCTGTGAGATGATTTCACAGAACACAAAGAAGTTTCTCAGAAAGCTTCTTTCTCTTTGTTATCGGAGGATATTTCCTTTGGCCCTATAGACTTCAAAGGGATCCGAAATATCTGTTCTCAGATTCCAAAGAAATAAGGCTAGCAAAGAGATCCACGAAGTACAGATGTAACTCTGTGAGATGAATTAACAGAACACTAAGGAGTTTCTCAGAAAGCTTCTTTCCATATTTCATCTGAGGATATTTCCTTTTTCACCATAGCCCTCTTTGGGCTTCCAAATATCACTTTGCCAATTCGACAAGAACTGTCTTAGCGAAAGGCTTCTTGAGGGGAAAGCTGTAACTCTGTGAGATGATTTCACAGAACACAAAGAAGTTTCTCAGTAAGCTTCTTTCTCTTTGTTATCGGAGGATATTTCCTATGGCCCTAGAGTCTTCAAAGGGATCCGAAATATCTGTTCTCAGATTCCAAAGAAATAAGGCTAGCAAAGAGATCCACAAAATACAGATGTAACTCTGTGAGATGAATTAACAGAACACTAAGCAGTTTCTCAGAAAGCTTCTTTCCAGATTTCATCTGAGGATATTTCCTTTTTCACCATAGCCCTCTATGGGCTTCCAAATATCACTTTGCCAATTCCACAAGAACTGTCTTAGCGAAAGGCTTCTTGAGTGGAAAGCTGTAACTCTGTGAGATGATTTCACGGAACACAAAGAAGTATCTCAGAAAGCTTCTTTCTCTTTGTTATCGGAGGATATTTCCTTTGGCCCTATAGTCTTCAAAGGGATCCGAAATATCTGTTCTCAGATTCCACACAAATAAGGCTAACAAAGAGATCCACGAAATACAGATGTAACTCTGTGAGTGGAAGTCACACATCACAGAGCAGTTTCTCAGAAAGCGTCTTTCCAGATTTCATCTGTGGATATTTCCTTTTTCACCGTAGCCCTCTATGGGCTTCCAAATATCACTTTGCCAATTCCACAAGAACTGTCTTAGCGAAAGGCTTCTTGAGGGGAAAGCTGTAACTCTGTGAGATGATTTCACAAAACACAAAGAAGTTTCTCAGAACGCTTCTTTCTCTTTGTTATCGGAGGATATTTCCTTTGGCCCTATAGTCTTCAAAGGGATAAGAAATATCTGTTCTCAGATTCCACAGAAATAAGGCTAGCAAAGAGATGCAGGAAATACAGATGTAACTCTGTGAGATGAATTAACAGAACACTAAGCAGTTTCTCAGAAAGCTTCTTTCCAGATTTCATCTGAGGATATTTCCTTTTTCACCATAGCCCTCTATGGGCTTCCAAATATCACTTTGCCAATTCCACAAGAACTGCCTTAGCGAAAGGCTTCTTGAGTGGAAAGCTGTAACTCTGTGAGATGATTTCACGGAACACAAAGTAGTATCTCAGAAAGCTTCTTTCTCTTTGTTATCGGAGGATATTTCCTTTGGCCCTATAGTCTTCAAAGGGATCCGAAATATCTGTTCTCAGATTCCACAGTAATAAGGCTAGCAAAGAGATGCACGAAATACAGATGTAACTCTGTGAGATGAATTAACAGAACACTAAGCAGTTTCTCAGAAAGCTTCTTTCCAGATTTCATCTGAGGATATTTCCTTTTTCACCATAGCCCTCTAAGGGCTTCCAAATATTACTTTGCGAATTCCACAAGAACTGTTTTAGCGAAAGGCTTCTTGAGGGGAAAGCTGTAACTCCGTGAGATGATTTCACAGATCACAAAGAAGTTTCTCAGAAAGCTTCTTTCTATTTGTTATTGGAGGATATTTCCTTTGGCCCTATAGTCTTCAAAGGGATCTGAAATATCTGTTCTCAGATTCCACAGAAATAAGGCTAGCAAAGAGATCCCCGAAATACAGATGTAACTCTGTGAGTGGAAGTCACACATCACAGAGCAGTTTCTCAGAAAGCTTCTTTCCAGATTTCATCTGAGGATATTTCCTTTTTCACCATAGCCCTCTATGGGCTTCCAAATATCACTTTGACAATTCCACAAGAACTGTCTTAGCGAAAGGCTTCTTTAGTGGAAAGGTGTAACTCTGTGAGATGATTTCACGGAACACAAAGAAGTTTCTCAGAAAGCTTCTTTCTCTTTGTTATCGGAGGATATTTCCTTTGGCCCTATAGTCTTCAAAGGGATCCGAAATATCTGTTCTCAGATTCCACAGTAATAAGGCTAGCAAAGAGATGCACGAAATACAGATGTAACTCTGTGAGATGAATTAACAGAACACTAAGCAGTTTCTCAGAAAGCTTCTTTCCAGATTTCATCTGAGGATATTTCCTTTTTCACCATAGCCCTCTATGGGCTTCCAAATATCACTTTGCGAATTCCACAAGAACTGTTTTAGCGAAAGGCTTCTTGAGGGGAAAGTTGTAATTCCGTGAGATGATTTCACAGATCACAAAGAAGTTTCTCAGAAAGTTTCTTTCAATTTGTTATTGGAGGATATTTCCTTTGGCCCTATAGTCTTCAAAGGGATCCGAAATATCTGTTCTCAGATTCCACAGAAATAAGGCTAGCAAAGAGATCCACGAAATACCGATGTAACTCTGTGAGATGAATTAAAAGAACACTAAGCAGTTTCTCAGAAAGCTTCTTTCCAGATTTCATCTGAGGATATTTCCTCTTTCACCATAGCCCTCTATGGGCTTCCAAATATCACTTTGCCAATTCCACAAGAACTGTCTTAGCGAAAGGCTTCTTGAAGGGAAAGCTGTAACTCTGTGAGATGATTTCACAAAACACAAAGAAGTTTCTCAGTAAGCTTCTTTCTCTTTGTTATCGGAGGATATTTCCTTTGGCCCTATAGTCTTCAAAGGAATCCGAAACATCTGTTCTCAGATTCCAAAGAAATAAGGCTAGCAAAGAGATCCACGAAATACAGATGTAACTCTGTGAGATGAATTAACAGAACACTAAGCAGTTTCTCAGAAAGCTTCTTTCCAGATTTCATCTGAGGATATTTCCTTTTTCACCATAGCCCTCTATGGGCTTCCAAATATCACTTTGTCAATTCCACAAGAACTGTCTTAGCGAACGGCTTCTTGAGGTGAAAGCTGTAACTCTGTGAGATGATTTCACAGAACACAAAGAAGTTTCTCAGTAAGCTTCTTTCTCTTTTATATCGGAGGATATTTCCTTTGGCCCTATAGTCTTCAGAGAGATCCGAAATATCTGTACTCAGATTCCACAGAAATAAGGCTAGCAAAGAGATCCACGAAATACAGATGTAACTCCGTGAGATGAATTAACAGAACACTAACCAGTTTCTCAGAAAGCTTCTTTCCAGATTTAATCTGAGGATATTTCCTTTTTCACCATAGCCCTCTATGGGCTTCCAAATATCACTTTGCCAATTCCACAAGAACTGTCTTAGCGAAAGGCTTCTTTAGTGGAAAGGTGTAACTCTGTGAGATGATTTCACGGAACACAAAGAAGTTTCTCAGAAAGCTTCTTTCTCTTTGTTATCGGAGGATATTTCCTTTGGCCCTATAGTCTTCAAAGGGATCCGAAATATCTGTTCTCAGATTCCACAGTAATAAGGCTAGCAAAGAGATGCACGAAATACAGATGTAACTCTGTGAGATGAATTAACAGAACACTAAGCAGTTTCTCAGAAAGCTTCTTTCCAGATTTCATCTGAGGATATTTCCTTTTTCACCATAGCCCTCTATGGGCTTCCAAATATCACTTTGACAATTCCAAAAGAACTGTCTTAGCGAAAGGCTTCTTGAGGGGAAAGCTGTAATTCCGTGAGATGATTTCACAGATCACAAAGAAGTTTCTCAGAAAGCTTCTTTCTCATTGTTATTGGAGGATATTTCCTTTGGCCCTATAGTCTTCAAAGGGATCCGAAATATCTGTCTCAGATTCCACAGAAATAAGGCAAGCAAAGAGATCCACGAAATACAGATGTAACACTGTGAGAGGAAGTCACACATCACAGAGCAGTTTCTCAGAAAGCTTCTTTCCAGATTTCATCTGAGGATATTTCCTTTTTCACCATAGCCCTCTATGGGCTTCCAAATATCACTTTGCCAATTCCACAAGAACTGTCTTAGCGAAAGGCTTCTTGAGGGGAAAGCTGTAACTCTGTGAGATGATTTCACAAAACACAAAGAAGTTTCTCAGTAAGCTTCCTTCTCTTTGTTATCGGAGGATATTTCCTTTGGCCCTATAGTCTTCAAAGGGATCCGAAATATCTGTTCTCAGATTCCACAGAAATAAGGCTAGCAAAGAGATGCACGAAATACAGATGTAACTCTGTGAGATGAATTAACAGAACACTAAGCAGTTTCTCAGAAAGCTTCTTTCCAGATTTCATCTGAGGATATTTCCTTTTTCACCATAGCCCTCTATGGGCTTCCAAATATCACTTGGCCAATTCCACAAGAACTGTCTTAGCGAAATGCTTCTTGAAGGGAAAGCTGTAACTCTGTGAGATGATTTCACAGAACACAAAGAAGTTTCTCAGAAAGCTTCTTTCTCTTTGTTATCAGAGGATATATCCTTTGGCCCTATAGTCTTCCAAGGGATCCAAAATATCTGTTCTCAGATTCCACAGAAATAAGGCTAGCAAAGAGATCCACGAAATACAGATGTAACTCTGTGATATGAATTAACAGAACACTAAGCAGTTTCTCAGAAAGCTTCTTTCCAGATTTCATCTGAGGATATTTCCTTTTTCACCATAGCCCTCTATGGGCTTCCAAATATCACTTTGACAATTCCAAAAGATCTGTCTTAGCGAAAGGCTTCTTGAGGGGAAAGCTGTAACTCTGTGAGATGATTTCACAGAACACAAAGAAGTTTCTCAGAAAGCTTCTTTCTCTTTGTTATCGGAGGATATTTCCTTTGGCCCTATACTCTTCAAAGGGATCCGAAATATCTGTTCTCAGATTCCACAGAAATAAGGCTAGCAAAGAGATGCACGAAATACCGATGTAACTCTGTGAGATGAATTAACAGAACACTAAGCAGTTTCTCAGAAAGCTTCTTTCCAGATTTCATCTGAGGATATTTCCTTTTTCAACATAGCCCTCTATGGGCTTCAAAAATCACTTTGCCAATTCCACAAGAACTGTCTTAGCGAAAGGCTTCTTGAGGGGAAAGCTGTAACTCTGTGAGATGATTTCACAAAACACAAAGAAGTTTCTAAGAACGCTTCTTTCTCTTTGTTATCAGAGGATATTTCCTTTGGCCCTATAGTCTTCAAAGGGATAAGAAATATCTGTTCTCAGATTCCACAGAAATAAGGCTAGCAAAGAGATCCACGAAATACAGATGTAACTCTGTGAGATGAATTAACAGAACACTAAGCAGTTTCTCAGAAAGCTTCTTTCCAGATTTCATCTGAGGATATTTCCTTTTTTACCATAGCCCTCTATGGGCTTCCACATATCACTTTGCCAATTCCAAAAGAACTGTCTTAGCGAAAGGCTTCTTGAGGGGAAAGCTGTAACTCTGTGAGATGATTTCACAGAACACAAAGAAGTTTCTCAGAAAGCTTCTTTCTGTTTGTTATCGGAGGTTATTTCCTTTGGCCCTATAGTCTTCAAAGGGATCCGAAATATCTGTTCTCAGATTCCACAGAAATAAGGCTAGCAAAGAGATCCACGAAATACAGACGTAACTCTGTGAGTGGAAGTCACACATCACAGAGCAGTTTCTCAGAAAGCTTCTTTCCAGATTTCATCTGAGGATATTTCCTTTTTCACCATAGCCCTCTATGGGCTTCCAAATATCACTTTGCCAATTCCACAAGAACTGTCTTAGCGAAAGGCTTCTTGAGGGGAAATCTGTAACTCTGTGAGATGATTTCACAGAACACAAAGAAGTTTCTCAGAAAGCTTCTTTCTCATTGTTATCGGAGGATATTTCCTTTGGCCCTATAGTCTTCAAAGGGATCCGAAATATCTGTTCTCAGATTCCAAAGAAATAAGGCTAGCAAAGAGATGCACGAAATACAGATGTAACTCTGTGAGATGAATTAACAGAACACTAAGCAGTTTCTCAGAAAGCTTCTTTCCAGATTTCATCTGAGGATATTTGCTTTTTCACCATAGCCCTCTATGGGCTTCCAAATATCACTTTGCCAATTCCACAAGAACTGTCTTAGCGAAAGGCTTCTTTAGTGGTAAGGTGTAACTCTGTGAGATGATTTCTCGGAACACAAAGAAGTTTCTCAGAAAGCTTCTTTCTGTTTGTTATCGGAGGATATTTCCTTTGGCCCTATAGTCTTCAAAGGGATCCGAAGTATCTGTTCTCAGATTCCACAGAAATAAGGCTAGGAAAGAGATCCACGAAATACAGATGTAACTCTGTGAGATGAATTAACAGAACACTAAGCAGTTTCTCAGAAAGCTTCTTTCCAGATTTCATCTGAGGATATTTCCTTTTTCACCAAAGCCCTCTTTGGGCTTCCAAATATCACTTTGCCAATTCCACAAGAACTGTCTTAGCGAAAGGCTTCTTGAGGGGAAAGCTGTAACTCTGTGAGATGATTTCACAGAACACAAAGAAGTTTCTCAGTAAGCTTCTTTCTCTTTGTTATCGGAGGATATTTCCTTTGGCCCTATAGTCTTCAAAGGGATCCGAAATATCTGTTCTCAGATTCCAAAGAAATAAGGCTAGCAAAGAGATCCACGAAATACAGATGTAACTCTGTGAGATGAATTAACAGAACACTAAGCAGTTTCTCAGAAAGCTTCTTTCCAGATTTCATCTGAGGTTATTTCCTTTTTCACCATAGGCCTCTATGGGCTTCCAAATATCACTTTGCCAATTCCACAAGAACTGTCTTAGCGAAAGGCTTCCTGAGTGGAAAGCTGTAACTCTGTGAGATGATTTCACGGAACACACAGAAGTATCTCAGAAAGCTTCTTTCTCTTTGTTATCGGAGGATATTTCCTTTGGCCCTATAGTCTTCAAAGGGATCCGAAATATCTGTTCTCAGATTCCACAGTAATAAGGCTAGCAAAGAGATGCACGAAATACAGATGTAAGTCTGTGAGATGAATTAACAGAACACTAAGCAGTTTCTCAGAAAGCATCTTTCCAGATTTCATCTGAGGATATTTCCTTTTTCACCATAGCCCTCTATGGGCTTCCAAATATCACTTTGAGAATTCCACAAGAACTGTTTTAGCGAAAGGCTTCTTGAGGGGAAAGCTGTAACTCCGTGAGATGATTTCACAGATCACAAAGAAGTTTCTCAGAAAGCTTCTTTCTATTTGTTATTGGAGGATATTTCCTTTGGCCCTATAGTCTTCAAAGAGATCAGAAATATCTGTTCTCAGATTCCACAGAAATAAGGCTAGCAAAGAGATCCACGAAATACAGAGGTAACTCTGTGAGTGGAAGTCACACATCACAGAGCAGTTTCTCAGAAAGCTTCTTTCCAGATTTCATCTGAGGATATTTCCTTTTTCACCATAGCCCTCTATGGGCTTCCAAATATCACTTTGCCAATTCCACAAGAACTGTCTTAGCGAAAGGCTTCTTGAGGGGAAAGCTGTAACTCTGTGAGATGATTTCACAAAACACAAAGAAGTTTCTCAGAACGCTTCTTTCTCTTTGTTATCGGAGGATATTTCCTTTGGCCCTATAGTCTTCAAAGGGATAAGAAATATCTGTTCTCAGATTCCACAGAAATAAGGCTAGCAAAGAGATGCACGAAATACAGATGTAACTCTGTGAGATGAATTAACAGAACACTAAACAGTTTCTCAGAAAGCTTCTTTCCAGATTTCATCTGAGGATATTTCCTTTTTCACCATAGCCCTCTATGGGCTTCCAAATATCACTTTGCCAATTCCACAAGAACTGTCTTAGCGAAAGGCTTCTTGAGGGGAAAGCTGTAACTCTGTGAGATGATTTCACAGAACACAAAGAAGTTTCTCAGAAAGCTTCTTTCTGTTTTTTATCGGAGGATATTTCCTTTGGCCCTATAGTCTTCAAAGGGATCCGAAATATCTGTTCTCAGATTCCACAGAAATAAGGCTAGCAAAGAGATCCACGAAATACAGATGTAACTCTGTGAGATGAATTAACAGAACACTAAGCAGTTTCTCAGAAAGCTTCTTTCCAGATTTCATCTGAGGATATTTCCTCTTTCACCGTAGCCCTCTATGGGCTTCCAAATATCACTTTGCCAATTCCACAAGAACTGTCTTAGCGAAAGGCTTCTTGAAGGGAAAGCTGTAACTCTGTGAGATGATTTCACAAAACACAAAGAAGTTTCTCAGTAAGCTTCCTTCTCTTTGTTATCGGAGGATAATTCCTTTGGCCCTATAGTCTTCAAAGGGATCCGAAATATCTGTTCTCAGATTCCACAGAAATAAGGCTAGCAAAGAGATGCACGAAATACAGATGTAACTCTGTGAGATGAATTAACAGAACACTAAGCAGTTTCTCAGAAAGCTTCTTTCCAGATTTCATCTGAGGATATTTCCTTTTTCACCATAGCCCTCTTTGGGCTTCCAAATATCACTTTGCCAATTCCACAAGAACTGTCTTAGCGAAAGGCTTCTTGAGGGGAAAGCTGTAACTCTGTGAGATGATTTCACAGAACACAAAGAAGTTTCTCAGTAAGCTCTTTTCACTTTGTTATCGGAGGATATTTCCTTTGGTCCTATAGTCTTCAAAGGGATCCGAAATATCTGTTCTCAGATTCCACAGAAATAAGGCTAGCAAAGAGATCCACGAAATACAGATGTAACTCCGTGAGATGAATTAAGAGAACACTAAGCAGTTTCTCAGAAAGCTTCTTTCCAGATTTCATCTGAGGATATTTCCTTTTTCTCCATAGCCCTCTATGGGCTTCCAAATATCACTTTGCCAATTCCACAAGAACTGTCTTAGCGAAAGGCTTCTTTAGTGGAAAGGTGTAACTCTGTGAGATGATTTCACGGAACACAAAGAAGTTTCTCAGAAAGCTTCTTTCTCTTTGTTATCGGAGGATATTTCCTTTGGCCCTGTAGTCTTCAAAGGGATCCGAAGTATCTGTTCTCAGATTCCACAGAAATAAGGCTAGGAAAGAGATCCACGAAATACAGATGTAACTCTGTGAGATGAATTAACAGAACACTAAGCAGTTTCTCAGAAAGCTTCTTTCCAGATTTCATCTGAGGATATTTCCTTTTTCACCATAGCCCTCTATGGGCTTCCAAATATCACTTTGCCAATTCCACAAGAACTGTCTTAGCGAAAGTCTTCTTGAGTGGAAAGCTGTAATCTCTGAGATGATTTCACGGAACACAAAGAAGTTTCTCAGAAAGCTTCTTTCTCATTGTTATCGGAGGATATTTCTTTTGGCCCTATAGTCTTCAAAGGGATCCGAAATATCTGTTCTCAGATTTCACAGAAATAAGGCTAGCAAAGAGATGCACGAAATACAGATGTAACTCTGTGAGATGAATTAACAGAACACTAAGCAGTTTCTCAGAAAGCTTCTTTCCAGATTTCATCTGAGGATATTTCCTTTTTCACCATAGCCCTCTATGGGCTTCCAAATATCACTTTGCCAATTCCAGAAGAACTGTCTTAGCGAAAGGCTTCTTGAGGGGAAAGCTGTAACACTGTGTGATAATTTCACAGAACACAAAGAAGTTTCTCAGAAAGCTTCTTTCTGTTTGTTATCGGAGGATATTTCCTTTGGCTCTACAGTCTTCAAAGGGATCCGAAAAATCTGTTCACAGATTCCACAGAAATTAGGCTAGCTAAGAGATCCACGAAATACAGATGTAACCCTGTGAGATGAATTAACAGAACACTAAGCAGTTTCTCAGAAAGCTTCTTTCCAGTTTTCATCTGAGGATATTTCCTCTTTCACCCTAGCCCTCTATGGGCTTCCAAATATCACTTTGCCAATTCCACAAGAACTGTCTTAGCGAAAGGCTTCTTGAGGGGAAAGCTGTAACTCTGTGAGATGATTTCACAGAACACAAAGAAGTTTCTCAGTAAGCTCTTTTCACTTTGTTATCGGAGGATATTTCCTTTGGTCCTATAGTCTTCAAAGGGATCCGAAATATCTGTTCTCAGATTCCACAGAAATAAGGCTAGCAAAGAGATCCACGAAATACAGATGTAACTCCGTGAGATGAATTAAGAGAACACTAAGCAGTTTCTCAGAAAGCTTCTTTCCAGATTTCATCTGAGGATATTTCCTTTTTCTCCATAGCCCTCTATGGGCTTCCAAATATCACTTTGCCAATTCCACAAGAACTGTCTTAGCGAAAGGCTTCTTTAGTGGAAAGGTGTAACTCTGTGAGATGATTTCACGGAACACAAAGAAGTTTCTCAGAAAGCTTCTTTCTCTTTGTTATCGGAGGATATTTCCTTTGGCCCTGTAGTCTTCAAAGGGATCCGAAGTATCTGTTCTCAGATTCCACAGAAATAAGGCTAGGAAAGATATCCACGAAATACAGATGTAACTCTGTGAGATGAATTAACAGAACACTAAGCAGTTTCTCAGAAAGCTTCTTTCCAGATTTCATCTGAGGATATTTCCTTTTTCACCATAGCCCTCTATGGGCTTCCAAATATCACTTTGCCAATTCCACAAGAACTGTCTTAGCGAAAGTCTTCTTGAGTGGAAAGCTGTAATCTCTGAGATGATTTCACGGAACACAAAGAAGTTTCTCAGAAAGCTTCTTTCTCATTGTTATCGGAGGATATTTCCTTTGGCCCTATAGTCTTCAAAGGGATCCGAAATATCTGTTCTCAGATTCCACAGAAATAAGGCTAGCAAAGAGATGCACGAAATACAGATGTAACTCTGTGAGATGAATTAACAGAACACTAAGCAGTTTCTCAGAAAGCTTTTTTCCAGATTTCATCTGAGGATATTTCCTTTTTCACCATAGCCCTCTATGGGCTTCCAAATATCACTTTGCCAATTCCAGAAGAACTGTCTTAGCGAAAGGCTTCTTGAGGGGAAAGCTGTAACACTGTGTGATAATTTCACAGAACACAAAGAAGTTTCTCAGAAAGCTTCTTTCTGTTTGTTATCGGAGGATATTTCCTTTGGCTCTACAGTCTTCAAAGGGATCCGAAAAATCTGTTCATAGATTCCACCGAAATTAGGCTAGCTAAGAGATCCACGAAATACAGATGTAACCCTGTGAGATGAATTAACAGAACACTAAGCAGTTTCTCAGAAAGCTTCTTTCCAGTTTTCATCTGAGGATATTTCCTCTTTCACCCTAGCCCTCTATGGGCTTCCAAATATCACTTTGCCAATTCCACAAGAACTGTCTTAGCGAAAGGCTTCTTGAGGGGAAAGCTGTAACTCTGTGAGATGATTTCACAGAACACCAAGAAGTTTCACAGAAAGCTTGTTTTTCCTTGTTATGGGAGAATATTTCCTTTGGCCCTATACTCTTCAAGGGGATCCGAAATATCTGTTCTCAGATTCCACAGAAATAAGGCTAGCAAAGAGATCCACGAAATACAGATGTAACTCTGTGAGTGGAAGTCACACATCCCAGAGCAGTTTCTCAGAAAGCTTCTTTCCAGATTTCATCGGAAGATATTTCCTTTTTCACCATAGCCCTCTATGGGCTTCCAAATATCACTTTGCCAATTCCACAAGAACTGTCTTAGCGAAAGGCTTCTTGAGGGGAAATCTGTAACTCTGTGAGATGATTTCACAGAACACAAAGAAGTTTCTCAGAAAGCTTCTTACTCATTGTTATCGGAGGATATTTCCTTTGGCCCTATAGTCTTCAAAGGGATCCGAAATATCTGTTCTCAGATTCCAAAGAAATAAGGCTAGCAAAGAGATGAACGAAATACAGATGTAACTCTGTGAGATGAATTAACAGAACACTAAGCAGTTTCTCAGAAAGCTTCTTTCCAGATTTCATCTGAGGATATTTCCTTTTTCAACATAGCCCTCTATGGGCTTCCAAATATCACTTTGCCAATTCCACAAGAACTGTCTTAGCGAAGGGTTCTTGAGGGGAAAGCTATAACTCTGTGAGATGATTTCACAGAACACAAAGAAGTTTCTCAGAAAGCTTCTTTCTGTTTGTTATCGGAGGATATTTCCTTTGGCCCTATAGTCTTCAAAGGGATCCGAAATATCTGTTCTCAGATTCCACAGAAATAAGGCTAGCAAAGAGATCCACGAAATACAGACGTAACTCTGTGAGTTGAAGTCACACATCACAGAGCAGTTTCTCAGAAAGCTTCTTTCCAGATTTCATCTGAGGATATTTCCTCTTTCACCATAGCCCTCTTTGGGCTTCCAAATATCACATTGCCATTTCCACAAGAACTGTCTTAGCGAAAGGCTTCTTGAGGGGAAAGCTGTAACTCTGTGAGATAATTTCACAGAACAGAAAGAAGTTTCTCAGTAAGCTTCTTTCTCTTTGTTATCGGAGGATATTTCCTTTGGCCCTATAGTCTTCAAAGGGATCCGAAATATCTGTTCTCAGATTCCAAAGAAATAAGGCTAGCAAAGAGATCCACGAAATACAGATGTAACTCTGTGACATGAATTAACAGAACACTAAGCAGTTTCTCAGAAAGCTTCTTTCCAGATTTCATCTGAGGATATTTCCTTTTTCACCATAGCCCTCTTTGGGCTTCCAAATATCACTTTGCCAATTCCACAAGAACTGTCTTAGCGAAAGGCTTCTTGATGGGAAATCTGTAACTCTGTGAGATGATTTCACAGAACACAAAGAAGTTTCTCAGTAAGCTTCTTTCTCTTTGTTATCGGAGGATATTTCCTTTGGCCCTATAGTCTTCAAAGAGATCCGAAGTATCTGTACTCAGATTCCACAGAAATAAGGCTAGCAAAGAGATCCACGAAATACAGATGTAACTCTGTGAGATGAATTAATAGAACACTAAGCAGTTTCTCAGAAAGCTTCTTTCCAGATTTCATCTGAGGATATTTCCTTTTTCACCATAGCCCTCTATGGGCTTCCAAATATCACTTTGCCAATTCCACAAGAACTGTCTTAGCGAAAGGCTTCTTTAGTGGAAAGGTGTAACTCTGTGAGATGATTTCACGGAACACAAAGAAGTTTCTCAGAAAGCTTCTTTCTCTTTGTTATCGGAGGATATTTCCTTTGGCCCTATAGTCTTCAAAGGGATCCGAAATATCTGTTCTCAGATTCCACAGAAATAAGGCTAGCAAAGAGATCCACGAAATACAGATGTAACTCTGTGAGTGGAAGTCACACATCACAGAGCAGTTTCTCAGAAAGCTTCTTTCCATATTTCATCTGAGGATATTTCCTTTTTCACCATAGCCCTCTATGGGCTTCCAAATATCACTTTGCCAATTCCACAAGAACTGTCTTAGCGAAAGGCTTCTTGAGGGGAAAGCTGTAACTCCGTGAGATGATTTCACAGATCACAAAGAAGTTTCTCAGAAAGCTTCTTTCTATTTGTTATTGGAGGATATTTCCTTTGGCCCTATAGTCTTCAAAGAGATCAGAAATATCTGTTCTCAGATTCCACAGAAATAAGGCTAGCAAAGAGATCCACGAAATACAGAGGTAACTCTGTGAGTGGAAGTCACACATCACAGAGCAGTTTCTCAGAAAGCTTCTTTCCAGATTTCATCTGAGGATATTTCCTTTTTCACCATAGCCCTCTATGGGCTTCCAAATATCACTTTGCCAATTCCACAAGAACTGTCTTAGCGAAAGGCTTCTTGAGGGGAAAGCTGTAACTCTGTGAGATGATTTCACAAAACACAAAGAAGTTTCTCAGAACGCTTCTTTCTCTTTGTTATCGGAGGATATTTCCTTTGGCCCTATAGTCTTCAAAGGGATAAGAAATATCTGTTCTCAGATTCCACAGAAATAAGGCTAGCAAAGAGATGCACGAAATACAGATGTAACTCTGTGAGATGAATTAACAGAACACTAAACAGTTTCTCAGAAAGCTTCTTTCCAGATTTCATCTGAGGATATTTCCTTTTTCACCATAGCCCTCTATGGGCTTCCAAATATCACTTTGCCAATTCCACAAGAACTGTCTTAGCGAAAGGCTTCTTGAGGGGAAAGCTGTAACTCTGTGAGATGATTTCACAGAACACAAAGAAGTTTCTCAGAAAGCTTCTTTCTGTTTTTTATCGGAGGATATTTCCTTTGGCCCTATAGTCTTCAAAGGGATCCGAAATATCTGTTCTCAGATTCCACAGAAATAAGGCTAGCAAAGAGATCCACGAAATACAGATGTAACTCTGTGAGATGAATTAACAGAACACTAAGCAGTTTCTCAGAAAGCTTCTTTCCAGATTTCATCTGAGGATATTTCCTCTTTCACCGTAGCCCTCTATGGGCTTCCAAATATCACTTTGCCAATTCCACAAGAACTGTCTTAGCGAAAGGCTTCTTGAAGGGAAAGCTGTAACTCTGTGAGATGATTTCACAAAACACAAAGAAGTTTCTCAGTAAGCTTCCTTCTCTTTGTTATCGGAGGATAATTCCTTTGGCCCTATAGTCTTCAAAGGGATCCGAAATATCTGTTCTCAGATTCCACAGAAATAAGGCTAGCAAAGAGATGCACGAAATACAGATGTAACTCTGTGAGATGAATTAACAGAACACTAAGCAGTTTCTCAGAAAGCTTCTTTCCAGATTTCATCTGAGGATATTTCCTTTTTCACCATAGCCCTCTTTGGGCTTCCAAATATCACTTTGCCAATTCCACAAGAACTGTCTTAGCGAAAGGCTTCTTGAGGGGAAAGCTGTAACTCTGTGAGATGATTTCACAGAACACAAAGAAGTTTCTCAGTAAGCTCTTTTCACTTTGTTATCGGAGGATATTTCCTTTGGTCCTATAGTCTTCAAAGGGATCCGAAATATCTGTTCTCAGATTCCACAGAAATAAGGCTAGCAAAGAGATCCACGAAATACAGATGTAACTCCGTGAGATGAATTAAGAGAACACTAAGCAGTTTCTCAGAAAGCTTCTTTCCAGATTTCATCTGAGGATATTTCCTTTTTCTCCATAGCCCTCTATGGGCTTCCAAATATCACTTTGCCAATTCCACAAGAACTGTCTTAGCGAAAGGCTTCTTTAGTGGAAAGGTGTAACTCTGTGAGATGATTTCACGGAACACAAAGAAGTTTCTCAGAAAGCTTCTTTCTCTTTGTTATCGGAGGATATTTCCTTTGGCCCTGTAGTCTTCAAAGGGATCCGAAGTATCTGTTCTCAGATTCCACAGAAATAAGGCTAGGAAAGAGATCCACGAAATACAGATGTAACTCTGTGAGATGAATTAACAGAACACTAAGCAGTTTCTCAGAAAGCTTCTTTCCAGATTTCATCTGAGGATATTTCCTTTTTCACCATAGCCCTCTATGGGCTTCCAAATATCACTTTGCCAATTCCACAAGAACTGTCTTAGCGAAAGTCTTCTTGAGTGGAAAGCTGTAATCTCTGAGATGATTTCACGGAACACAAAGAAGTTTCTCAGAAAGCTTCTTTCTCATTGTTATCGGAGGATATTTCTTTTGGCCCTATAGTCTTCAAAGGGATCCGAAATATCTGTTCTCAGATTTCACAGAAATAAGGCTAGCAAAGAGATGCACGAAATACAGATGTAACTCTGTGAGATGAATTAACAGAACACTAAGCAGTTTCTCAGAAAGCTTCTTTCCAGATTTCATCTGAGGATATTTCCTTTTTCACCATAGCCCTCTATGGGCTTCCAAATATCACTTTGCCAATTCCAGAAGAACTGTCTTAGCGAAAGGCTTCTTGAGGGGAAAGCTGTAACACTGTGTGATAATTTCACAGAACACAAAGAAGTTTCTCAGAAAGCTTCTTTCTGTTTGTTATCGGAGGATATTTCCTTTGGCTCTACAGTCTTCAAAGGGATCCGAAAAATCTGTTCACAGATTCCACAGAAATTAGGCTAGCTAAGAGATCCACGAAATACAGATGTAACCCTGTGAGATGAATTAACAGAACACTAAGCAGTTTCTCAGAAAGCTTCTTTCCAGTTTTCATCTGAGGATATTTCCTCTTTCACCCTAGCCCTCTATGGGCTTCCAAATATCACTTTGCCAATTCCACAAGAACTGTCTTAGCGAAAGGCTTCTTGAGGGGAAAGCTGTAACTCTGTGAGATGATTTCACAGAACACAAAGAAGTTTCTCAGTAAGCTCTTTTCACTTTGTTATCGGAGGATATTTCCTTTGGTCCTATAGTCTTCAAAGGGATCCGAAATATCTGTTCTCAGATTCCACAGAAATAAGGCTAGCAAAGAGATCCACGAAATACAGATGTAACTCCGTGAGATGAATTAAGAGAACACTAAGCAGTTTCTCAGAAAGCTTCTTTCCAGATTTCATCTGAGGATATTTCCTTTTTCTCCATAGCCCTCTATGGGCTTCCAAATATCACTTTGCCAATTCCACAAGAACTGTCTTAGCGAAAGGCTTCTTTAGTGGAAAGGTGTAACTCTGTGAGATGATTTCACGGAACACAAAGAAGTTTCTCAGAAAGCTTCTTTCTCTTTGTTATCGGAGGATATTTCCTTTGGCCCTGTAGTCTTCAAAGGGATCCGAAGTATCTGTTCTCAGATTCCACAGAAATAAGGCTAGGAAAGAGATCCACGAAATACAGATGTAACTCTGTGAGATGAATTAACAGAACACTAAGCAGTTTCTCAGAAAGCTTCTTTCCAGATTTCATCTGAGGATATTTCCTTTTTCACCATAGCCCTCTATGGGCTTCCAAATATCACTTTGCCAATTCCACAAGAACTGTCTTAGCGAAAGTCTTCTTGAGTGGAAAGCTGTAATCTCTGAGATGATTTCACGGAACACAAAGAAGTTTCTCAGAAAGCTTCTTTCTCATTGTTATCGGAGGATATTTCCTTTGGCCCTATAGTCTTCAAAGGGATCCGAAATATCTGTTCTCAGATTCCACAGAAATAAGGCTAGCAAAGAGATGCACGAAATACAGATGTAACTCTGTGAGATGAATTAACAGAACACTAAGCAGTTTCTCAGAAAGCTTTTTTCCAGATTTCATCTGAGGATATTTCCTTTTTCACCATAGCCCTCTATGGGCTTCCAAATATCACTTTGCCAATTCCAGAAGAACTGTCTTAGCGAAAGGCTTCTTGAGGGGAAAGCTGTAACACTGTGTGATAATTTCACAGAACACAAAGAAGTTTCTCAGAAAGCTTCTTTCTGTTTGTTATCGGAGGATATTTCCTTTGGCTCTACAGTCTTCAAAGGGATCCGAAAAATCTGTTCATAGATTCCACCGAAATTAGGCTAGCTAAGAGATCCACGAAATACAGATGTAACCCTGTGAGATGAATTAACAGAACACTAAGCAGTTTCTCAGAAAGCTTCTTTCCAGTTTTCATCTGAGGATATTTCCTCTTTCACCCTAGCCCTCTATGGGCTTCCAAATATCACTTTGCCAATTCCACAAGAACTGTCTTAGCGAAAGGCTTCTTGAGGGGAAAGCTGTAACTCTGTGAGATGATTTCACAGAACACCAAGAAGTTTCACAGAAAGCTTGTTTTTCCTTGTTATGGGAGAATATTTCCTTTGGCCCTATACTCTTCAAGGGGATCCGAAATATCTGTTCTCAGATTCCACAGAAATAAGGCTAGCAAAGAGATCCACGAAATACAGATGTAACTCTGTGAGTGGAAGTCACACATCCCAGAGCAGTTTCTCAGAAAGCTTCTTTCCAGATTTCATCGGAAGATATTTCCTTTTTCACCATAGCCCTCTATGGGCTTCCAAATATCACTTTGCCAATTCCACAAGAACTGTCTTAGCGAAAGGCTTCTTGAGGGGAAATCTGTAACTCTGTGAGATGATTTCACAGAACACAAAGAAGTTTCTCAGAAAGCTTCTTACTCATTGTTATCGGAGGATATTTCCTTTGGCCCTATAGTCTTCAAAGGGATCCGAAATATCTGTTCTCAGATTCCAAAGAAATAAGGCTAGCAAAGAGATGAACGAAATACAGATGTAACTCTGTGAGATGAATTAACAGAACACTAAGCAGTTTCTCAGAAAGCTTCTTTCCAGATTTCATCTGAGGATATTTCCTTTTTCAACATAGCCCTCTATGGGCTTCCAAATATCACTTTGCCAATTCCACAAGAACTGTCTTAGCGAAGGGTTCTTGAGGGGAAAGCTATAACTCTGTGAGATGATTTCACAGAACACAAAGAAGTTTCTCAGAAAGCTTCTTTCTGTTTGTTATCGGAGGATATTTCCTTTGGCCCTATAGTCTTCAAAGGGATCCGAAATATCTGTTCTCAGATTCCACAGAAATAAGGCTAGCAAAGAGATCCACGAAATACAGACGTAACTCTGTGAGTTGAAGTCACACATCACAGAGCAGTTTCTCAGAAAGCTTCTTTCCAGATTTCATCTGAGGATATTTCCTCTTTCACCATAGCCCTCTTTGGGCTTCCAAATATCACATTGCCATTTCCACAAGAACTGTCTTAGCGAAAGGCTTCTTGAGGGGAAAGCTGTAACTCTGTGAGATAATTTCACAGAACAGAAAGAAGTTTCTCAGTAAGCTTCTTTCTCTTTGTTATCGGAGGATATTTCCTTTGGCCCTATAGTCTTCAAAGGGATCCGAAATATCTGTTCTCAGATTCCAAAGAAATAAGGCTAGCAAAGAGATCCACGAAATACAGATGTAACTCTGTGACATGAATTAACAGAACACTAAGCAGTTTCTCAGAAAGCTTCTTTCCAGATTTCATCTGAGGATATTTCCTTTTTCACCATAGCCCTCTTTGGGCTTCCAAATATCACTTTGCCAATTCCACAAGAACTGTCTTAGCGAAAGGCTTCTTGATGGGAAATCTGTAACTCTGTGAGATGATTTCACAGAACACAAAGAAGTTTCTCAGTAAGCTTCTTTCTCTTTGTTATCGGAGGATATTTCCTTTGGCCCTATAGTCTTCAAAGAGATCCGAAGTATCTGTACTCAGATTCCACAGAAATAAGGCTAGCAAAGAGATCCACGAAATACAGATGTAACTCTGTGAGATGAATTAATAGAACACTAAGCAGTTTCTCAGAAAGCTTCTTTCCAGATTTCATCTGAGGATATTTCCTTTTTCACCATAGCCCTCTATGGGCTTCCAAATATCACTTTGCCAATTCCACAAGAACTGTCTTAGCGAAAGGCTTCTTTAGTGGAAAGGTGTAACTCTGTGAGATGATTTCACGGAACACAAAGAAGTTTCTCAGAAAGCTTCTTTCTCTTTGTTATCGGAGGATATTTCCTTTGGCCCTATAGTCTTCAAAGGGATCCGAAATATCTGTTCTCAGATTCCACAGAAATAAGGCTAGCAAAGAGATCCACGAAATACAGATGTAACTCTGTGAGTGGAAGTCACACATCACAGAGCAGTTTCTCAGAAAGCTTCTTTCCATATTTCATCTGAGGATATTTCCTTTTTCACCATAGCCCTCTATGGGCTTCCAAATATCACTTTGCCAATTCCACAAGAACTGTCTTAGCGAAAGGCTTCTTGAGGGGAAAGCTGTAACTCTGTGAGATGATTTAACAAAACACAAAGAAGTTTCTCAGTAAGCTTCTTTCTCTTTGTTATCGGAGGATATTTCCTTTGGCCCTATAGTCTTCAAAGGGATAAGAAATATCTGTTCTCAGATTCCACAGAAATAAGGCTAGCAAAGAGATGCACGAAATACAGATGTAACTCTGTGAGATGAATTAACAGAACACTAAGCAGTTTCTCAGAAAGCTTCTTTCCAGATTTCATCTGAGGATATTTCCTTTTTCACCATAGCCCTCTATGGGCTTCCAAATATCACTTTGCCAATTCCAAAAGAACTGTCTTAGCGAAAGGCTTCTTCATGGGAAACTGTAACTCTGTGAGATGATTTCACAGAACACAAAGAAGTTTCTCAGAAAGCTTCTTTCTGTTTGTTATCGGAGGATATTTCCTTTGGCCCTATAGTCTTCAAAGGGATCCGAAATATCTGTTCTCAGATTCCACAGAAATAAGGCTAGCAAAGAGATCCACGAAATACAGACGTAACTCTGTGAGTTGAAGTCACACATCACAGAGCAGTTTCTCAGAAAGCTTCTTTCCAGATTTCATCTGAGGATATTTCCTTTTTCACCATAGCCCTCTATGGGCTTCCAAATATCACTTTGCCAATTCCACAAGAACTGTCTCAGCGAAAGGCTTCTTGAGGGGAAATCTGTAACTCTGTGAGATGATTTCACAGAACACAAAGAAGTTTCTCAGAAAGCTTCTTTCTCATTGTTATCGGAGGATATTTCCTTTGGCCCTATAGTCTTCAAAGGGATCCGAAATATCTGTTCTCAGATTCCAAAGAAATAAGGCTAGCAAAGAGATGCACGAAATACAGATGTGACTCTGTGAGATGAATTAACAGAACACTAAGCAGTTTCTCAGAAAGTTTCTTTCCAGATTTCATCTGAGGATATTTCCTTTTTCACCATAGCCCTCTATGGGCTTCCAAATATCACTTTGCCAATTCCACAAGAACTGTCTTAGCGAATGGCTTCTTGAGGGGAAAGATGTAACTCTGTGAGATGATTTCACAGAACACAAAGAAGTTTCTCAGAAAGCTTCTTTCTCTTTGTTATCGGAGGATATTTCCTTTGGCCCTATAGTCTTCAAAGGGATCCGAAATATCTGTTCTCAGATTCCAAAGAAATAAGGCTAGCAAAGAGATGCACGAAATACAGATGTGACTCTGTGAGATGAATTAACAGAACACTAAGCAGTTTCTCAGAAAGTTTCTTTCCAGATTTCATCTGAGGATATTTCCTTTTTCACCATAGCCCTCTATGGGCTTCCAAATATCACTTTGCCAATTCCACAAGAACTGTCTTAGCGAATGGCTTCTTGAGGGGAAAGATGTAACTCTGTGAGATGATTTCACAGAACACAAAGAAGTTTCTCAGAAAGCTTCTTTCTCTTTGTTATCGGAGGATATTTCCTTTGGCTCTACAGTCTTCAAAGGGATCCGAAATATCTGTTCTCAGATTCCACAGAAATAAGGCTAGCAAAGAGATCCAAGAAATACAGATGTAACTCTGTGAGATGAATTAACAGAACACTAAGCAGTTTCTCAGAAAGCTTCTTTCCAGATTTCATCTGAGGATATTTCCTCTTTCACCATAGCCCTCTATGGGCTTCCAAATATCACTTTGCCAATTCCACAAGAACTGTCTTAGCGAAAGGCTTCTTGAGGGGAAAGCTGTAACACTGTGTGATGATTTCACAGAACACAAAGAAGTTTCTCAGAAAGTTTCTTTCTGTTTGTTATCGGAGGATATTTCCTTTGGCTCTACAGTCTTCAAAGGGATCCGAAAAATCTGTTCACAGATTCCACAGAAATTAGGCTAGCAAAGAGATCCACGAAATACAGATGTAACTCTGTGAGATGAATTAACAGAACACTAAGCAGTTTCTCAGAAAGCTTCTTTCCAGATTTCATCTGAGGATATTTCCTCTTTCACCATAGCCCTCTATGGGCTTCCAAATATCACTTTGCCAATTCCACAAGAACTGTCTTAGCGAAAGGCTTCTTGAAGGGAAAGCTGTAACTCTCTGAGATGATTTCACAAAACACAAAGCAGTTTCTCAGTGAGCTTCTTTCTCTTTGTTATCGGAGGATATTTCCTTTGGCCCTATTGTCTTCAAAGGAATCCGAAATATCTGTTCTCAGATTCCAAAGAAATAAGGCTAGCAAAGAGATCCACGAAATACAGATGTAACTCTGTGAGATGAATTAACAGAACACTAAGCAGTTTCTCAGAAAGCTTCTTTCCAGATTTCATCTGAGGATATTTCCTTTTTCACCATAGCCCTCTTTGGGCTTCCAAATATCACTTTGTCAAATCCACAAGAACTGTCTTAGCGAAAGACTTCTTTAGGGGAAAGCTGTAACTCTGTGAGATGATTTCACAGAACACAAAGAAGTTTCTCAGTAAGCTTCTTTCTCTTTGTTATCGGAGGATATTTCCTTTGGCCCTATAGTCTTCAAAGAGATCCGAAATATCTGTACTCAGATTCCACAGAAATAAGGCTAGCAAAGAGATCCACGAAATACAGATGTAACTCCGTGAGATGAATTAACAGAACACTAAGCAGTTTCTCAGAACCCTTCTTTCCAGATTTCATCTGAGGATATTTCCTTTTTCACCATAGCCCTCCATGGGCTTCCAAATATCACTTTGACAATTCCACAAGAACTGTCTTAGCGAAAGGCTTCTTTAGTGGAAAGGTGTAACTCTGTGAGATGATTTCACGGAACACAAAGAAGTTTCTCAGAAAGCTTCTTTCTCTTTGTTATCGGTGGATATTTCCTTTGGCCCTATAGTCTTCAAAGGGATCCGAAATATCTGTTCTCAGATTCCACAGTAATAAGGCTAGCAAAGAGATGCACGAAATACAGATGTAACTCTGTGAGATGAATTAACAGAACACTAAGCAGTTTCTCAGAAAGCTTCTTTCCAGATTTCATCTGAGGATATTTCCTTTTTCACCATAGCACTCTAAGGGCTTCCAAATATCACTTTGCGAATTCCACAAGAACTGTTTTAGCGAAAGGCTTCTTGAGGGGAAAGCTGTAATTCCGTGAGATGATTTCACAGATCACAAAGAAGTTTCTCAGAAAGCTTCTTTCTATTTGTTATTGGAGGATATTTCCTTTGGCCCTATAGTCTTCAAAGGGATCCGAAATATCTGTTCTCAGATTCCACAGAAATAAGGCTAGCAAAGAGATCCACGAAATACAGATGTAACTCTGTGAGTGGAAGTCACACATCACAGAGCAGTTTCTCAGAAAGCTTCTTTCCAGTTTTCATCTGAGGATATTTCCTTTTTCACCATAGCCCTCTATGGGCTTCCAAATATCACTTTGCCAATTCCAGAAGAACTGTCTTAGCGAAAGGCTTCTTGAGGGGAAAGCTGTAACTCTGTGAGATGATTTCACAGATCACAAAGAAGTTTCTCAGAAAACTTCTTTCTCTTTGTTATCGGAGGATATTTCCTTTGGCTCTACAGTCTTCAAAGGGATCCGAAATATCTGTTCTCAGATTCCACAGAAATAAGGCTAGCAAAGAGATCCACGAAATACAAATGTAACTCTGTGAGATGAATTAACAGAACACTAAGCAGTTTCTCAGAAAGCTTCTTTCCAGATTTCATCCGAGGATATTTCCTCTTTCACCATAGCCCTCTATGGGCTTTCAAATATCACTTTGCAAATTCCACAAGAACTGACTTAGCGAAAGGCTTCTTGAAGGGAAAGCTGTAACTCTGTGAGATGATTTCACAGAAAACAAAGAAGTTTCTCAGAAATCTTCTTTCTCTTTGTTATCGGAGGATATTTTCTTTGGCCATATAGTCTTCAAAGGCATCCGAAATATCTGTTCTCAGATTCCACAGAAATAAGTCTAGCAAAGAGATGCAGGAAATACAGATGTAACTCTGTGAGATGAATTAACAGAACACTAAGCAGTTTCTCAGAAAGCTTCTTTCCAGATTTCATCTGAGGATATTTCCTTTTTCACCATAGCCCTCTATGGGCTTCCAAATATCACTTTGCCAATTCCACAAGAACTGTCTTAGCGAAAGGCTTCTTGAAGGGAAAGCTGTAACTCTGTGAGATGATTTCACAGAACAAAAAGAAGTTTCTCAGAAAGCTTCTTTCTCTTTGTTATCGGAGGATATTTCCTTTGGCCCTATAGTCTTCCAAGGGATCCGAAATATCTGTTCTCAGATTCCACAGTAATAAGGCTAGCAAAGACATGCACAAAATAGAGATGTAACTCTGTGAGATGAATTAACAGAACACTAAGCAGTTTCTCAGAAAGCTTCTTTCCAGATTTCAACTGAGGATATTTCCTTTTTCACCATAGCCCTCTTTGGGCTTCCAAATATCACTTTGCCAATTCCACAAGAACTGTCTTAGCGAAAGGCTTCTTGATGGGAAATCTGTAACTCTGTGAGATGATTTCACAGAACACAAAGAAGTTTCTCAGTAAGCTTCTTTCTCTTTGTTATCGGAGGATATTTCCTTTGGCCCTATAGTCTTCAAAGAGATCCGAAATATCTGTACTCAGATTCCACAGAAATAAGGCTAGCAAAGAGATCCACGAAATACAGATGTAACTCTGTGAGATGAATTAATAGAACACTAAGCAGTTTCTCAGAAAGCTTCTTTCCAGATTTCATCTGAGGATATTTCCTTTTTCACCATAGCCCTCTATGGGCTTCCAAATATCACTTTGCCAATTCCACAAGAACTGTCTTAGCGAAAGGCTTCTTTAGTGGAAAGGTGTAACTCTGTGAGATGATTTCACGGAACACAAAGAAGTTTCTCAGAAAGCTTCTTTCTCTTTGTTATCGGAGGATATTTCCTTTGGCCCTATAGTCTTCAAAGGGATCCGAAATATCTGTTCTCAGATTCCACAGAAATAAGGCTAGCAAAGAGATCCACGAAATACAGATGTAACTCTGTGAGTGGAAGTCACACATCACAGAGCAGTTTCTCAGAAAGCTTCTTTCCAGATTTCATCTGAGGATATTTCCTTTTTCACCATAGCCCTCTATGGGCTTCCAAATATCACTTTGCCAATTCCACAAGAACTGTCTTAGCGAAAGGCTTCTTGAGGGGAAAGCTGTAACTCTGTGAGATGATTTCACAAAACACAAAGAAGTTTCTCAGAACGCTTCTTTCTCTTTGTTATCGGAGGATATTTCCTTTGGCCCTATAGTCTTCAAAGGGATAAGAAATATCTGTTCTCAGATTCCACAGAAATAAGGCTAGCAAAGAGATGCACGAAATACAGATGTAACTCTGTGAGATGAATTAACAGAACACTAAGCAGTTTCTCAGAAAGCTTCTTTCCAGATTTCATCTGAGGATATTTCCTTTTTCACCATAGCCCTCTATGGGCTTCCAAATATCACTTTGCCAATTCCAAAAGAACTGTCTTAGCGAAAGGCTTCTTCATGGGAAACTGTAACTCTGTGAGATGATTTCACAGAACACAAAGAAGTTTCTCAGAAAGCTTCTTTCTGTTTGTTATCGGAGGATATTTCCTTTGGCCCTATAGTCTTCAAAGGGATCCGAAATATCTGTTCTCAGATTCCACAGAAATAAGGCTAGCAAAGAGATCCACGAAATACAGACGTAACTCTGTGAGTTGAAGTCACACATCACAGAGCAGTTTCTCAGAAAGCTTCTTTCCAGATTTCATCTGAGGATATTTCCTTTTTCACCATAGCCCTCTATGGGCTTCCAAATATCACTTTGCCAATTCCACAAGAACTGTCTCAGCGAAAGGCTTCTTGAGGGGAAATCTGTAACTCTGTGAGATGATTTCACAGAACACAAAGAAGTTTCTCAGAAAGCTTCTTTCTCATTGTTATCGGAGGATATTTCCTTTGGCCCTATAGTCTTCAAAGGGATCCGAAATATCTGTTCTCAGATTCCAAAGAAATAAGGCTAGCAAAGAGATGCACGAAATACAGATGTGACTCTGTGAGATGAATTAACAGAACACTAAGCAGTTTCTCAGAAAGTTTCTTTCCAGATTTCATCTGAGGATATTTCCTTTTTCACCATAGCCCTCTATGGGCTTCCAAATATCACTTTGCCAATTCCACAAGAACTGTCTTAGCGAATGGCTTCTTGAGGGGAAAGATGTAACTCTGTGAGATGATTTCACAGAACACAAAGAAGTTTCTCAGAAAGCTTCTTTCTCTTTGTTATCGGAGGATATTTCCTTTGGCTCTACAGTCTTCAAAGGGATCCGAAATATCTGTTCTCAGATTCCACAGAAATAAGGCTAGCAAAGAGATCCAAGAAATACAGATGTAACTCTGTGAGATGAATTAACAGAACACTAAGCAGTTTCTCAGAAAGCTTCTTTCCAGATTTCATCTGAGGATATTTCCTCTTTCACCATAGCCCTCTATGGGCTTCCAAATATCACTTTGCCAATTCCACAACAACTGTCTTAGCGAAAGGCTTCTTGAGGGGAAAGCTGTAACACTGTGTGATGATTTCACAGAACACAAAGAAGTTTCTCAGAAAGTTTCTTTCTGTTTGTTATCGGAGGATATTTCCTTTGGCTCTACAGTCTTCAAAGGGATCCGAAAAATCTGTTCACAGATTCCACAGAAATTAGGCTAGCAAAGAGATCCACGAAATACAGATGTAACTCTGTGAGATGAATTAACAGAACACTAAGCAGTTTCTCAGAAAGCTTCTTTCCAGATTTCATCTGAGGATATTTCCTCTTTCACCATAGCCCTCTATGGGCTTCCAAATATCACTTTGCCAATTCCACAAGAACTGTCTTAGCGAAAGGCTTCTTGAAGGGAAAGCTGTAACTCTCTGAGATGATTTCACAAAACACAAAGCAGTTTCTCAGTGAGCTTCTTTCTCTTTGTTATCGGAGGATATTTCCTTTGGCCCTATTGTCTTCAAAGGAATCCGAAATATCTGTTCTCAGATTCCAAAGAAATAAGGCTAGCAAAGAGATCCACGAAATACAGATGTAACTCTGTGAGATGAATTAACAGAACACTAAGCAGTTTCTCAGAAAGCTTCTTTCCAGATTTCATCTGAGGATATTTCCTTTTTCACCATAGCCCTCTTTGGGCTTCCAAATATCACTTTGTCAAATCCACAAGAACTGTCTTAGCGAAAGACTTCTTTAGGGGAAAGCTGTAACTCTGTGAGATGATTTCACAGAACACAAAGAAGTTTCTCAGTAAGTTTCTTTCTCTTTGTTATCGGAGGATATTTCCTTTGGCCCTATAGTCTTCAAAGAGATCCGAAATATCTGTACTCAGATTCCACAGAAATAAGGCTAGCAAAGAGATCCACGAAATACAGATGTAACTCCGTGAGATGAATTAACAGAACACTAAGCAGTTTCTCAGAACCCTTCTTTCCAGATTTCATCTGAGGATATTTCCTTTTTCACCATAGCCCTCCATGGGCTTCCAAATATCACTTTGACAATTCCACAAGAACTGTCTTAGCGAAAGGCTTCTTTAGTGGAAAGGTGTAACTCTGTGAGATGATTTCACGGAACACAAAGAAGTTTCTCAGAAAGCTTCTTTCTCTTTGTTATCGGTGGATATTTCCTTTGGCCCTATAGTCTTCAAAGGGATCCGAAATATCTGTTCTCAGATTCCACAGTAATAAGGCTAGCAAAGAGATGCACGAAATACAGATGTAACTCTGTGAGATGAATTAACAGAACACTAAGCAGTTTCTCAGAAAGCTTCTTTCCAGATTTCATCTGAGGATATTTCCTTTTTCACCATAGCACTCTAAGGGCTTCCAAATATCACTTTGCGAATTCCACAAGAACTGTTTTAGCGAAAGGCTTCTTGAGGGGAAAGCTGTAATTCCGTGAGATGATTTCACAGATCACAAAGAAGTTTCTCAGAAAGCTTCTTTCTATTTGTTATTGGAGGATATTTCCTTTGGCCCTATAGTCTTCAAAGGGATCCGAAATATCTGTTCTCAGATTCCACAGAAATAAGGCTAGCAAAGAGATCCACGAAATACAGATGTAACTCTGTGAGTGGAAGTCACACATCACAGAGCAGTTTCTCAGAAAGCTTCTTTCCAGATTTCATCTGAGGATATTTCCTTTTTCACCATAGCCCTCTATGGGCTTCCAAATATCACTTTGCCAATTCCAGAAGAACTGTCTTAGCGAAAGGCTTCTTGAGGGGAAAGCTGTAACTCTGTGAGATGATTTTACAGATCACAAAGAAGTTTCTCAGAAAGCTTCTTTCTCTTTGTTATCGGAGGATATTTCCTTTGGCTCTACAGTCTTCAAAGGGATCCGAAATATCTGTTCTCAGATTCCACAGAAATAAGGCTAGCAAAGAGATCCACGAAATACAAATGTAACTCTGTGAGATGAATTAACAGAACACTAAGCAGTTTCTCAGAAAGCTTCTTTCCAGATTTCATCCGAGGATATTTCCTCTTTCACCATAGCCCTCTATGGGCTTCCAAATATCACTTTGCAAATTCCACAAGAACTGACTTAGCGAAAGGCTTCTTGAAGGGAAAGCTGTAACTCTGTGAGATGATTTCACAGAAAACAAAGAAGTTTCTCAGAAAGCTTCTTTCTCTTTGTTATCGGAGGATATTTTCTTCGGCCATATAGTCTTCAAAGGCATCCGAAATATCTGTTCTCAGATTCCACAGAAATAAGTCTAGCAAAGAGATGCAGGAAATACAGATGTAACTCTGTGAGATGAATTAACAGAACACTAAGCAGTTTCTCAGAAAGCTTCTTTCCAGATTTCATCTGAGGATATTTCCTTTTTCACCATAGCCCTCTATGGGCTTCCAAATATCACTTTGCCAATTCCACAAGAACTGTCTTAGCGAAAGGCTTCTTGAAGGGAAAGCTGTAACTCTGTGAGATGATTTCACAGAACACAAAGAAGTTTCTCAGAAAGCTTCTTTCTCTTTGTTATCGGAGGATATTTCCTTTGGCCCTATAGTCTTCCAAGGGATCCGAAATATCTGTTCTCAGATTCCACAGTAATAAGGCTAGCAAGGACATGCACAAAATAGAGATGTAACTCTGTGAGATGAATTAACAGAACACTAAGCAGTTTCTCAGAAAGCTTCTTTCCAGATTTCAACTGAGGATATTTCCTTTTTCACCATAGCCCTCTATGGGCTTCCAAATATCACTTTGTGAATTCCACAAGAACTGTTTTAGCGAAAGGCTTCTTGAGGGGAAAGCTGTAACTCTGTGAGATGATTTCACAGATCACAAAGAAGTTTCTCAGAAAGCTTCTTTCTATTTGTTATTGGAGGATATTTCCTTTGGCCCTATAGTCTTCAAAGGGATCCGAAATATCTGTTCTCAGATTCCACAGAAATAAGGCTAGCAAAGAGATCCACGAAATACCGATGTAACTCTGAGAGTGGAAGTCACACATCACAGAGCAGTTTCTCAGAAAGCTTCTTTCCAGATTTCAACTGAGGATATTTCCTTTTTCACCATAGCCCTCTATGGGCTTCCAAATATCACTTTGCCAATTCCACAAGAACTGTCTTAGCGAAAGGCTTCTTCAGGAGAAAGCTGTAACTCTGTGAGATGATTTCACAAAACACAAAGAAGTTTCTCAGAAAGCTTCTTTCTCATTGTTATCGGAGGATATTTCCTTTGTCCCTATAGTCTTCAAAGGGATAAGAAATATCTGTTCTCAGATTCCACAGAAATAAGGCTAGCAAAGAGTTGCACGAAATACAGATGTAACTCTGTGAGATGAATTAACAGAACACTAAGCAGTTTCTCAGAAAGCTTCTTTCCAGATTTCATCTGAGGATATTTCCTTTTTCACCATAGCCCTCTACGGGCTTCGAAATATCACTTTGCCAATTCCAAAAGAACTGTCTTAGCGAAAGGCTTCTTGAGGGGAAAGCTGTAACTCTGTGAGATGATTTCACAGAACACAAAGAAGTTTCTCAGAAAGCTTCTTTCTGTTTGTTATCGGAGGATATTTCCTTTGGCCCTATAGTCTTCAAAGGGATCCGAAATATCTGTTCTCAGATTCCACAGAAATAAGGCTAGCAAAGAGATCCACGAAATACAGACGTAACTCTGGGAGTTGAAGTCACACATCACAGAGCAGTTTCTCAGAAAGCTTCTTTCCAGATTTCATCTGAGGATATTTCCTTTTTCACCATAGCCCTCTATGGGCTTCCAAATATCACTTAGCCAATTCCACAAGAACTGTCTTAGCGAAAGGCTTCTTGAGGAGAAAGTTGTAACACTGTGAGATGATTTCACAGAACACAAAGAAGTTTCTCAGAAAGCTTCTTTCTCTTTGTTATCGGAGAATATTTCCTTTGGCTCTACAGTCTTCAAAGGGATCCGAAATATCTGTTCTCAGATTCCACAGAAATAAGGCTAGCAAAGAGATCCACGAAATACAAATGTAACTCTGTGAGATGAATTAACAGAACACTAAGCAGTTTCTCAGAAAGCTTCTTTCCAGATTTCATCTGAGGATATTTCCTCATTCACCATAGCCCTCTATGGGCTTCCAAATATCACTTTGCAAATTCCACAAGAACTGTCTTAGCGAAAGGCTTCTTGAAGGGAATGCTGTAACTCTGTGAGATGATTTCACAAAACACAAAGAAGTTTCTCAGTAAGCTTCTTTTTCTTTGTTATCGGAGGATATTTCCTTTGGCCATATAGTCTTCAAAGGCATCCGAAATATCTGTTCTCAGATTCCACAGAAATAAGGCTAGCAAAGAGATGCACGAAATACAGATGTAACTCTGTGAGATGAATTAACAGAACATTAAGCAGTTTCTCAGAAAGCTTCTTTCCAGATTTCATCTGAGGATATTTCCTTTTTCACCATAGCCCTCTATGGGCTTCCAAATATCACTTTGCCAATTCCACAAGAACTGTCTTAGCGAAAGGCTTCTTGAAGGGAAAGCTGTAACTCTGTGAGATGATTTCACAGAACACAAAGAAGTTTCTCAGAAAGCTTCTTTCTCTTTGTTATCGGAGGATATTTCCTTTGGCCCTGTAGTCTTCCAAGGGATCCGAAATATCTGTTCTCAGATTCCACAGAAATAAGGCTAGCAAAGAGATCCACGAAATACAGATGTAACTCTGTGAGATGAATTAACAGAACACTAAGCAGTTTCTCAGAAAGCTTCTTTCCAGATTTCATCTGAGGATATTTCCTTTATCACCATAGCCCTCTTTGGGCTTCCAAATATCACTTTGCCAATTCCACAAGAACTGTCTTAGCGAAAGGCTTCTTGAGGGGAAAGCTGTAACTCTGTGAGATGATTTCACAGAAAACAAAGAAGTTTCTCAGAAAGCTTCTTTCTCATTGTTATCGGAGGATATTTCCTTTGGCCCTATAGTCTTCAAAGGGATCCGAAATATCTGTTCTCAGATTCCAAAGAAATAAGGCTAGCAAAGAGATGCACGAAATACAGATGTAACTCTGTGAGATGAATTAACAGAACACTAAGCAGTTTCTCAGAAAGCTTCTTTCCAGATTTCATCTGAGGATATTTCCTTTTTCACCATAGCCCTCTATGGGCTTCCAAATATCACTTTGTGAATTCCACAAGAACTGTTTTAGCGAAAGGCTTCTTGAGGGGAAAGCTGTAACCCTGTGAGATGATTTCACAGATCACAAAGAAGTTTCTCAGAAAGCTTCTTTCTATTTGTTATTGGAGGATATTTCCTTTGGCCCTATAGTCTTCAAAGGGATCCGAAATATCTGTTCTCAGATTCCACAGAAATAAGGCTAGCAAAGAGATCCACGAAATACCGATGTAACTCTGAGAGTGGAAGTCACACATCACAGAGCAGTTTCTCAGAAAGCTTCTTTCCAGATTTCATCTGAGGATATTTCCTTTTTCACCATAGCCCTCTATGGGCTTCGAAATATCACTTTGCCAATTCCACAAGAACTGTCTTAGCGAAAGGCTTCTTGAGAGGAAAGCTGTAACTCTGTGAGATGATTTCACAGAACACAAAGAAGTTTCTCAGAAAGCTTCTTTCTCTTTGTTATCGGAGGATATTTCCTTTGTCCCTAATGTCGTCAAAGGGATCCGAAATATCTTTTCTCAGATTCCACAAAAATATGGCTAGCAAAGAGATCCACGAAATACAGATGTAACTCTATGAGATGAATTAACAGAACACTAAGCAGTTTCTCAGAAAGCTTCTTTCCAGATTTCATCTGAGGATATTTCCTTTTTCACCATAGCCCTCTATGGGCTTCCAAATATCACTTTGCCAACTCCACAAGAACTGCCTTAGCGAAAGGCTTCTTGAGGGGAAAACTGTAACTCTGTGAGATGATTTCACAGAACACAAAAAAGTTTCTCAGAAAGCTTCTTTCTCATTGTTATCGGAGGATATTTCCTTTGGCCCTATAGTCTTCAAAGGGATCCGAAATATCTGTTCTCAGATTCCAAACAAATAAGGCTAGCAAAGAGATGCACGAAATACAGATGTAACTCTGTGAGATGAATTAACAGAACACTAAGCAGTTTCTCAGAAAGCTTCTTTCCAGATTTCATCTGAGGATATTTCCTTTTTCACCATAGCCCTCTATGGGCTTCCAAATATCACTTTGCCAATTCCACAAGAACTGTCTTAGCGAAAGGCTTCTTGAGGGGAAAGCTGTAATTCTGTGAGATGATTTCACAGAACACATAGAAGTTTCTCTGAAAGCTTCTTTCTCTTTGTTATCGGAGGATATTTCCTTTGGCCCTATAGTCTTCAAAGGGATCCGAAATATCTCTTCTGAGATTCCACAAAAATATGGCTATCAAAGAGATCCACGAAATACAGTTGTAACTCTGTGAGATGAATTAACAGAACACTAAGCAGTTTCTCAGAAAGCTTCTTTCCAGATTTCATCTGAGGATATTTCCTTTTTCACCATAGCCCTCTATGGGCTTCCAAATATCACTTTGCCAATTCCACAAGAACTGTGTTAGCAAAAGGATTCTTGACGGGAAAGCTGTAACTCTGTGAGATGATTTCACAAAACACAAAGAAGTTTCTCAGAAAGCTTCTTTCTCTTTGTTATCGGAGGATATTTCCTTTGGCCCTATAGACTTCAAAGGGATAAGAAATATCTGTTCTCAGATTCCACAGAAATAAGGCTAGCAAAGAGATGCACGAAATACAGATGTAACTCTATGAGATGAATTAACAGAACACTAAGCAGTTTCTCAGAAAGCTTCTTTCCAGATTTCATCTGAGGATATTTCCTTTTTCACCATAGCCCTCTATGGGCTTCCAAATATCACTTTGCCAATTCCACAAGAACTGTCTTAGCGAAAGGCTGATTGAGGGGAAAGCTGTAACTCTGTGAGATGATTTCACAGAACACAAAGAAGTTTCTCAGTAAGCTTCTTTCTGTTTGTTATCGGAGGATATTTCCTTTGGCCCTATAGTCTTCAAAGGGATCCGAAATATCTGTTCTCAGATTCCACAGAAATAAGGCTAGCAAAGAGAACCACGAAATACAGACGTAACTCTGTGAGTTGAAGTCACACATCCCAGAGCAGTTTCTCAGAAATCTTCTTTCCAGATTTCATCTGAGGATATTTCCTTTTTCACCATAGCCCTCTATGGGCTTCCAAATATCACTTTGCCAATTCCACAAGAACTGTCTTAGCGGAAGGCTTCTTGAGGGGAAAGCTGTAACTCTGTGAGATGATTTCACAGAACACAAGGAAGTTCCTCACAAAGCTTCTTTCGCATTGTTTTCGGAGGATATTTCCTTTGGCCCTATAGTCTTCAAAGGGATCCGAAATATCTGTTCTCAGATTCCAAAGAAATAAGGCTAGCAAAGAGATGCACGAAATACAGATGTAACTCTGTGAGATGAATTAACAGAACACTAAGCAGTTTCTCAGAAAGCTTCTTTCCAGATTTCATCTGAGGATATTTCCTTTTTCACCATAGCCCTCTATGGGCTTCCAAATATCACTTTGCCAATTCCACAAGAACTGTCTTAGCGAAAGGCTTCTTTAGTGGAAAGGTGTAACTCTGTGAGATGATTTCACGGAACACAAAGAAGTTTCTCAGAAAGCTTCTATCTCTTTGTTATCGGAGGATATTTCCTTTGGCCCTATAGTCTTCAAAGGGATCCGAAGTATCTGTTCTCAGATTCCACAGAAATAAGGCTAGCAAAGAGATCCACGAAATACAGATGTAACTCTGTGAGATGAATTAACAGAACACTAAGCAGTTTCTCAGAAAGCTTCTTTCCAGATTTCATCTGAGGATATTTCCTTTTTCACCATAGCCCTCTATGGGCTTCCAAATATCACTTTGCCCATTCCACAAGAACTGTCTTAGCGAAAGGCTTCTTGAGTGGAAAGATGTAACTCTGTGAGATGATTTCACGGAACACAAAGAAGTTTCTCAGAAAGCTTCTTTCTCATTGTTATCGGAGGTATTTCCTTTGGCCCTATAGTCTTCAAAGGGATCCGAAATATCTGTTCTCAGATTCCACAGAAATAAGGCTAGCAAAGAGATGCACGAAATACAGATGTAACTCTGTGAGATGAATTAACAGAACACTAAGCAGTTTCTCAGAAAGCTTCTTTCCAGATTTCATCTGAGGATATTTCCTTTTTCACCATAGCCCTCTATGGGCTTCCAAATATCACTTTGCCAATTCCACAAGAACTGTGTTAGCAAAAGGATTCTTGACGGGAAAGCTGTAACTCTGTGAGATGATTTCACAAAACACAAAGAAGTTTCTCAGAAAGCTTCTTTCTCTTTGTTATCGGAGGATATTTCCTTTGGCCCTATAGTCTTCAAAGGGATAAGAAATATCTGTTCTCAGATTCCACAGAAATAAGGCTAGCAAAGAGATGCACGAAATACAGATGTAACTCTATGAGATGAATTAACAGAACACTAAGCAGTTTCTCAGAAAGCTTCTTTCCAGATTTCATCTGAGGATATTTCCTTTTTCACCATAGCCCTCTATGGGCTTCCAAATATCACTTTGCCAATTCCACAAGAACTGTCTTAGCGAAAGGCTTCTTGAGGGGAAAGCTGTAACTCTGTGAGATGATTTCACAGAACACAAAGAAGTTTCTCAGTAAGCTTCTTTCTGTTTGTTATCGGAGGATATTTCCTTTGGCCCTATAGACTTCAAAGGGATCCGAAATATCTGTTCTCAGATTCCACAGAAATAAGGCTAGCAAAGAGAACCACGAAATACAGACGTAACTCTGTGAGTTGAAGTCACACATCCCAGAGCAGTTTCTCAGAAATCTTCTTTCCAGATATCATCTGAGGATATTTCCTTTTTCACCATAGCCCTCTATGGGCTTCCAAATATCACTTTGCCAATTCCACAAGAACTGTCTTAGCGAAAGGCTTCTTGAGGGGAAAGCTGTAACTCTGTGAGATGATTTCACAGAACACAAGGAAGTTCCTCACAAAGCTTCTTTCGCATTGTTTTCGGAGGATATTTCCTTTGGCCCTATAGTCTTCAAAGGGATCCGAAATATCTGTTCTCAGATTCCAAAGAAATAAGGCTAGCAAAGAGATGCACGAAATACAGATGTAACTCTGTGAGATGAATTAACAGAACACTAAGCAGTTTCTCAGAAAGCTTCTTTCCAGATTTCATCTGAGGATATTTCCTTTTTCACCATAGCCCTCTATGGGCTTCCAAATATCACTTTGCCCATTCCACAAGAACTGTCTTAGCGAAAGGCTTCTTGAGTGGAAAGATGTAACTCTGTGAGATGATTTCACGGAACACAAAGAAGTTTCTCAGAAAGCTTCTTTCTCATTGTTATCGGAGGTATTTCCTTTGGCCCTATAGTCTTCAAAGGGATCCGAAATATCTGTTCTCAGATTCCACAGAAATAAGGCTAGCAAAGAGATGCACGAAATACAGATGTAACTCTGTGAGATGAATTAACAGAACACTAAGCAGTTTCTCAGAAAGCTTCTTTCCAGATTTCATCTGAGGATATTTCCTTTTTCACCATAGCCCTCTATGGGCTTCCAAATATCACTTTGCCAATTCCAGAAGAACTGTCTTAGCGAAAGGCTTCTTGCGGGGAAAGCTGTAACACTGTGTGATGATTTCACAGAACACAAAGAAGTTTCTCAGAAAGCTTCTTTCTGTTTGTTATCGGAGGATATTTCCTTTGGCTCTACAGTCTTCAAAGGGAGCCGAAAAATCTGTTCACAGATTCCACAGAAATTAGGCTAGCAAAGAGATCCACGAAATACAGATGTAACTCTGTGAGATGAATTAACAGAACACTAAGCAGTTTCTCAGAAAGCTTCTTTCCAGATTTCATCTGAGGATATTTCCTCTTTCACCATAGCCCTCTATGGGCTTCCAAATATCACTTTGTCAATTCCACAAGAACTGTCTTAGCGAAAGGCTTCTTGAAGGGAAAACTGTAACTCTGTGAGATGATTTCACAAAACACAAAGAAGTTTCTCAGTAAGCTTCTTTCTCTTTGTTATCAGAGATTATTTCCTTTGGCCCTATAGTCTTCAAAGGAATCCGAAATATCTGTTCTCAGATTCCAAAGAAATAAGGCTAGCAAAGAGATCCACGAAATACAGATGTAACTCTGTGAGATGAATTAACAGAACACTAAGCAGTTTCTCAGAAAGCTTCTTTCCAGATTTCATCTGAGGATATTTCCTTTTTCACCATAGCCCTCTATGGGCTTCCAAATATCACTTTGCCAATTCCACAAGAACTGTCTTAGCGAAAGGCTTCTTGAAGGGAAAGCTGTAACTCTGTGAGATGATTTCACAGAACACAAAGAAGTTTCTCAGAAAGCTTCTTTCTCTTTGTTATCGGAGGATATTTCCTTTGGCCCTGTAGTCTTCCAAGGGATCCGAAATATCTGTTCTCAGATTCCACAGAAATAAGGCTAGCAAAGAGATGCACGAAATACAGATGTAACTCTGTGAGATGAATTAACAGAACACTAAGCAGTTTCTCAGAAAGCTTCTTTCCAGATTTCATCTGAGGATATTTCCTTTTTCACCATAGCCCTCTTTGGGCTTCCAAATATCACTTTGCCAATTCCACAAGAACTGTCTTAGCGAAAGGCTTCTTGAGGGGAAAGCTGTAACTCTGTGAGATGATTTCACAGAACACAAAGAAGTTTCTCAGAAAGCTTCTTTCTCATTGTTATCGGAGGATATTTCCTTTGGCCCTATAGTCTTCAAAGGGATCCGAAATATCTGTTCTCAGATTCCAAAGAAATAAGGCTAGCAAAGAGATGCACGAAATACAGATGTAACTCTGTGAGATGAATTAACAGAACACTAAGCAGTTTCTCAGAAAGCTTCTTTCCAGATTTCATCTGAGGATATTTCCTTTTTCACCATAGCCCTCTATGGGCTTCCAAATATCACTTTGCCAATTCCACAAGAACTGTCTTAGCGAAAGGCTTCTTGAATGGAAAGCTGTAACTCTGTGAGATGATTTCACGGAACACAAAGAAGTATCTCAGAAAGCTTCTTTCTCTTTGTTATCGGAGGATATTTCCTTTGGCCCTATAGTCTTCAAAGGGATCCGAAATATCTGTTCTCAGATTCCACAGTAATAAGGCTAGCAAAGAGATGCAGAAAATACAGATGTAACTCTGTGAGATGAATTAACAGAACACTAAGCAGTTTCTCAGAAAGCTTCTTTCCAGATTTCATCTGAGGATATTTCCTTTTTCACCATAGCCCTCTATGGGCTTCCAAATATCACTTTGTGAATTCCACAAGAACTGTTTTAGCGAAAGGCTTCTTGAGGGGAAAGCTGTAACCCTGTGAGATGATTTCACAGATCACAAAGCAGTTTCTCAGAAAGCTTCTTTCTATTTGTTATTGGAGGATATTTCCTTTGGCCCTATAGTCTTCAAAGGGATCAGAAATATCTGTTCTCAGATTCCACAGAAATAAGGCTAGCAAAGAGATCCACGAAATACCGATGTAACTCTGAGAGTGGAAGTCACACATCACAGAGCAGTTTCTCAGAAAGCTTCTTTCCAGATTTCATCTGAGGATATTTCCTTTTTCACCATAGCCCTCTATGGGCTTCCAAATATCACTTTGCCAATTCCACAAGAACTGTCTTAGCGAAAGGCTTCTTGAGAGGAAAGCTGTAAATCTGTGAGATGATTTCACAGAACACAAAGAAGTTTCTCAGAAAGCTTCTTTCTCTTTGTTATCGGAGGATATTTCCTTTGTCCCTAATGTCGTCAAAGGGATCCGAAATATCTTTTCTCAGATTCCACAAAAATATGGCTAGCAAAGAGATCCACGAAATACAGATGTAACTCTGTGAGATGAATTAACAGAACACAAAGCAGTTTCTCAGAAAGCTTCTTTCCAGATTTCATCTGAGGATATATCCTTTTTCACCATAGCCCTCTATGGGCTTCCAAATATCACTTTGCCAATTCCACAAGAACTGTCTTAGCGAAAGGCTTCTTGAGGGGAAAACTGTAACTCTGTGAGATGATTTCACAGAACACAAAAAAGTTTCTCAGAAAGCTTCTTTCTCATTGTTATCGGAGGATATTTCCTTTGGCCCTATAGTCTTCAAAGGGATCCGAAATATCTGTTCTCAGATTCCAAACAAATAAGGCTAGCAAAGAGATGCACGAAATACAGATGTAACTCTGTGAGATGAATTAACAGAACACTAAGCAGTTTCTCAGAAAGCTTCTTTCCAGATTTCATCTGAGGATATTTCCTTTTTCACCATAGCCCTCTATGGGCTTCCAAATATCACTTTGCCAATTCCACAAGAACTGTCTTAGCGAAAGGCTTCTTGAGGGGAAAGCTGTAATTCTGTGAGATGATTTCACAGAACACATAGAAGTTTCTCTGAAAGCTTCTTTCTCTTTGTTATCGGAGGATATTTCCTTTGGCCCTATAGTCTTCAAAGGGATCCGAAATATCTGTTCTCAGATTCCACAAAAATATGGCTATCAAAGAGATCCACGAAATACAGTTGTAACTCTGTGAGATGAATTAACAGAACACTAAGCAGTTTCTCAGAAAGCTTCTTTCCAGATTTCATCTGAGGATATTTCCTTTTTCACCATAGCCCTCTATTTGCTTCCAAATATCACTTTGCCAATTCCACAAGAACTGTGTTAGCAAAAGGATTCTTGACGGGAAAGCTGTAACTCTGTGAGATGATTTCACAAAACACAAAGAAGTTTCTCAGAAAGCTTCTTTCTCTTTGTTATCGGAGGATATTTCCTTTGGCCCTATAGTCTTCAAAGGGATAAGAAATATCTGTTCTCAGATTCCACAGAAATAAGGCTAGCAAAGAGATGCACGAAATACAGATGTAACTCTATGAGATGAATTAACAGAACACTAAGCAGTTTCTCAGAAAGCTTCTTTCCAGATTTCATCTGAGGATATTTCCTTTTTCACCATAGCCCTCTATGGGCTTCCAAATATCACTTTGCCAATTCCACAAGAACTGTCTTAGCGAAAGGCTTCTTGAGGGGAAAGCTGTAACTCTCTGAGATGATTTCACAGAACACAAAGAAGTTTCTCAGAAAGCTTCTTTCTGTTTGTTATCGGAGGATATTTCCTTTGGCCCTATAGTCTTCAAAGGGATCCGAAATATCTGTTCTCAGATTCCACAGAAATAAGGCTAGCAAAGAGAACCACGAAATACAGACGTAACTCTGTGAGTTGAAGTCACACATCCCAGAGCAGTTTCTCAGAAATCTTCTTTACAGATTTCATCTGAGGATATTTCCTTTTTCACCATAGCCCTCTATGGGCTTCCAAATATCACTTTGCCAATTCCACAAGAACTGTCTTAGCGAAAGGCTTCTTGAGGGGAAAGCTGTAACTCTGTGAGATGATTTCACAGAACACAAGGAAGTTTCTCACAAAGCTTCTTTCGCATTGTTTTCGGAGGATATTTCCTTTGGCCCTATAGTCTTCAAAGGGATCCGAAATATCTGTTCTCAGATTCCAAAGAAATAAGGCTAGCAAAGAGATGCACGAAATACAGATGTAACTCTGTGAGATGAATTAACAGAACACTAAGCAGTTTCTCAGAAAGCTTCTTTCCAGATTTCATCTGAGGATATTTCCTTTTTCACCATAGCCCTCTATGGGCTTCCAAATATCACTTTGCCAATTCCACAAGAACTGTCTTAGCGAAAGGCTTCTTTAGTGGAAAGGTGTAACTCTGTGAGATGATTTCACGGAACACAAAGAAGTTTCTCAGAAAGCTTCTATCTCTTTGTTATCGGAGGATATTTCCTTTGGCCCTATAGTCTTCAAAGGGATCCGAAGTATCTGTTCTCAGATTCCACAGAAATAAGGCTAGCAAAGAGATCCACGAAATACAGATGTAACTCTGTGAGATGAATTAACAGAACACTAAGCAGTTTCTCAGAAAGCTTCTTTCCAGATTTCATCTGAGGATATTTCCTTTTTCACCATAGCCCTCTATGGGCTTCCAAATATCACTTTGCCCATTCCACAAGAACTGTCTTAGCGAAAGGCTTCTTGAGTGGAAAGATGTAACTCTGTGAGATGATTTCACGGAACACAAAGAAGTTTCTCAGAAAGCTTCTTTCTCATTGTTATCGGAGGTATTTCCTTTGGCCCTATAGTCTTCAAAGGGATCCGAAATATCTGTTCTCAGATTCCACAGAAATAAGGCTAGCAAAGAGATGCACGAAATACAGATGTAACTCTGTGAGATGAATTAACAGAACACTAAGCAGTTTCTCAGAAAGCTTCTTTCCAGATTTCATCTGAGGATATTTCCTTTTTCACCATAGCCCTCTATGGGCTTCCAAATATCACTTTGCCAATTCCAGAAGAACTGTCTTAGCGAAAGGCTTCTTGCGGGGAAAGCTGTAACACTGTGTGATGATTTCACAGAACACAAAGAAGTTTCTCAGAAAGCTTCTTTCTGTTTGTTATCGGAGGATATTTCCTTTGGCTCTACAGTCTTCAAAGGGATCCGAAAAATCTGTTCACAGATTCCACAGAAATTAGGCTAGCAAAGAGATCCACGAAATACAGATGTAACTCTGTGAGATGAATTAACAGAACACTAAGCAGTTTCTCAGAAAGCTTCTTTCCAGATTTCATCTGAGGATATTTCCTCTTTCACCATAGCCCTCTATGGGCTTCCAAATATCACTTTGTCAATTCCACAAGAACTGTCTTAGCGAAAGGCTTCTTGAAGGGAAAGCTGTAACTCTGTGAGATGATTTCACAGAACACAAAGAAGTTTCTCAGTAAGCTTCTTTCTCTTTGTTATCAGAGATTATTTCCTTTGGCCCTATAGTCTTCAAAAGAATCCGAAATATCTGTTCTCAGATTCCAAAGAAATAAGGCTAGCAAAGAGATCCACGAAATACAGATGTAACTCTGTGAGATGAATTAACAGAACACTAAGCAGTTTCTCAGAAAGCTTCTTTCCAGATTTCATCTGAGGATATTTCCTTTTTCACCATAGCCCTCTTTGGGCTTCCAAATATCACTTTGCCAATTCCACAAGAACTGTCTTAGCGAAAGGCTTCTGGAGGGGAAAGCTGTAACTCTGTGAGATGATTTCACAAAACACAAAGAAGTTTCTCAGAAAGTTTCTTTCTCTTTGTTATCGGAGGATATTTCCTTTGGCTCTACAGTCTTCAAAGGGATCCGAAATATCTGTTCTCAGATTCCACAGAAATAAGGGTAGCAAAGAGATCCACGAAATACAAATGTAACTCTGTGAGATGAATTAACAGAACACTAAGCAGTTTCTCAGAAAGCTTCTTTCCAGATTTCATCTGAGGATATTTCCTCTTTCACCATAGCCCTCTATGGGCTTCCAAATATCACTTTGCCAATTCCACAAGAACTGTCTTAGCGAAAGGCTTCTTGAAAGGAAAGCTGTAACTCTGTGAGATGATTTCACAGAACACAAAGAAGTTTCTCAGAAAGCTTCTTTCTCTTTGTTATCGGAGGATATTTCCTTTGGCCCTATAGTCTTCAAAGGGATCCGAAATATCTGTTCTCAGATTCCACAGAAATAAGGCTAGCAAAGAGATCCACGAAATACAGATGTAACTCTGTGAGATGAATTAACAGAACACTAAGCAGTTTCTCAGAAAGCTTCTTTCCAGATTTCAACTGAGGATATTTCCTTTTTCACCATAGCCCTCTTTGGGCTTCCAAATATCACTTTGCCAATTCCACAAGAACTGTCTTAGCGAAAGGCTTCTTGAGGGGAAAGCAGTAACTCTGTGAGATGGTTTCACAGAACACAAAGAAGTTTCTCAGAAAGCTTCTTCCTCTTTGTTATCGGAGGATATTTCCTTTGGCCCTACAGTCTTCAAAGGTATCCGAAGTATCTGTTCTCAGATTCCAAAGAAATAAGGCTAGCAAAGAGATCCACGAAATACAGATGTAACTCTGTGAGATGAATTAACAGAACACTAAGCAGTTTCTCAGAAAGCTTCTTTCCAGATTTCATCTGAGGATATTTCCTTTTTCACCATAGCCCTCTATGGGCTTCCAAATATCACTTTGCCAATTCCACAAGAACTGTCTTAGCGAAAGGCTTCTTGAGTGGAAAGCTGTAACTCTGTGAGATGATTTCACGGAACACAAAGAAGTGTCTCAGAAAGCTTCTTTCTCTTTGTTATCGGAGGATATTTCCTTTGGCCCTATAGTCTTCAAAGGGATCCGAAATATCTGTTCTCAGATTACACAGTAATAAGGCTAGCAAAGAGATGCACAAAATACAGATGTAACTCTGTGAGATGAATTAACAGAACACTAAGCAGTTTCTCAGAAAGCTTCTTTCCAGATTTCATCTGAGGATATTTCCTTTTTCACCATAGCCCTCTAAGGGCTTCCAAATATCACTTTGCCAATTCCACAAGAACTGTCTTAGCGAAAGGCTTCTTGAGGGGAAAGCTGTAACTCTGTGAGATGATTTCACAGAACACAAGGAAGTTTCTCACAAAGCTTCTTTCTCTTTGTTATCGTAGGATATTTCCTTTGGCCCTATGGTCTTCAAAGGGATAAGAAATATCTGTTCTCAGATTCCACAGAAATAAGGCTAGCAAAGAGATGCACGAAATACAGATGTAACTCTATGAGATGAATTAACAGAACACTAAGCAGTTTCTCAGAAAGCTTCTTTCCAGATTTCATCTGAGGATATTTCCTTTTTCACCATAGCCCTCTATGGGCTTCCAAATATCACTTTGCCAATTCCAAAAGAACTGTCTTAGCGAAAGGCTTCTTGAGGGGAAAGCTGTAACTCTGTGAGATGATTTCACTGAACACAAAGAAGTTTCTCAGAAAGCTTCTTTCTGTTTGTTATCGGAGGATATTTCCTTTGGCCCTATAGTCTTCAAAGGGATCCGAAATATCTGTTCTCAGATTCCACAGAAATAAGGCTAGCAAAGAGATCCACGAAATACAGACGTAACTCTGTGAGTTGAAGTCACACATCACAGAGCAGTTTCTCAGACAGCTTCTTTCCAGATTTCATCTGAGGATATTTCCTTTTTCACCATAGCCCTCTATGGGCTTCCAAATATCACTTTGCCAATTCCACAAGAACTGTCTTAGCAAAAGGATTCTTGAGGGGAAAGCTGTAACTCTGTGAGATGATTTCACAAAACCCAAAGAAGTTTCTCGGAAAGCTTCTTTCTCTTTGTTATCGGAGGATATTTCCTTTGGCCCTATAGTCTTCAAAGGGATAAGAAATATCTGTTCTCAGATTCCACAGAAATAAGGCTAGCAAAGAGATGCACGAAATACAGATGTAACTCTATGAGACGAATTAACCGAACACTAAGCAGTTTCTCAGAAAGCTGCTTTCCAGATTTCATCTGAGGATATTTCCTTTTTCACCATAGCCCTCTATGGGCTTCCAAATATCACTTTGCCAATTCCAAAAGAACTGTCTTAGCGAAAGGCTTCTTGAGGGGAAAGCTGTAACTCTGTGAGATGATTTCACTGAACACAAAGAAGTTTCTCAGAAAGCTTCTTTCTGTTTGTTGTCGGAGGATATTTCCTTTGGCACTATAGTCTTCAAAGGGATCCGAAATATCTGTTCTCAGATTCCACAGAAATAAGGCTAGCAAAGAGATCCACGAAATAGAGACGTAACTCTGTGAGTTGAAGTCACACATCACAGAGCAGTTTCTCAGAAAGCTTCTTTCCAGATTTCATCTGAGGATATTTCCTTTTTCACCATAGCCCTCTATGGGCTTCCAAATATCACTTTGCCAATTCCACAAGAACTGTCTTAGCGAAAGGCTTCTTGAGGGGAAAGCTGTAACTCTGTGAGATGATTTCACTGAACACAAAGAAGTTTCTCAGAAAGCTTCTTTCTGTTTGTTATCGGAGGATATTTCCTTTGGCCCTATAGTCTTCAAAGGGATCCGAAATATCTGTTCTCAGATTCCACAGAAATAAGGCTAGCAAAGAGATCCACGAAATACAGACGTAACTCTGTGAGTTGAAGTCACACATCACAGAGCAGTTTCTCAGAAAGCTTCTTTCCAGATTTCATCTGAGGATATTTCCTTTTTCACCATAGCCCTCTACGGGCTTCCAAATATCACTTAGCCAATTCCACAAGAACTGTCTTAGCGAAAGGCTTCTTGAGGAGAAAGTTGTAACACTGTGAGATGATTTCACAGAACACAAAGAAGTTTCTCAGAAAGCTTCTTTCTCTTTGTTATGGGAGGATATTTCCTTTGGCTCTACAGTCTTCAAAGGGATCCGAAATATCTGTTCTCAGATTCCACAGAAATAAGGCTAGCAAAGAGATCCACGAAATACAAATGTAACTCTGTGAGATGAATTAACAGAACACTAAGCAGTTTCTCAGAAAGCTTCTTTCCAGATTTCATCTGAGGATATTTCCTCTTTCACCATAGCCCTCTATGGGCTTCCAAATATCACTTTGCAAATTCCACAAGAACTGTCTTAGCGAAAGGCTTCTTGAAGGGAATGCTGTAACTCTGTGAGATGATTTCACAAAACACAACGAAGTTTCTCAGTAAGCTTCTTTCTCTTTGTTATCGGAGGATATTTCCTTTGGCCATATAGTCTTCAAAGGCATCCGAAATATCTGTTCTCAGATTCCACAGAAATAAGGCTAGCAAAGAGATGCACGAAATACAGATGTAACTCTGTGAGATGAATTAACAGAACACTAAGCAGTTTCTCAGAAAGCTTCTTTCCAGATTTCATCTGAGGATATTTCCTTTTTCACCATAGCCCTCTATGGGCTTCCAAATATCACTTTGCCAATTCCACAAGAACTGTCTTAGCGAAAGGCTTCTTGAAGGGAAAGCTGTAACTCTGTGAGATGATTTCACAGAACACAAAGAAGTTTCTCAGAAAGCTTCTTTCTCTTTGTTATCGGAGGATATTTCCTTTGGCCCTATAGTCTTCCAAGGGATCCGAAATATCTGTTCTCAGATTCCACAGAAATAAGGCTAGCAAAGAGATCCACGAAATACAGATGTAACTCTGTGAGATGAATTAACAGAACACTAAGCAGTTTCTCAGAAAGCTTCTTTCCAGATTTCATGTGAGGATATTTCCTTTTTCACCATAGCCCTCTTTGGGCTTCCAAATATCACTTTGCCAATTCCACAAGAACTGTCTTAGCGAAAGGCTTCTTGAGGGGAAAGCTGTAACTCTGTGAGATGATTTCACAGAAAACAAAGAAGTTTCTCAGAAAGCTTCTTTCTCATTGTTATCGGAGGATATTTCCTTTGGCCCTATAGTCTTCAAAGGGATCCGAAATATCTGTTCTCAGATTCCAAAGAAATAAGGCTAGCCAAGAGATGCACGAAATACAGATGTAACTCTGTGAGATGAATTAACAGAACACTAAGCAGTTTCTCAGAAAGCTTCTTTCCAGATTTCATCTGAGGATATTTCCTTTTTCACCATAGCCCTCTATGGGCTTCCAAATATCACTTTGCCAATTCCACAAGAACTGTCTTAGCGAAAGGCTTCTTGAGGGGAAAGCAGTAACTCTGTGAGATGATTTCACAGAACACAAAGAAGTTTCTCAGAAAGCTTCTTCCTCTTTGTTATCGGAGGATATTTCCTTTGGCCCTATAGTCTTCAAAGGTATCCGAAGTATCTGTTCTCAGATTCCAAAGAAATAAGGCTAGCAAAGAGATCCACGAAATACAGATGTAACTCTGTGAGATGAATTAACAGAACACTAAGCAGTTTCTCAGAAAGCTTCTTTCCAGATTTCATCTGAGGATATTTCCTTTTTCACCATAGCCCTCTATGGGCTTCCAAATATCACTTTGCCAATTCCACAAGAACTGTCTTAGCGAAAGGCTTCTTGAGGGGAAAATTGTAACTCTGTGAGATGATTTCACAGAACACAAAAAAGTTTCTCAGAAAGCTTCTTTCTCATTGTTATCGGAGGATATTTCCTTTGGCCCTATAGTCTTCAAAGGGATCCGAAATATCTGTTCTCAGATTCCAAACAAATAAGGCTAGCAAAGAGATGCACGAAATACAGATGTAACTGTGTGAGATGAATTAACAGAACACTAAGCAGTTTCTCAGAAAGCTTCTTTCCAGATTTCATCTGAGGATATTTCCTTTTTCACCATAGCCCTCTATGGGCTTCCAAATATCACTTTGCGAATTCCACAAGAACTGTTTTAGCGAAAGGCTTCTTGAGGGGAAAGCTGTAACTCTGTGAGATGATTTCACAGAACACATAGAAGTTTCTCTGAAAGCTTCTTTCTCTTTGTTATCGGAGGATAGTTCCTTTGGCCCTATAGTCTTCAAAGGGATCCGAAATATCTTTTCTCAGATTCCACAAAAATATGGCTATCAAAGAGATCCACGAAATACAGTTGTAACTCTGTGAGATGAATTAACAGAACACTAAGCAGTTTCTCAGAAAGCTTCTTTCCAGATTTCATCTGAGGATATTTCCTTTTTCACCATAGCCCTCTATGGGCTTCCAAATATCACTTTGCCAATTCCACAAGAACTGTGTTAGCAAAAGGATTCTTGACGGGAAAGCTGTAACTCTGTGAGATGATTTCACAAAACACAAAGAAGTTTTTCAGAAAGCTTCTTTCTCTTTGTTATCGGAGGATATTTCCTTTGGCCCTATAGTCTTCAAAGGGATAAGAAATATCTGTTCTCAGATTCCACAGAAATAAGGCTAGCAAAGAGATGCACGAAATACAGATGTAACTCTATGAGATGAATTAACAGAACACTAAGCAGTTTCTCAGAAAGCTTCTTTCCAGATTTCATCTGAGGATATTTCCTTTTTCACCATAGCCCTCTATGGGCTTCCAAATATCACTTTGCCAATTCCACAAGAACTGTCTTAGCGAAAGGCTTCTTGAGGGGAAAGCTGTAACTCTGTGAGATGATTTCACAGAACACAAAGAAGTTTCTCAGAAAGCTTCTTTCTGTTTGTTATCGGAGGATATTTCCTTTGGCCCTATAGTCTTCAAAGGGATCCGAAATATCTGTTCTCAGATTCCACAGAAATAAGGCTAGCAAAGAGAACCACGAAATACAGACGTAACTCTGTGAGTTGAAGTCACACATCCCAGAGCAGTTTCTCAGAAATCTTCTTTCCAGGTTTCATCTGAGGATATTTCCTTTTTCACCATAGCCCTCTATGGGCTTCCAAATATCACTTTGCCAATTCCACAAGAACTGTCTTAGCGAAAGGCTTCTTGAGGGGAAATCTGTAACTCTGTGAGATGATTTCACAGAACACAAAGAAGTTTCTCAGAAAGCTTCTTTCGCATTGTTTTCGGAGGATATTTCCTTTGGCCCTATAGTCTTCAAAGGGATCCGAAATATCTGTTCTCAGATTCCAAAGAAATAAGGCTAGCAAAGAGATGCACGAAATACAGATGTAACTCTGTGAGATGAATTAACAGAACACTAAGCAGTTTCTCAGAAAGCTTCTTTCCAGATTTCATCTGAGGATATTTCCTTTTTCACCATAGCCCTCTATGGGCTTCCAAATATCACTTTGCCAATTCCACAAGAACTGTCTTAGCGAAAGGCTTCTTTAGTGGAAAGGTGTAACTCTGTGAGATGATTTCACGGAACACAAAGAAGTTTCTCAGAAAGCTTCTATCTCTTTGTTATCGGAGGATATTTCCTGTGGCCCTATAGTCTTCAAAGGGATCCGAAGTATCTGTTCTCAGATTCCAAAGAAATAAGGCTAGCAAAGAGATCCACGAAATACAGATGTAACTCTGTGAGATGAATTAACAGAACACTAAGCAGTTTCTCAGAAAGCTTCTTTCCAGATTTCATCTGAGGATATTTCCTTTTTCACCATAGCCCTCTATGGGCTTCCAAATATCACTTTGCCCATTCCACAAGAACTGTCTTAGCGAAAGGCTTCTTGAGTGGAAAGATGTAACTCTGTGAGATGATTTCACGGAACACAAAGAAGTTTCTCAGAAAGCTTCTTTCTCATTGTTATCGGAGGTATTTCCTTTGGCCCTATAGTCTTCAAAGGGATCCGAAATATCTGTTCTCAGATTCCACAGAAATAAGGCTAGCAAAGAGATGCACGAAATACAGATGTAACTCTGTGAGATGAATTAACAGAACACTAAGCAGTTTCTCAGAAAGCTTCTTTCCAGATTTCATCTGAGGATATTTCCTTTTTCACCATAGCCCTCTATGGGCTTCCAAATATCACTTTGCCAATTCCAGAAGAACTGTCTTAGAGAAAGGCTTCTTGCGGGGAAAGGTGTAACACTGTGTGATGATTTCACAGAACACAAAGAAGTTTCTCAGAAAGCTTCTTTCTGTTTGTTATCCGAGGATATTTCCTTTGGCTCTACAGTCTTCAAAGGGATCCGAAAAATCTGTTCACAGATTCCACAGAAATTAGGCTAGCAAAGAGATGCACGAAATACAGATGTAACTCTGTGAGATGAATTAACAGAACACTAAGCAGTTTCTCAGAAAGCTTCTTTCCAGATTTCATCTGAGGATATTTCCTTTTTCACCATAGCCCTCTATGGGCTTCCAAATATCACTTTGCCAATTCCACAAGAACTGTCTTAGCGAAAGGCTTCTTGAAGGGAAAGCTGTAACTCTGTGAGATGATTTCACAAAACACAAGGAAGTTTCTCAGAAAGCTTCTTTCTCTTTGTTATCGGAGGATATTTCCTTTGGCCCTATAGTCTTCAAAGGGATCCGAAATATCTGTTCTCAGATTCCAAAGAAATAAGGCTAGCAAAGAGATGCACGAAATACAGATGTAACTCTGTGAGATGAATTAACAGAACACTAAGCAGTTTCTCAGAAAGCTTCTTTCCAGATTTCATCTGAGGATATTTCCTTTTTCACCATAGCCCTCTATGGGCTTCCAAATATCACTTTGCCAATTCCACAAGAACTGTCTAAGCGAAAGGCTTCTTTAGTGGAAAGGTGTAACTCTGTGAGATGATTTCACGGAACACAAAGAAGTTTCTCAGAAAGCTTCTATCTCTTTGTTATCGGAGGATATTTCCTTTGGCCCTATAGTCTTCAAAGGGATCCGAAGTATCTGTTCTCAGATTCCACAGAAATAAGGCTAGCAAAGAGATCCACGAAATACAGATGTAACTCTGTGAGATGAATTAACAGAACACTAAGCAGTTTCTCAGAAAGCTTCTTTCCAGATTTCATCTGAGGATATTTCCTTTTTCACCATAGCCCTCTATGGGCTTCCAAATATCACTTTGCCCATTCCACAAGAACTGTCTTAGCGAAAGGCTTCTTGAGTGGAAAGATGTAACTCTGTGAGATGATTTCACGGAACACAAAGAAGTTTCTCAGAAAGCTTCTTTCTCATTGTTATCGGAGGTATTTCCTTTGGCCCTATAGTCTTCAAAGGGATCCGAAATATCTGTTCTCAGATTCCACAGAAATAAGGCTAGCAAAGAGATGCACGAAATACACATGTAACTCTGTGAGATGAATTAACAGAACACTAAGCAGTTTCTCAGAAAGCTTCCTTCCAGATTTCATCTGAGGATATTTCCTTTTTCACCATAGCCCTCTATGGGCTTCCAAATATCACTTTGCCAATTCCAGAAGAACTGTCTTAGCGAAAGGCTTCTTGCGGGGAAAGCTGTAACACTGTGTGATGATTTCACAGAACACAAAGAAGTTTCTCAGAAAGCTTCTTTCTGTTTGTTATCGGAGGATATTTCCTTTGGCTCTACAGTCTTCAAAGGGATCCGAAAAATCTGTTCACAGATTCCACAGAAATTAGGCTAGCAAAGAGATCCACGAAATACAGATGTAACTCTGTGAGATGAATTAACAGAACACTAAGCAGTTTCTCAGAAAGCTTCTTTCCAGATTTCATCTGAGGATATTTCCTCTTTCACCATAGCCCTCTATGGGCTTCCAAATATCACTTTGTCAATTCCACAAGAACTGTCTTAGCGAAAGGCTTCTTGAAGGGAAAGCTGTAACTCTGTGAGATGATTTCACAAAACACAAAGAAGTTTCTCAGTAAGCTTCTTTCTCTTTGTTATCAGAGATTATTTCCTTTGGCCCTATAGTCTTCAAAGGAATCCGAAATATCTGTTCTCAGATTCCAAAGAAATAAGGCTAGCAAAGAGATCCACGAAATACAGATGTAACTCTGTGAGATGAATTAACAGAACACTAAGCAGTTTCTCAGAAAGCTTCTTTCCAGATTTCATCTGAGGATATTTCCTTTTTCACCATAGCCCTCTTTGGGCTTCCAAATATCACTTTGCCAATTCCACAAGAACTGTCTTAGCGAAAGGCTTCTGGAGGGGAAAGCTGTAACTCTGTGAGATGATTTCACAAAACACAAAGAAGTTTCTCAGAAAGTTTCTTTCTCTTTGTTATCGGAGGATATTTCCTTTGGCTCTACAGTCTTCAAAGGGATCCGAAATATCTGTTCTCAGATTCCACAGAAATAAGGGTAGCAAAGAGATCCACGAAATACAAATGTAACTCTGTGAGATGAATTAACAGAACACTAAGCAGTTTCTCAGAAAGCTTCTTTCCAGATTTCATCTGAGGATATTTCCTCTTTCACCATAGCCCTCTATGGGCTTCCAAATATCACTTTGCCAATTCCACAAGAACTGTCTTAGCGAAAGGCTTCTTGAAAGGAAAGCTGTAACTCTGTGAGATGATTTCACAGAACACAAAGAAGTTTCTCAGAAAGCTTCTTTCTCTTTGTTATCGGAGGATATTTCCTTTGGCCCTATAGTCTTCAAAGGGATCCGAAATATCTGTTCTCAGATTCCACAGAAATAAGGCTAGCAAAGAGATCCACGAAATACAGATGTAACTCTGTGAGATGAATTAACAGAACACTAAGCAGTTTCTCAGAAAGCTTCTTTCCAGATTTCAACTGAGGATATTTCCTTTTTCACCATAGCCCTCTTTGGGCTTCCAAATATCACTTTGCCAATTCCACAAGAACTGTCTTAGCGAAAGGCTTCTTGAGGGGAAAGCAGTAACTCTGTGAGATGATTTCACAGAACACAAAGAAGTTTCTCAGAAAGCTTCTTCCTCTTTGTTATCGGAGGATATTTCCTTTGGCCCTATAGTCTTCAAAGGTATCCGAAGTATCTGTTCTCAGATTCCAAAGAAATAAGGCTAGCAAAGAGATCCACGAAATACAGATGTAACTCTGTGAGATGAATTAACAGAACACTAAGCAGTTTCTCAGAAAGCTTCTTTCCAGATTTCATCTGAGGATATTTCCTTTTTCACCATAGCCCTCTATGGGCTTCCAAATATCACTTTGCCAATTCCACAAGAACTGTCTTAGCGAAAGGCTTCTTGAGTGGAAAGCTGTAACTCTGTGAGATGATTTCACGGAACACAAAGAAGTGTCTCAGAAAGCTTCTTTCTCTTTGTTATCGGAGGATATTTCCTTTGGCCCTATAGTCTTCAAAGGGATCCGAAATATCTGTTCTCAGATTACACAGTAATGAGGCTAGCAAAGAGATGCACAAAATACAGATGTAACTCTGTGAGATGAATTAACAGAACACTAAGCAGTTTCTCAGAAAGCTTCTTTCCAGATTTCATCTGAGGATATTTCCTTTTTCACCATAGCCCTCTATGGGCTTCCAAATATCACTTTGCCAATTCCACAAGAACTGTCTTAGCGAAAGGCTTCTTGAGGGGAAAGCTGTAACTCTGTGAGATGATTTCACAGAACACAAGGAAGTTTCTCACAAAGCTTCTTTCTCTTTGTTATCGTAGGATATTTCCTTTGGCCCTATAGTCTTCAAAGGGATAAGAAATATCTGTTCTCAGATTCCACAGAAATAAGGCTAGCAAAGAGATGCACGAAATACAGATGTAACTCTATGAGATGAATTAACAGAACACTAAGCAGTTTCTCAGAAAGCTTCTTTCCAGATTTCATCTGAGGATATTTCCTTTTTCACCATAGCCCTCTATGGGCTTCCAAATATCACTTTGCCAATTCCAAAAGAACTGTCTTAGCGAAAGGCTTCTTGAGGGGAAAGCTGTAACTCTGTGAGATGATTTCACTGAACACAAAGAAGTTTCTCAGAAAGCTTCTTTCTGTTTGTTATCGGAGGATATTTCCTTTGGCCCTATAGTCTTCAAAGGGATCCGAAATATCTGTTCTCAGATTCCACAGAAATAAGGCTAGCAAAGAGATCCACGAAATACAGACGTAACTCTGTGAGTTGAAGTCACACATCACAGAGCAGTTTCTCAGAAAGCTTCTTTCCAGATTTCATCTGAGGATATTTCCTTTTTCACCATAGCCCTCTACGGGCTTCCAAATATCACTTAGCCAATTCCACAAGAACTGTCTTAGCGAAAGGCTTCTTTAGTGGAAAGGTGTAACTCTGTGAGATGATTTCACAGAACACAAAGAAGTTTCTCAGAAAGCTTCTTTCTCATTGTTATCGGAGGATATTTCCTTTGGCCCTATAGTCTTCAAAGGGATCCGAAATATCTGTTCTCAGATTCCAAAGAAATAAGGCTAGCAAAGAGATGCACGAAATACAGATGTAACTCTGTGAGATGAATTAACAGAACACTAAGCAGTTTCTCAGAAAGCTTCTTTCCAGATTTCATCTGAGGATATTTCCTTTTTCACCATAGCCCTCTATGGGCTTCCAAATATCACTTTGCCAATTCCACAAGAACTGTCTTAGCGAAAGGCTTCTTGAAGGGAAAGCTGTAACTCTGTGAGATGATTTCACAGAACACAAAGAAGTTTCTCAGAAAGCTTCTTTCTCTTTGTTATCGGAGGATATTTCCTTTGGCCCTATAGTCTTCCAAGGGATCCGAAATATCTGTTCTCAGATTCCACAGAAATAAGGCTAGCAAAGAGATCCACGAAATACAGATGTAACTCTGTGAGATGAATTAACAGAACACTAAGCAGTTTCTCAGAAAGCTTCTTTCCAGATTTCATGTGAGGATATTTCCTTTTTCACCATAGCCCTCTTTGGGCTTCCAAATATCACTTTGCCAATTCCACAAGAACTGTCTTAGCGAAAGGCTTCTTGAGGGGAAAGCTGTAACTCTGTGAGATGATTTCACAGAAAACAAAGAAGTTTCTCAGAAAGCTTCTTTCTCATTGTTATCGGAGGATATTTCCTTTGGCCCTATAGTCTTCAAAGGGATCCGAAATATCTGTTCTCAGATTCCAAAGAAATAAGGCTAGCAAAGAGATGCACGAAATACAGATGTAACTCTGTGAGATGAATTAACAGAACACTAAGCAGTTTCTCAGAAAGCTTCTTTCCAGATTTCATCTGAGGATATTTCCTTTTTCACCATAGCCCTCTATGGGCTTCCAAATATCACTTTGCCAATTCCACAAGAACTGTCTTAGCGAAAGGCTTCTTGAGGGGAAAGCAGTAACTCTGTGAGATGATTTCACAGAACACAAAGAAGTTTCTCAGAAAGCTTCTTCCTCTTTGTTATCGGAGGATATTTCCTTTGGCCCTATAGTCTTCAAAGGTATCCGAAGTATCTGTTCTCAGATTCCAAAGAAATAAGGCTAGCAAAGAGATCCACGAAATACAGATGTAACTCTGTGAGATGAATTAACAGAACACTAAGCAGTTTCTCAGAAAGCTTCTTTCCAGATTTCATCTGAGGATATTTCCTTTTTCACCATAGCCCTCTATGGGCTTCCAAATATCACTTTGCCAATTCCACAAGAACTGTCTTAGCGAAAGGCTTCTTGAGGGGAAAACTGTAACTCTGTGAGATGATTTCACAGAACACAAAAAAGTTTCTCAGAAAGCTTCTTTCTCATTGTTATCGGAGGATATTTCCTTTGGCCCTATAGTCTTCAAAGGGATCCGAAATATCTGTTCTCAGATTCCAAACAAATAAGGCTAGCAAAGAGATGCACGAAATACAGATGTAACTCTGTGAGATGAATTAACAGAACACTAAGCAGTTTCTCAGAAAGCTTCTTTCCAGATTTCATCTGAGGATATTTCCTTTTTCACCATAGCCCTCTATGGGCTTCCAAATATCACTTTGCCAATTCCACAAGAACTGTCTTAGCGAAAGGCTTCTTGAGGGGAAAGCTGTAACTCTGTGAGATGATTTCACAGAACACATAGAAGTTTCTCTGAAAGCTTCTTTCTCTTTGTTATCGGAGGATATTTCCTTTGGCCCTATAGTCTTCAAAGGGATCCGAAATATCTTTTCTCAGATTCCACAAAAATATGGCTATCAAAGAGATCCACGAAATACAGTTGTAACTCTGTGAGATGAATTAACAGAACACTAAGCAGTTTCTCAGAAAGCTTCTTTCCAGATTTCATCTGAGGATATTTCCTTTTTCACCATAGCCCTCTATGGGCTTCCAAATATCACTTTGCCAATTCCACAAGAACTGTGTTAGCAAAAGGATTCTTGACGGGAAAGCTGTAACTCTGTGAGATGATTTCACAAAACACAAAGAAGTTTCTCAGAAAGCTTCTTTCTCTTTGTTATCGGAGGATATTTCCTTTGGCCCTATAGTCTTCAAAGGGATAAGAATTATCTGTTCTCAGATTCCACAGAAATAAGGCTAGCAAAGAGATGCACGAAATACAGATGTAACTCTATGAGATGAATTAACAGAACACTAAGCAGTTTCTCAGAAAGCTTCTTTCCAGATTTCATCTGAGGATATTTCCTTTTTCACCATAGCCCTCTATGGGCTTCCAAATATCACTTTGCCAATTCCACAAGAACTGTCTTAGCGAAAGGCTTCTTGAGGGGAAAGCTGTAACTCTGTGAGATGATTTCACAGAACTCAAAGAAGTTTCTCAGAAAGCTTCTTTCTGTTTGTTATCGGAGGATATTTCCTTTGGCCCTATAGTCTTCAAAGGGATCCGAAATATCTGTTCTCAGATTCCACAGAAATAAGGCTAGCAAAGAGAACCACGAAATACAGACGTAACTCTGTGAGTTGAAGTCACACATCCCAGAGCAGTTTCTCAGAAATCTTCTTTCCAGGTTTCATCTGAGGATATTTCCTTTTTCACCATAGCCCTCTATGGGCTTCCAAATATCACTTTGCCAATTCCACAAGAACTGTCTTAGCGAAAGGCTTCTTGAGGGGAAATCTGTAACTCTGTGAGATGATTTCACAGAACACAAAGAAGTTTCTCAGAAAGCTTCTTTCGCATTGTTTTCGGAGGATATTTCCTTTGGCCCTATAGTCTTCAAAGGGATCCGAAATATCTGTTCTCAGATTCCAAAGAAATAAGGCTAGCAAAGAGATGCACGAAATACAGATGTAACTCTGTGAGATGAATTAACAGAACACTAAGCAGTTTCTCAGAAAGCTTCTTTCCAGATTTCATCTGAGGATATTTCCTTTTTCACCATAGCCCTCTATGGGCTTCCAAATATCACTTTGCCAATTCCACAAGAACTGTCTTAGCGAAAGGCTTCTTTAGTGGAAAGCTGTAACTCTGTGAGATGATTTCACAGAACACAAAGAAGTTTCTCAGAAAGCTTCTATCTCTTTGTTATCGGAGGATATTTCCTTTGGCCCTATAGTCTTCAAAGGGATCCGAAGTATCTGTTCTCAGATTCCACAGAAATAAGGCTAGCAAAGAGATCCACGAAATACAGATGTAACTCTGTGAGATGAATTAACAGAACACTAAGCAGTTTCTCAGAAAGCTTCTTTCCAGATTTCATCTGAGGATATTTCCTTTTTCACCATAGCCCTCTATGGGCTTCCAAATATCACTTTGCCCATTCCACAAGAACTGTCTTAGCGAAAGGCTTCTTGAGTGGAAAGATGTAACTCTGTGAGATGATTTCACGGAACACAAAGAAGTTTCTCAGAAAGCTTCTTTCTCATTGTTATCGGAGGTATTTCCTTTGGCCCTATAGTCTTCAAAGGGATCCGAAATATCTGTTCTCAGATTCCACAGAAATAAGGCTAGCAAAGAGATGCACGAAATACAGATGTAACTCTGTGAGATGAATTAACAGAACACTAAGCAGTTTCTCAGAAAGCTTCTTTCCAGATTTCATCTGAGGATATTTCCTTTTTCACCATAGCCCTCTATGGGCTTCCAAATATCACTTTGCCAATTCCAGAAGAACTGTCTTAGCGAAAGGCTTCTTGCGGGGAAAGCTGTAACACTGTGTGATGATTTCACAGAACACAAAGAAGTTTCTCAGAAAGCTTCTTTCTGTTTGTTATCGGAGGATATTTCCTTTGGCTCTACAGTCTTCAAAGGGATCCGAAAAATCTGTTCACAGATTCCACAGAAATTAGGCTAGCAAAGAGATCCACGAAATACAGATGTAACTCTGTGAGATGAATTAACAGAACACTAAGCAGTTTCTCAGAAAGCTTCTTTCCAGATTTCATCTGAGGATATTTCCTCTTTCACCATAGCCCTCTATGGGCTTCCAAATATCACTTTGCCAATTCCACAAGAACTGTCTTAGCGAAAGGCTTCTTGAAGGGAAAGCTGTAACTCTGTGAGATGATTTCACAAAACACAAAGAAGTTTCTCAGTAAGCTTCTTTCTCTTTGTTATCGGAGGATATTTCCTTTGGCCCTATAGTCTTCAAAGGAATCCGAAATATCTGTTCTCAGATTCCACAGAAATAAGGATAGCAAAGAGATCCACGAAATACAGATGTAACTCTGTGAGATGAATTAACAGAACACTAAGCAGTTTCTCAGAAAGCTTCTTTCCAGATTTCATCTGAGGATATTTCCTTTTTCACCATAGCCCTCTTTGGGCTTCCAAATATCACTTTGTCAATTCCACAAGAACTGTCTTAGCGAAAGGCTTCTTGAGGGGAAAGCTGTAACTCTGTGAGATGATTTCACAGAACACAAAGAAGTTTCTCTGTAAGCTTCTTTCTCTTTGTTATCGGAGGATATTTCCTTTGGCCCTATAGTCTTCAAAGAGATCCGAAATATCTGTACTCAGATTCCACAGAAATAAGGCAAGCAAAGAGATCCACGAAATACAGATGTAACTCCGTGAGATGAATTAACAGAACACTAAGCAGTTTCTCAGAACGCTTCTTTCTAGATTTCATCTGAGGATATTTCCTTTTTCACCATAGCCCTCTATGGGCTTCCAAATATCACTTTGACAATTCCACAAGAGCTGTCTTAGCGAAAGGCTTCTTTAGTGGAAAGGTGTAACTCTGTGAGATGATTTCACGGAACACAAAGAAGTTTCTCAGAAAGCTTCTTCCTCTTTGCTATCGGAGGATATTTCCTTTGGCCCTATAGTCTTCAAAGGGATCCGAAATATCTGTTCTCAGATTCCACAGTAATAAGGCTAGCAAAGAGATGCACGAAATACAGATTTAACTCTGTGAGATGAATTAACAGAACACTAAGCAGTTTCTCAGAAAGCTTCTTTCCAGATTTCATCTGAGGATATTTCCTTTTTCACCATAGCCCTCTATGGGCTTCCAAATATCACTTTGCGAATTCCACAAGAACTGTTTTAGCGAAAGGCTTCTTGAGGGGAAAGATGTAATTCCGTGAGATGATTTCACAGATCACAAAGAAGTTTCTCAGAAAGCTTCTTTCTATTTGTTATTAGAGGATATTTCCTTTGGCCCTATAGTCTTCAAAGGGATCAGAAATATCTGTTCTCAGATTCCACAGAAATAAGGCTAGCAAAGAGATCCACGAAATACAGATGTAACTCTGTGAGTGGAAGTCACACATCACAGAGCAGTTTCTCAGAAAGCTTCTTTCCAGATTTCATCTGAGGATATTTCCTTTTTCACCATAGCCCTCTATGGGCTTCCAAATATCACTTTGCCAATTCCACAAGAACTGTCTTAGCGAAAGGCTTCTTGAGGGGAAAGCTGTAACTCTGTGAGATGATTTCACAGATCACAAAGAAGTTTCTCAGAAAGCTTCTTTCTCTTTGTTATCGGAGGATATTTCCTTTGGCCCTATAGTCTTCAAAGGGATCCGAAATATCTGTTCTCAGATTCCACAGAAATAAGGCTAGCAAAGAGATGCACGAAATACAGAGGTAACTCTGTGAGATGAATTAACAGAACACTAAGCAGTTTCTCAGAAAGCTTCTTTCCAGATTTCATCTGAGGATATTTCCTTTTTCACCATAGCCCTCTATGGGCTTCCAAATATCACTTTGCCAATTCCACAAGAACTGTCTTAGCGAAAGGCTTCTTGAGGGGAAAGCTGTAACTCTGTGAGATGATTTCACAAAACACAAAGAAGTTTCTCAGTAAGCTTCTTTCTCTTTGTTATCGGAGGATATTTCCTTTGGCCCTATAGTCTTCAAAGGGATCCGAAATATCTGTTCTCAGATTCCACAGAAATAAGGCTAGCAAAGAGATGCACGAAATACAGATGTAACTCTTTGAGATGAATTCACAGAACACTAAGCAGTTTCTCAGAAAGCTTCTTTCCAGATTTCATCTGAGGATATTTCCTTTTTCACCATAGCCCTCTATGGGCTTCCAAATATCACTTTGCCAATTCCACTAGAACTGTCTTAGCGAAAGGCTTCTTGAGGGGAAAGCTGTAACTCTGTGAGATGATTTCACAGAACACAAAGAAGTTTCTCAGAAAGCTTCTTTCTCTTTGTTATCGGAGGATATTTTCTTTGGCCCTATAGACTTCAAAGGGATCCGAAATATCTGTTCTCAGATTCCAAAGAAATAAGGCTAGCAAAGAGATCCACGAAATACAGATGTAACTCTGTGAGATGAATTAACAGAACACTAAGCAGTTTCTCAGAAAGCTTCTTTCCAGATTTCATCTGAGGATATTTCCTTTTTCACCATAGCCCTCTATCGGCTTCCAAATATCACTGTGCCAATTCCACAAGAACTGTCTTAGCGAAAGGCTTCTTTAGTGGAAAGGTGTAACTCTGTGAGATGATTTCACGGAACACAAAGAAGTTTCTCAGAAAGCTTCTTTCTCTTTGTTATCGGAGGATATTTCCTTTGGCCCTATAGTCTTCAAAGGGATCCGAAATATCTGTTCTCAGATTCCACAGAAATAAGGCTAGCAAAGAGATCCACGAAATACAGATGTAACTCTGTGAGTGGAAGTGACACATCACAGAGCAGTTTCTCAGAAAGATTCTTTCCAGATTTCATCGTAAGATATTTCCTTTTTCACCATAGCCCTCTATGGGCTTCCAAATATCACTTTGCCAATTCCATAAGAACTGTCTTAGCGAAAGGCTTCTTGAGGGGAAAGTTGTAACACTGTGAGATGATTTCACAGAACACAAAGAAGTTTCTCAGAAAGCTTCTTTCTCTTTGTTATCGGAGGATATTTCCTTTGGCTCTACAGTCTTCAAAGGGATCCGAAAAATCTGTTCTCAGATTCCACAGAAATAAGGCTAGCAAAGAGATCCACGAAATACAAATGTAACTCTGTGAGATGAATTAACAGAACACTAAGCAGTTTCTCAGAAAGCTTCTTTCCAGATTTCATCTGAGGATATTTCCTTTTTCACCATAGCCCTCTATGGGCTTCCAAATATCACTTTGCCAATTCCACAAGAACTGTCTTAGCGAAAGGCTTCTTGAGTGGAAAGCTGTAACTCTGTGAGATGATTTCACAAAACACAAAGAAGTTTCTCAGTAAGCTTCTTTCTCTTTGTTATCGGAGGATATTTCCTTTGGCCATATAGTCTTCGAAGGCATCCGAAATATCTGTTCTCAGATTCCACAGAAATAAGGCTAGCAAAGAGATGCACGAAATACAGATGTAACTCTGTGAGATTAATTAACAGAACACTAAGCAGTTTCTCAGAAAGCTTCTTTCCAGATTTCATCTGAGGATATTTCCTTTTTCACCATAGCCCTCTATGGGCTTCCAAATATCTCTTTGCCAATTCCACAAGAACTGTCTTAGCGAAAGGCTTCTTGAAGGGAAAGCTGTAACTCTGTGAGATGATTTCACAGAACACAAAGAAGTTTCTCAGAAAGATTCTTTCTCTTTGTTATCGGAGGATATTTCCTTTGGCCCTATAGTCTTCCAAGGGATCCGAAATATCTGTTCTCAGATTCCACAGAAATAAGGCTAGCAAAGAGATCCACGAAATACAGATGTAACTCTGTGAAATGAATTAACAGAACACTAAGCAGTTTCTCAGAAAGCTTCTTTCCAGATTTCATCTGAGGATATTTCCTTTTTCACCATAGCCCTCTTTGGGCTTCCAAATATCACTTTGCCAATTCCACAAGAACTGTCTTAGCGAAAGGCTTCTGGAGGGGAAAGCTGTAACTCTGTGAGATGATTTCACAAAACACAAAGAAGTTTCTCAGTAAGCTTCTTTCTCTTTGTTATCGGAGGATATTTCCTTTGGCCCTATAGTCTTCAAAGGGATCCGAAATATCTGTTCTCAGATTCCACAGAAATAAGACTAGCAAAGAGATCCACGAAATACAGATGTAACTCTTTGAGATGAATTCACAGAACACTAAGCAGTTTCTCAGAAAGCTTCTTTCCAGATTTCATCTGAGGATATTTCCTTTTTCACCATAGCCCTCTTTGGGCTTCCAAATATCACTTTGCCAATTCCACAAGAACTGTCTTAGCGAAAGGCTTCTTGAGGGGAAAGCAGTAACTCTGTGAGATGATTTCACAGAACACAAAGAAGTTTCTCAGAAAGCTTCTTCCTCTTTGTTATCGGAGGATATTTCCTTTGGCCCTATAGTCTTCAAAGGTATCCGAAGTATCTGTTCTCAGATTCCAAAGAAATAAGGCTAGCAAAGAGATCCACGAAATACAGATGTAACTCTGTGAGATGAATTAACAGAACACTAAGCAGTTTCTCAGAAAGCTTCTTTCCAGATTTCATCTGAGGATATTTCCTTTTTCACCATAGCCCTCTATGGGCTTCCAAATATCACTTTGCCAATTCCACAAGAACTGTCTTAGCGAAAGGCTTCTTGAGTGGAAAGCTGTAACTCTGTGAGATGATTTCACGGAACACAAAGAAGTGTCTCAGAAAGCTTCTTTCTCTTTGTTATCGGAGGATATTTCCTTTGGCCCTATAGTCTTCAAAGGGATCCGAAATATCTGTTCTCAGATTCCACAGTAATAAGGCTAGCAAAGAGATGCACAAAATACAGATGTAACTCTGTGAGATGAATTAACAGAACACTAAGCAGTTTCTCAGAAAGCTTCTTTCCAGATTTCATCTGAGGATATTTCCTTTTACACCATAGCCCTCTATGGGCTTCCAAATATCACTTTGTGAATTCCACAAGAACTGTTTTAGCGAAAGGCTTCTTGAGAGGAAAGCTGTAACTCTGTGAGATGATTTCACAGATCACAAAGAAGTTTCTCAGAAAGCTTCTTTCTCATTGTTATCGGAGGATATTTCCTTTGGCCCTATAGTCTTCAAAGGGATCCGAAATATCTGTTCTCAGATTCCACAGAAATAAGGCTAGCAAAGAGATCCACGAAATACCGATGTAACTCTGAGAGTGGAAGTCACACATCACAGAGCAGTTTCTCAGAAAGCTTCTTTCCAGATTTCATCTGAGGATATTTCCTTTTTCACCATAGCCCTCTATGGGCTTCCAAATATCACTTTGCCAATTCCACAAGAACTGTCTTAGCGAAAGGCTTCTTGAGAGGAAAGCTGTAACTCTGTGAGATGATTTCACAGAACACAAAGAAGTTTCTCAGAAAGCTTCTTTCTCTTTGTTATCGGAGGATATTTCCTTTGGCCCTATAGTCGTCAAAGGGATCCGAAATATCTTTTCTCAGATTCCACAAAAATATGGCTAGCAAAGAGATCCACGAAATACAGATGTAACTCTGTGAGATGAATTAACAGAACACTAAGCAGTTTCTCAGAAAGCTTCTTTCCAGATTTCATCTGAGGATATTTCCTTTTTCACCATAGCCCTCTATGGGCTTCCAAATATCACTTTGCCAATTCCACAAGAACTGTCTTAGCGAAAGGCTTCTTGAGGAGAAAGCTGTAACTCTGTGAGATGATTTCACAAAACACAAAGAAGTTTCTCAGAAAGCTTCTTTCTCATTGTTATCGGAGGATATTTCCTTTGTCCCTATAGTCTTCAAAGGGATAAGAAATATCTGTTCTCAGATTCCAGAGAAATAAGGCTAGCAAAGAGATCCACGAAATACAGACGTAATTCTGGGAGTTGAAGTCACACATCACAGAGCAGTTTCTCAGAAAGCTTCTTTCCAGATTTCATCTGAGGATATTTCCTTTTTCACCATAGCCCTCTATGGGCTTCCAAATATCACTTTGCCAAATCCAAAAGAACTGTCTTAGCGAAAGGCTTCTTGAGGGGAAAGCTGTAACACTGTGAGATGATTTCACAGAACACAAAGAAGTTTCTCAGAAAGCTTCTTTCTGTTTGTTATCGGAGGATATTTCCTTTGGCCCTATAGTCTTCAAAGGAATCCGAAATATCTGTTCTCAGATTCCACAGAAATAAGGCTAGCAAAGAGATCCACGAAATACAGACGTAACTCTGTGAGTTGAAGTCACACATCACAGAGCAGTTTCTCAGAAAGCTTCTTTCCAGATTTCATCTGAGGATATTTCCTTTTTCACCATAGCCCTCTATGGGCTTCCAAATATCACTTTGCCAATTCCACAAGAACTGTCTTAGCGAAAGGCTTCTTTAGTGGAAAGGTGTAACTCTGTGAGATGATTTCAGAGAACACAAAGAAGTTTCTCAGAAAGCTTCTTTCGGTTTGTTATCGGAGGATATTTCCTTTGGCTCCACAGTCTTCAAAGGGATCCGAAATATCTGTTCTCAGATTCCACAGAAATAAGGCTAGCAAAGAGTTCCACGAAATACAGATGTAACTCTGTGAGATGAATTAACAGAACACTAAGCAGTTTCTCAGAAAGCTTCTTTCCAGATTTCATCTGAGGATATTTCCTCTTTCACCATAGCCCTCTATGGGCTTCCAAATATCACTTTGCCAATTCCACAAGAACTGTCTTAGCGAAAGGCTTCTTGAGGGGAAAGCTGTAACTCTGTGAGATGATTTCACAGAACTCAAAGAAGTTTCTCAGAAAGCTTCTTTCTCATTGTTATCGGAGGATATTTCCTTTGGCCTTATAGTCTTCAAAGGGATCCGAAATATCTGTTCTCAGATTCCAAAGAAATAAGGCTAGCAAAGAGATGCACGAAATACAGATGTAACTCTGTGAGATGAATTAACAGAACACTAAGCAGTTTCTCAGAAAGCTTCTTTCCAGATTTCATCTGAGGATATTTCCTTTTTCACCATAGCCCTCTATGGGCTTCCAAATATCACTTTGCCAATTCCACAAGAACTGTCTTAGCGAAAGGCTTCTTGAGGGGAAAGCTGTAACTCTGTGAGATGATTTCACAGAACACAAGGAAGTTTCTCACAAAGCTTCTTTCTCTTTGTTATCGTAGGATATTTCCTTTGGCCCTATAGTCTTCAAAGGGATAAGAAATATCTGTTCTCAGATTCCACAGAAATAAGGCTAGCAAAGAGATGCACGAAATACAGATGTAACTCTATGAGATGAATTAACAGAACACTAAGCAGTTTCTCAGAAAGCTTCTTTCCAGATTTCATCTGAGGATATTTCCTTTTTCACCATAGCCCTCTATGGGCTTCCAAATATCACTTTGCCAATTCCAAAAGAACTGTCTTAGCGAAAGGCTTCTTGAGGGGAAAGCTGTAACTCTGTGAGATGATTTCACTGAACACAAAGAAGTTTCTCAGAAAGCTTCTTTCTGTTTGTTATCGGAGGATATTTCCTTTGGCCCTATAGTCTTCAAAGGGATCCGAAATATCTGTTCTCAGATTCCACAGAAATAAGGCTAGCAAAGAGATCCACGAAATACAGACGTAACTCTGTGAGTTGAAGTCACACATCACAGAGCAGTTTCTCAGAAAGCTTCTTTCCAGATTTCATCTGAGGATATTTCCTTTTTCACCATAGCCCTCTATGGGCTTCCAAATATCACTTTGCCAATTCCACAAGAACTGTCTTAGCGAAAGGCTTCTTTAGTGGAAAGGTGTAACTCTGTGAGATGATTTCAGAGAACACAAAGAAGTTTCTCAGAAAGCTTCTTTCGGTTTGTTATCGGAGGATATTTCCTTTGGCTCCACAGTCTTCAAAGGGATCCGAAATATCTGTTCTCAGATTCCACAGAAATAAGGCTAGCAAAGAGATCCACGAAATACAGATGTAACTCTGTGAGATGAATTAACAGAACACTAAGCAGTTTCTCAGAAAGCTTCTTTCCAGATTTCATCTGAGGATATTTCCTCTTTCACCATAGCCCTCTATGGGCTTCCAAATATCACTTTGCCAATTCCACAAGAACTGTCTTAGCGAAAGGCTTCTTGAGGGGAAAGCTGTAACTCTGTGAGATGATTTCACAGAACTCAAAGAAGTTTCTCAGAAAGCTTCTTTCTCATTGTTATCGGAGGATATTTCCTTTGGCCCTATAGTCTTCAAAGGGATCCGAAATATCTGTTCTCAGATTCCAAAGAAATAAGGCTAGCAAAGAGATGCACGAAATACAGATGTAACTCTGTGAGATGAATTAACAGAACACTAAGCAGTTTCTCAGAAAGCTTCTTTCCAGATTTCATCTGAGGATATTTCCTTTTTCACCATAGCCCTCTATGGGCTTCCAAATATCACTTTGCCAATTCCACAAGAACTGTCTTAGCGAAAGGCTTCTTGAGGAGAAAGCTGTAACTCTGTGAGATGATTTCACAGAACACAAAGGAGTTTCTCAGTAAGCTTCTTAATGTTTGTTGTCGGAGGATATTTCCTTTGCCTCCACAGTCTTCAAAGGGATTCGAAATATCTGTTCTCAGATTCCACAGAAATAAGGCAAGCAAAGAGATCCACGAAATACAGATGTAACTCTGTGAGATGAATTAACAGAACACTAAGCAGTTTCTCAGAAAGCTTCTTTCCAGATTTCATCTGAGGATATTTCCTCTTTCACCATAGCCCTCTATGGGCTTCCAAATATCACTTTGCCAATTCCACAAGAACTGTCTAAGCGAAAGGCTTCTTGAAGGGAAAGCTGTAACTCTGTGAGATGATTTCACAAAACACAAAGAAGTTTCTCAGTAAGCTTCTTTCTCTTTGTTATCGGAGGATATTTCCTTTGGCCCTATAGTCTTCAAAGGGATCCGAAATATCTGTTCTCAGATTCCACAGAAATATGGCTAGCAAAGAGATGCACGAAATACAGATGTAACTCTGTGAGATGAATTAACAGAACCCTAAGCAGTTTCTCAGAAAGCTTCTTTCCAGATTTCATCTGAGGATAATTCCTTTTTCGCCATAGCCCTCTATGGGCTTCCAAATATCACTTTGCCAATTCCACAAGAACTGTCTTAGCGAAAGGCTTCTTGAAGGGAAAGCTGTAACTCTGTGAGATGATTTCACAGAACACAAAGAAGTTTCTCAGAAAGCTTCTTTCTCTTTGTTATCGGAGGATATTTCCTTTGGCCCTATAGTCTTCAAAGGGATCCGAAATATCTGTTCTCAGATTCCAAAGAAATAAGGCTAGCAAAGAGATGCACGAAATACAGATGTAACTCTGTGAGATGAATTAACAGAACACTAAGCAGTTTCTCAGAAAGCTTCTTTCCAGATTTCATCTGAGGATATTTCCTTTTTCACCATAGCCCTCTATGGGCTTCCAAATATCACTTTGCCAATTCCACAAGAACTGTCTTAGCGAAAGGCTTCTTGAGGAGAAAGCTGTAACTCTGTGAGATGATTTCACAGAACACAAAGGAGTTTCTCAGTAAGCTTCTTAATGTTTGTTGTCGGAGGATATTTCCTTTGCCTCCACAGTCTTCAAAGGGATTCGAAATATCTGTTCTCAGATTCCACAGAAATAAGGCAAGCAAAGAGATCCACGAAATACAGATGTAACTCTGTGAGATGAATTAACAGAACACTAAGCAGTTTCTCAGAAAGCTTCTTTCCAGATTTCATCTGAGGATATTTCCTCTTTCACCATAGCCCTCTATGGGCTTCCAAATATCACTTTGCCAATTCCACAAGAACTGTCTAAGCGAAAGGCTTCTTGAAGGGAAAGCTGTAACTCTGTGAGATGATTTCACAAAACACAAAGAAGTTTCTCAGTAAGCTTCTTTCTCTTTGTTATCGGAGGATATTTCCTTTGGCCCTATAGTCTTCAAAGGGATCCGAAATATCTGTTCTCAGATTCCACAGAAATATGGCTAGCAAAGAGATGCACGAAATACAGATGTAACTCTGTGAGATGAATTAACAGAACCCTAAGCAGTTTCTCAGAAAGCTTCTTTCCAGATTTCATCTGAGGATAATTCCTTTTTCGCCATAGCCCTCTATGGGCTTCCAAATATCACTTTGCCAATTCCACAAGAACTGTCTTAGCGAAAGGCTTCTTGAAGGGAAAGCTGTAACTCTGTGAGATGATTTCACAGAACACAAAGAAGTTTCTCAGAAAGCTTCTTTCTCTTTGTTATCGGAGGATATTTCCTTTGGCCCTATAGTCTTCAAAGGGATCCGAAATATCTGTTCTCAGATTCCACAGAAATAAGGCTAGCAAAGAGATCCACGAAATACAGATGTAACTCTGTGAGATGAATTAACAGAACACTAAGCAGTTTCTCAGAAAGCTTCTTTCCAGATTTCATCTGAGGATATTTCCTCTTTCACCATAGCCCTCTATGGGCTTCCAAATATCACTTTGCCAATTCCACAAGAACTGTCTTAGCGAAAGGCTTCTTGAGGGGAAAGCTGTAACTCTGTGAGATGATTTCACAGAACACAAAGAAGTTTCTCAGAAAGCTTGTTTCTGTTTGTTATCGGAGGATATTTCCTTTGGCCCTATAGTCTTCAAAGGGATCCGAAATATCTGTTCTCAGATTCCACAGAAATAAGGCTAGCAAAGAGATCCACGAAATACAGACGTAACTCTGTGAGTTGAAGTCAAACATCACAGAGCAGTTTCTCAGAAAGCTTCTTTCCAGATTTCATCTGAGGATATTTCCTTTTTCACCATAGCCCTCTATGGGCTTCCAAATATCACTTTGCCAATTCCACAAGAACGGTCTTAGCGAAAGGCTTCTTGAGGGAAAATCTGTAACTCTGTGAGATGATTTCACAGAACACAAAGAAGTTTCTCAGAAAGCTTCTTTCTCATTGTTTTTGGAGGATATTTCCTTTGGCCCTATAGTCTTCAAAGGGATCCGAAATATCTGTTCTCAGATTCCACAGAAATAAGGCTAGCAAAGAGATCCACGAAATACAGATGTAACTCTGTGAGATGAATTAACAGAACACTAAGCAGTTTCTCAGAAAGCTTCTTTCCAGATTTCATCTGAGGATATTTCCTTTTTCACCATAGCCCTCTATGGGCTTCCAAATATCACTTTGCCAATTCCACAAGAACTGTCTTAGCGAAAGGCTTCTTGAGGGGAAAGCTGTAACTCTGTGAGATGATTTCACAGAACACAAAGAAGTTTCTCAGAAAGCTTCTTTCTCATTGTTATCGGAGGATATTTCCTTTGGCCCTATAGTCTTCAAAGGGATCCGAAATATCTGTTCTCAGATTCCAAAGAAATAAGGCTAGCAAAGAGATGCACGAAATACAGATGTAACTCTGTGAGATGAATTAACAGAACACTAAGCAGTTTCTCAGAAAGCTTCTTTCCAGATTTCATCTGAGGATATTTCCTTTTTCACCATAGCCCTCTATGGGCTTCCAAATATCACTTTGCCAATTCCACAAGAACTGTCTTAGCGAAAGGCTTCTTGAGGGGAAAGCTGTAACTCTGTGAGATGATTTCACAGAACACAAAGAAGTTTCTCAGTAAGATTCTTAATGTTTGTTGTCGGAGGATATTTCCTTTGCCTCCACAGTCTTCAAAGGGATCCGAAATATCTGTTCTCAGATTCCACAGAAATAAGGCTAGCAAAGAGATCCACGAAATACAGATGTAACTCTGTGAGATGAATTAACAGAACACTAAGCAGTTTCTCAGAAAGCTTCTTTCCAGATTTCATCTGAGGATATTTCCTCTTTCACCATAGCCCTCTATGGGCTTCCAAATATCACTTTGCCAATTCCACAAGAACTGTCTTAGCGAAAGGCTTCTTGAAAGGAAAGCTGTAACTCTGTGAGATGATTTCACAGAACACAAAGAAGTTTCTCAGAAAGCTTCTTTCTCTTTGTTATCGGAGGATATTTCCTTTGGCCCTATAGTCTTCAAAGGGATCCGAAATATCTGTTCTCAGATTCCACAGAAATAAGGCTAGCAAAGAGATCCACGAAATACAGATGTAACTCTGTGAGATGAATTAACAGAACACTAAGCAGTTTCTCAGAAAGCTTCTTTCCAGATTTCAACTGAGGATATTTCCTTTTTCACCATAGCCCTCTTTGGGCTTCCAAATATCACTTTGCCAATTCCACAAGAACTGTCTTAGCGAAAGGCTTCTTGAGGGGAAAGCAGTAACTCTGTGAGATGATTTCACAGAACACAAAGAAGTTTCTCAGAAAGCTTCTTCCTCTTTGTTATCGGAGGATATTTCCTTTGGCCCTATAGTCTTCAAAGGTATCCGAAGTATCTGTTCTCAGATTCCAAAGAAATAAGGCTAGCAAAGAGATCCACGAAATACAGATGTAACTCTGTGAGATGAATTAACAGAACACTAAGCAGTTTCTCAGAAAGCTTCTTTCCAGATTTCATCTGAGGATATTTCCTTTTTCACCATAGCCCTCTATGGGCTTCCAAATATCACTTTGCCAATTCCACAAGAACTGTCTTAGCGAAAGGCTTCTTGAGTGGAAAGCTGTAACTCTGTGAGATGATTTCACGGAACACAAAGAAGTGTCTCAGAAAGCTTCTTTCTCTTTGTTATCGGAGGATATTTCCTTTGGCCCTATAGTCTTCAAAGGGATCCGAAATATCTGTTCTCAGATTACACAGTAATGAGGCTAGCAAAGAGATGCACAAAATACAGATGTAACTCTGTGAGATGAATTAACAGAACACTAAGCAGTTTCTCAGAAAGCTTCTTTCCAGATTTCATCTGAGGATATTTCCTTTTTCACCATAGCCCTCTATGGGCTTCCAAATATCACTTTGCCAATTCCACAAGAACTGTCTTAGCGAAAGGCTTCTTGAGGGGAAAGCTGTAACTCTGTGAGATGATTTCACAGAACACAAGGAAGTTTCTCACAAAGCTTCTTTCTCTTTGTTATCGTAGGATATTTCCTTTGGCCCTATAGTCTTCAAAGGGATAAGAAATATCTGTTCTCAGATTCCACAGAAATAAGGCTAGCAAAGAAATGCACGAAATACAGATGTAACTCTATGAGATGAATTAACAGAACACTAAGCAGTTTCTCAGAAAGCTTCTTTCCAGATTTCATCTGAGGATATTTCCTTTTTCACCATAGCCCTCTATGGGCTTCCAAATATCACTTTGCCAATTCCAAAAGAACTGTCTTAGCGAAAGGCTTCTTGAGGGGAAAGCTGTAACTCTGTGAGATGATTTCACTGAACACAAAGAAGTTTCTCAGAAAGCTTCTTTCTGTTTGTTATCGGAGGATATTTCCTTTGGCCCTATAGTCTTCAAAGGGATCCGAAATATCTGTTCTCAGATTCCACAGAAATAAGGCTAGCAAAGAGATCCACGAAATACAGACGTAACTCTGTGAGTTGAAGTCACACATCACAGAGCAGTTTCTCAGAAAGCTTCTTTCCAGATTTCATCTGAGGATATTTCCTTTTTCACCATAGCCCTCTACGGGCTTCCAAATATCACTTAGCCAATTCCACAAGAACTGTCTTAGCGAAAGGCTTCTTTAGTGGAAAGGTGTAACTCTGTGAGATGATTTCACAGAACACAAAGAAGTTTCTCAGAAAGCTTCTTTCTCATTGTTATCGGAGGATATTTCCTTTGGCCCTATAGTCTTCAAAGGGATCCGAAATATCTGTTCTCAGATTCCAAAGAAATAAGGCTAGCAAAGAGATGCACGAAATACAGATGTAACTCTGTGAGATGAATTAACAGAACACTAAGCAGTTTCTCAGAAAGCTTCTTTCCAGATTTCATCTGAGGATATTTCCTTTTTCACCATAGCCCTCTATGGGCTTCCAAATATCACTTTGCCAATTCCACAAGAACTGTCTTAGCGAAAGGCTTCTTGAAGGGAAAGCTGTAACTCTGTGAGATGATTTCACAGAACACAAAGAAGTTTCTCAGAAAGCTTCTTTCTCTTTGTTATCGGAGGATATTTCCTTTGGCCCTATAGTCTTCCAAGGGATCCGAAATATCTGTTCTCAGATTCCACAGAAATAAGGCTAGCAAAGAGATCCACGAAATACAGATGTAACTCTGTGAGATGAATTAACAGAACACTAAGCAGTTTCTCAGAAAGCTTCTTTCCAGATTTCATGTGAGGATATTTCCTTTTTCACCATAGCCCTCTTTGGGCTTCCAAATATCACTTTGCCAATTCCACAAGAACTGTCTTAGCGAAAGGCTTCTTGAGGGGAAAGCTGTAACTCTGTGAGATGATTTCACAGAAAACAAAGAAGTTTCTCAGAAAGCTTCTTTCTCATTGTTATCGGAGGATATTTCCTTTGGCCCTATAGTCTTCAAAGGGATCCGAAATATCTGTTCTCAGATTCCAAAGAAATAAGGCTAGCAAAGAGATGCACGAAATACAGATGTAACTCTGTGAGATGAATTAACAGAACACTAAGCAGTTTCTCAGAAAGCTTCTTTCCAGATTTCATCTGAGGATATTTCCTTTTTCACCATAGCCCTCTATGGGCTTCCAAATATCACTTTGCCAATTCCACAAGAACTGTCTTAGCGAAAGGCTTCTTGAGGGGAAAGCAGTAACTCTGTGAGATGATTTCACAGAACACAAAGAAGTTTCTCAGAAAGCTTCTTCCTCTTTGTTATCGGAGGATATTTCCTTTGGCCCTATAGTCTTCAAAGGTATCCGAAGTATCTGTTCTCAGATTCCAAAGAAATAAGGCTAGCAAAGAGATCCACGAAATACAGATGTAACTCTGTGAGATGAATTAACAGAACACTAAGCAGTTTCTCAGAAAGCTTCTTTCCAGATTTCATCTGAGGATATTTCCTTTTTCACCATAGCCCTCTATGGGCTTCCAAATATCACTTTGCCAATTCCACAAGAACTGTCTTAGCGAAAGGCTTCTTGAGGGGAAAACTGTAACTCTGTGAGATGATTTCACAGAACACAAAAAAGTTTCTCAGAAAGCTTCTTTCTCATTGTTATCGGAGGATATTTCCTTTGGCCCTATAGTCTTCAAAGGGATCCGAAATATCTGTTCTCAGATTCCAAACAAATAAGGCTAGCAAAGAGATGCACGAAATACAGATGTAACTCTGTGAGATGAATTAACAGAACACTAAGCAGTTTCTCAGAAAGCTTCTTTCCAGATTTCATCTGAGGATATTTCCTTTTTCACCATAGCCCTCTATGGGCTTCCAAATATCACTTTGCCAATTCCACAAGAACTGTCTTAGCGAAAGGCTTCTTGAGGGGAAAGCTGTAACTCTGTGAGATGATTTCACAGAACACATAGAAGTTTCTCTGAAAGCTTCTTTCTCTTTGTTATCGGAGGATATTTCCTTTGGCCCTATAGTCTTCAAAGGGATCCGAAATATCTTTTCTCAGATTCCACAAAAATATGGCTATCAAAGAGATCCACGAAATACAGTTGTAACTCTGTGAGATGAATTAACAGAACACTAAGCAGTTTCTCAGAAAGCTTCTTTCCAGATTTCATCTGAGGATATTTCCTTTTTCACCATAGCCCTCTATGGGCTTCCAAATATCACTTTGCCAATTCCACAAGAACTGTGTTAGCAAAAGGATTCTTGACGGGAAAGCTGTAACTCTGTGAGATGATTTCACAAAACACAAAGAAGTTTCTCAGAAAGCTTCTTTCTCTTTGTTATCGGAGGATATTTCCTTTGGCCCTATAGTCTTCAAAGGGATAAGAATTATCTGTTCTCAGATTCCACAGAAATAAGGCTAGCAAAGAGATGCACGAAATACAGATGTAACTCTATGAGATGAATTAACAGAACACTAAGCAGTTTCTCAGAAAGCTTCTTTCCAGATTTCATCTGAGGATATTTCCTTTTTCACCATAGCCCTCTATGGGCTTCCAAATATCACTTTGCCAATTCCACAAGAACTGTCTTAGCGAAAGGCTTCTTGAGGGGAAAGCTGTAACTCTGTGAGATGATTTCACAGAACTCAAAGAAGTTTCTCAGAAAGCTTCTTTCTGTTTGTTATCGGAGGATATTTCCTTTGGCCCTATAGTCTTCAAAGGGATCCGAAATATCTGTTCTCAGATTCCACAGAAATAAGGCTAGCAAAGAGAACCACGAAATACAGACGTAACTCTGTGAGTTGAAGTCACACATCCCAGAGCAGTTTCTCAGAAATCTTCTTTCCAGGTTTCATCTGAGGATATTTCCTTTTTCACCATAGCCCTCTATGGGCTTCCAAATATCACTTTGCCAATTCCACAAGAACTGTCTTAGCGAAAGGCTTCTTGAGGGGAAATCTGTAACTCTGTGAGATGATTTCACAGAACACAAAGAAGTTTCTCAGAAAGCTTCTTTCGCATTGTTTTCGGAGGATATTTCCTTTGGCCCTAGAGTCTTCAAAGGGATCCGAAATATCTGTTCTCAGATTCCAAAGAAATAAGGCTAGCAAAGAGATGCACGAAATACAGATGTAACTCTGTGAGATGAATTAACAGAACACTAAGCAGTTTCTCAGAAAGCTTCTTTCCAGATTTCATCTGAGGATATTTCCTTTTTCACCATAGCCCTCTATGGGCTTCCAAATATCACTTTGCCAATTCCACAAGAACTGTCTTAGCGAAAGGCTTCTTTAGTGGAAAGCTGTAACTCTGTGAGATGATTTCACAGAACACAAAGAAGTTTCTCAGAAAGCTTCTATCTCTTTGTTATCGGAGGATATTTCCTTTGGCCCTATAGTCTTCAAAGGGATCCGAAGTATCTGTTCTCAGATTCCACAGAAATAAGGCTAGCAAAGAGATCCACGAAATACAGATGTAACTCTGTGAGATGAATTAACAGAACACTAAGCAGTTTCTCAGAAAGCTTCTTTCCAGATTTCATCTGAGGATATTTCCTTTTTCACCATAGCCCTCTATGGGCTTCCAAATATCACTTTGCCCATTCCACAAGAACTGTCTTAGCGAAAGGCTTCTTGAGTGGAAAGATGTAACTCTGTGAGATGATTTCACGGAACACAAAGAAGTTTCTCAGAAAGCTTCTTTCTCATTGTTATCGGAGGTATTTCCTTTGGCCCTATAGTCTTCAAAGGGATCCGAAATATCTGTTCTCAGATTCCACAGAAATAAGGCTAGCAAAGAGATGCACGAAATACAGATGTAACTCTGTGAGATGAATTAACAGAACACTAAGCAGTTTCTCAGAAAGCTTCTTTCCAGATTTCATCTGAGGATATTTCCTTTTTCACCATAGCCCTCTATGGGCTTCCAAATATCACTTTGCCAATTCCAGAAGAACTGTCTTAGCGAAAGGCTTCTTGCGGGGAAAGCTGTAACACTGTGTGATGATTTCACAGAACACAAAGAAGTTTCTCAGAAAGCTTCTTTCTGTTTGTTATCGGAGGATATTTCCTTTGGCTCTACAGTCTTCAAAGGGATCCGAAAAATCTGTTCACAGATTCCACAGAAATTAGGCTAGCAAAGAGATCCACGAAATACAGATGTAACTCTGTGAGATGAATTAACAGAACACTAAGCAGTTTCTCAGAAAGCTTCTTTCCAGATTTCATCTGAGGATATTTCCTCTTTCACCATAGCCCTCTATGGGCTTCCAAATATCACTTTGCCAATTCCACAAGAACTGTCTTAGCGAAAGGCTTCTTGAAGGGAAAGCTGTAACTCTGTGAGATGATTTCACAAAACACAAAGAAGTTTCTCAGTAAGCTTCTTTCTCTTTGTTATCGGAGGATATTTCCTTTGGCCCTATAGTCTTCAAAGGAATCCGAAATATCTGTTCTCAGATTCCACAGAAATAAGGATAGCAAAGAGATCCACGAAATACAGATGTAACTCTGTGAGATGAATTAACAGAACACTAAGCAGTTTCTCAGAAAGCTTCTTTCCAGATTTCATCTGAGGATATTTCCTTTTTCACCATAGCCCTCTATGGGCTTCCAAATATCACTTTGCGAATTCCACAAGAACTGTTTTAGCGAAAGGCTTCTTGAGGGGAAAGATGTAATTCCGTGAGATGATTTCACAGATCACAAAGAAGTTTCTCAGAAAGCTTCTTTCTATTTGTTATTAGAGGATATTTCCTTTGGCCCTATAGTCTTCAAAGGGATCAGAAATATCTGTTCTCAGATTCCACAGAAATAAGGCTAGCAAAGAGATCCACGAAATACAGATGTAACTCTGTGAGTGGAAGTCACACATCACAGAGCAGTTTCTCAGAAAGCTTCTTTCCAGATTTCATCTGAGGATATTTCCTTTTTCACCATAGCCCTCTATGGGCTTCCAAATATCACTTTGCCAATTCCACAAGAACTGTCTTAGCGAAAGGCTTCTTGAGGGGAAAGCTGTAACTCTGTGAGATGATTTCACAGATCACAAAGAAGTTTCTCAGAAAGCTTCTTTCTCTTTGTTATCGGAGGATATTTCCTTTGGCCCTATAGTCTTCAAAGGGATCCGAAATATCTGTTCTCAGATTCCACAGAAATAAGGCTAGCAAAGAGATGCACGAAATACAGAGGTAACTCTGTGAGATGAATTAACAGAACACTAAGCAGTTTCTCAGAAAGCTTCTTTCCAGATTTCATCTGAGGATATTTCCTTTTTCACCATAGCCCTCTATGGGCTTCCAAATATCACTTTGCCAATTCCACAAGAACTGTCTTAGCGAAAGGCTTCTTGAGGGGAAAGCTGTAACTCTGTGAGATGATTTCACAAAACACAAAGAAGTTTCTCAGTAAGCTTCTTTCTCTTTGTTATCGGAGGATATTTCCTTTGGCCCTATAGTCTTCAAAGGGATCCGAAATATCTGTTCTCAGATTCCACAGAAATAAGGCTAGCAAAGAGATGCACGAAATACAGATGTAACTCTTTGAGATGAATTCACAGAACACTAAGCAGTTTCTCAGAAAGCTTCTTTCCAGATTTCATCTGAGGATATTTCCTTTTTCACCATAGCCCTCTATGGGCTTCCAAATATCACTTTGCCAATTCCACTAGAACTGTCTTAGCGAAAGGCTTCTTGAGGGGAAATCTGTAACTCTGTGAGATGATTTCACAGAACACAAAGAAGTTTCTCAGAAAGCTTCTTTCTCTTTGTTATCGGAGGATATTTTCTTTGGCCCTATAGACTTCAAAGGGATCCGAAATATCTGTTCTCAGATTCCAAAGAAATAAGGCTAGCAAAGAGATCCACGAAATACAGATGTAACTCTGTGAGATGAATTAACAGAACACTAAGCAGTTTCTCAGAAAGCTTCTTTCCAGATTTCATCTGAGGATATTTCCTTTTTCACCATAGCCCTCTATCGGCTTCCAAATATCACTGTGCCAATTCCACAAGAACTGTCTTAGCGAAAGGCTTCTTTAGTGGAAAGGTGTAACTCTGTGAGATGATTTCACGGAACACAAAGAAGTTTCTCAGAAAGCTTCTTTCTCTTTGTTATCGGAGGATATTTCCTTTGGCCCTATAGTCTTCAAAGGGATCCGAAATATCTGTTCTCAGATTCCACAGAAATAAGGCTAGCAAAGAGATCCACGAAATACAGATGTAACTCTGTGAGTGGAAGTGACACATCACAGAGCAGTTTCTCAGAAAGATTCTTTCCAGATTTCATCGTAAGATATTTCCTTTTTCACCATAGCCCTCTATGGGCTTCCAAATATCACTTTGCCAATTCCATAAGAACTGTCTTAGCGAAAGGCTTCTTGAGGGGAAAGTTGTAACACTGTGAGATGATTTCACAGAACACAAAGAAGTTTCTCAGAAAGCTTCTTTCTCTTTGTTATCGGAGGATATTTCCTTTGGCTCTACAGTCTTCAAAGGGATCCGAAAAATCTGTTCTCAGATTCCACAGAAATAAGGCTAGCAAAGAGATCCACGAAATACAAATGTAACTCTGTGAGATGAATTAACAGAACACTAAGCAGTTTCTCAGAAAGCTTCTTTCCAGATTTCATCTGAGGATATTTCCTTTTTCACCATAGCCCTCTATGGGCTTCCAAATATCACTTTGCCAATTCCACAAGAACTGTCTTAGCGAAAGGCTTCTTGAGTGGAAAGCTGTAACTCTGTGAGATGATTTCACAAAACACAAAGAAGTTTCTCAGTAAGCTTCTTTCTCTTTGTTATCGGAGGATATTTCCTTTGGCCATATAGTCTTCGAAGGCATCCGAAATATCTGTTCTCAGATTCCACAGAAATAAGGCTAGCAAAGAGATGCACGAAATACAGATGTAACTCTGTGAGATTAATTAACAGAACACTAAGCAGTTTCTCAGAAAGCTTCTTTCCAGATTTCATCTGAGGATATTTCCTTTTTCACCATAGCCCTCTATGGGCTTCCAAATATCTCTTTGCCAATTCCACAAGAACTGTCTTAGCGAAAGGCTTCTTGAAGGGAAAGCTGTAACTCTGTGAGATGATTTCACAGAACACAAAGAAGTTTCTCAGAAAGATTCTTTCTCTTTGTTATCGGAGGATATTTCCTTTGGCCCTATAGTCTTCCAAGGGATCCGAAATATCTGTTCTCAGATTCCACAGAAATAAGGCTAGCAAAGAGATCCACGAAATACAGATGTAACTCTGTGAGATGAATTAACAGAACACTAAGCAGTTTCTCAGAAAGCTTCTTTCCAGATTTCATCTGAGGATATTTCCTTTTTCACCATAGCCCTCTTTGGGCTTCCAAATATCACTTTGCCAATTCCACAAGAACTGTCTTAGCGAAAGGCTTCTGGAGGGGAAAGCTGTAACTCTGTGAGATGATTTCACAAAACACAAAGAAGTTTCTCAGTAAGCTTCTTTCTCTTTGTTATCGGAGGATATTTCCTTTGGCCCTATAGTCTTCAAAGGGATCCGAAATATCTGTTCTCAGATTCCACAGAAATAAGACTAGCAAAGAGATCCACGAAATACAGATGTAACTCTTTGAGATGAATTCACAGAACACTAAGCAGTTTCTCAGAAAGCTTCTTTCCAGATTTCATCTGAGGATATTTCCTTTTTCACCATAGCCCTCTTTGGGCTTCCAAATATCACTTTGCCAATTCCACAAGAACTGTCTTAGCGAAAGGCTTCTTGAGGGGAAAGCAGTAACTCTGTGAGATGATTTCACAGAACACAAAGAAGTTTCTCAGAAAGCTTCTTCCTCTTTGTTATCGGAGGATATTTCCTTTGGCCCTATAGTCTTCAAAGGTATCCGAAGTATCTGTTCTCAGATTCCAAAGAAATAAGGCTAGCAAAGAGATCCACGAAATACAGATGTAACTCTGTGAGATGAATTAACAGAACACTAAGCAGTTTCTCAGAAAGCTTCTTTCCAGATTTCATCTGAGGATATTTCCTTTTTCACCATAGCCCTCTATGGGCTTCCAAATATCACTTTGCCAATTCCACAAGAACTGTCTTAGCGAAAGGCTTCTTGAGTGGAAAGCTGTAACTCTGTGAGATGATTTCACGGAACACAAAGAAGTGTCTCAGAAAGCTTCTTTCTCTTTGTTATCGGAGGATATTTCCTTTGGCCCTATAGTCTTCAAAGGGATCCGAAATATCTGTTCTCAGATTCCACAGTAATAAGGCTAGCAAAGAGATGCACAAAATACAGATGTAACTCTGTGAGATGAATTAACAGAACACTAAGCAGTTTCTCAGAAAGCTTCTTTCCAGATTTCATCTGAGGATATTTCCTTTTACACCATAGCCCTCTATGGGCTTCCAAATATCACTTTGTGAATTCCACAAGAACTGTTTTAGCGAAAGGCTTCTTGAGAGGAAAGCTGTAACTCTGTGAGATGATTTCACAGATCACAAAGAAGTTTCTCAGAAAGCTTCTTTCTCATTGTTATCGGAGGATATTTCCTTTGGCCCTATAGTCTTCAAAGGGATCCGAAATATCTGTTCTCAGATTCCACAGAAATAAGGCTAGCAAAGAGATCCACGAAATACCGATGTAACTCTGAGAGTGGAAGTCACACATCACAGAGCAGTTTCTCAGAAAGCTTCTTTCCAGATTTCATCTGAGGATATTTCCTTTTTCACCATAGCCCTCTATGGGCTTCCAAATATCACTTTGCCAATTCCACAAGAACTGTCTTAGCGAAAGGCTTCTTGAGAGGAAAGCTGTAACTCTGTGAGATGATTTCACAGAACACAAAGAAGTTTCTCAGAAAGCTTCTTTCTCTTTGTTATCGGAGGATATTTCCTTTGGCCCTATAGTCGTCAAAGGGATCCGAAATATCTTTTCTCAGATTCCACAAAAATATGGCTAGCAAAGAGATCCACGAAATACAGATGTAACTCTGTGAGATGAATTAACAGAACACTAAGCAGTTTCTCAGAAAGCTTCTTTCCAGATTTCATCTGAGGATATTTCCTTTTTCACCATAGCCCTCTATGGGCTTCCAAATATCACTTTGCCAATTCCACAAGAACTGTCTTAGCGAAAGGCTTCTTGAGGAGAAAGCTGTAACTCTGTGAGATGATTTCACAAAACACAAAGAAGTTTCTCAGAAAGCTTCTTTCTCATTGTTATCGGAGGATATTTCCTTTGTCCCTATAGTCTTCAAAGGGATAAGAAATATCTGTTCTCAGATTCCAGAGAAATAAGGCTAGCAAAGAGATCCACGAAATACAGACGTAATTCTGGGAGTTGAAGTCACACATCACAGAGCAGTTTCTCAGAAAGCTTCTTTCCAGATTTCATCTGAGGATATTTCCTTTTTCACCATAGCCCTCTATGGGCTTCCAAATATCACTTTGCCAAATCCAAAAGAACTGTCTTAGCGAAAGGCTTCTTGAGGGGAAAGCTGTAACACTGTGAGATGATTTCACAGAACACAAAGAAGTTTCTCAGAAAGCTTCTTTCTGTTTGTTATCGGAGGATATTTCCTTTGGCCCTATAGTCTTCAAAGGAATCCGAAATATCTGTTCTCAGATTCCACAGAAATAAGGCTAGCAAAGAGATCCACGAAATACAGACGTAACTCTGTGAGTTGAAGTCACACATCACAGAGCAGTTTCTCAGAAAGCTTCTTTCCAGATTTCATCTGAGGATATTTCCTTTTTCACCATAGCCCTCTATGGGCTTCCAAATATCACTTTGCCAATTCCACAAGAACTGTCTTAGCGAAAGGCTTCTTTAGTGGAAAGGTGTAACTCTGTGAGATGATTTCAGAGAACACAAAGAAGTTTCTCAGAAAGCTTCTTTCGGTTTGTTATCGGAGGATATTTCCTTTGGCTCCACAGTCTTCAAAGGGATCCGAAATATCTGTTCTCAGATTCCACAGAAATAAGGCTAGCAAAGAGTTCCACGAAATACAGATGTAACTCTGTGAGATGAATTAACAGAACACTAAGCAGTTTCTCAGAAAGCTTCTTTCCAGATTTCATCTGAGGATATTTCCTCTTTCACCATAGCCCTCTATGGGCTTCCAAATATCACTTTGCCAATTCCACAAGAACTGTCTTAGCGAAAGGCTTCTTGAGGGGAAAGCTGTAACTCTGTGAGATGATTTCACAGAACTCAAAGAAGTTTCTCAGAAAGCTTCTTTCTCATTGTTATCGGAGGATATTTCCTTTGGCCTTATAGTCTTCAAAGGGATCCGAAATATCTGTTCTCAGATTCCAAAGAAATAAGGCTAGCAAAGAGATGCACGAAATACAGATGTAACTCTGTGAGATGAATTAACAGAACACTAAGCAGTTTCTCAGAAAGCTTCTTTCCAGATTTCATCTGAGGATATTTCCTTTTTCACCATAGCCCTCTATGGGCTTCCAAATATCACTTTGCCAATTCCACAAGAACTGTCTTAGCGAAAGGCTTCTTGAGGGGAAAGCTGTAACTCTGTGAGATGATTTCACAGAACACAAGGAAGTTTCTCACAAAGCTTCTTTCTCTTTGTTATCGTAGGATATTTCCTTTGGCCCTATAGTCTTCAAAGGGATAAGAAATATCTGTTCTCAGATTCCACAGAAATAAGGCTAGCAAAGAGATGCACGAAATACAGATGTAACTCTATGAGATGAATTAACAGAACACTAAGCAGTTTCTCAGAAAGCTTCTTTCCAGATTTCATCTGAGGATATTTCCTTTTTCACCATAGCCCTCTATGGGCTTCCAAATATCACTTTGCCAATTCCAAAAGAACTGTCTTAGCGAAAGGCTTCTGGAGGGGAAAGCTGTAACTCTGTGAGATGATTTCACTGAACACAAAGAAGTTTCTCAGAAAGCTTCTTTCTGTTTGTTATCGGAGGATATTTCCTTTGGCCCTATAGTCTTCAAAGGGATCCGAAATATCTGTTCTCAGATTCCACAGAAATAAGGCTAGCAAAGAGATCCACGAAATACAGACGTAACTCTGTGAGTTGAAGTCACACATCACAGAGCAGTTTCTCAGAAAGCTTCTTTCCAGATTTCATCTGAGGATATTTCCTTTTTCACCATAGCCCTCTATGGGCTTCCAAATATCACTTTGCCAATTCCACAAGAACTGTCTTAGCGAAAGGCTTCTTTAGTGGAAAGGTGTAACTCTGTGAGATGATTTCAGAGAACACAAAGAAGTTTCTCAGAAAGCTTCTTTCGGTTTGTTATCGGAGGATATTTCCTTTGGCTCCACAGTCTTCAAAGGGATCCGAAATATCTGTTCTCAGATTCCACAGAAATAAGGCTAGCAAAGAGATCCACGAAATACAGATGTAACTCTGTGAGATGAATTAACAGAACACTAAGCAGTTTCTCAGAAAGCTTCTTTCCAGATTTCATCTGAGGATATTTCCTCTTTCACCATAGCCCTCTATGGGCTTCCAAATATCACTTTGCCAATTCCACAAGAACTGTCTTAGCGAAAGGCTTCTTGAGGGGAAAGCTGTAACTCTGTGAGATGATTTCACAGAACTCAAAGAAGTTTCTCAGAAAGCTTCTTTCTCATTGTTATCGGAGGATATTTCCTTTGGCCCTATAGTCTTCAAAGGGATCCGAAATATCTGTTCTCAGATTCCAAAGAAATAAGGCTAGCAAAGAGATGCACGAAATACAGATGTAACTCTGTGAGATGAATTAACAGAACACTAAGCAGTTTCTCAGAAAGCTTCTTTCCAGATTTCATCTGAGGATATTTCCTTTTTCACCATAGCCCTCTATGGGCTTCCAAATATCACTTTGCCAATTCCACAAGAACTGTCTTAGCGAAAGGCTTCTTGAGGAGAAAGCTGTAACTCTGTGAGATGATTTCACAGAACACAAAGGAGTTTCTCAGTAAGCTTCTTAATGTTTGTTGTCGGAGGATATTTCCTTTGCCTCCACAGTCTTCAAAGGGATTCGAAATATCTGTTCTCAGATTCCACAGAAATAAGGCAAGCAAAGAGATCCACGAAATACAGATGTAACTCTGTGAGATGAATTAACAGAACACTAAGCAGTTTCTCAGAAAGCTTCTTTCCAGATTTCATCTGAGGATATTTCCTCTTTCACCATAGCCCTCTATGGGCTTCCAAATATCACTTTGCCAATTCCACAAGAACTGTCTAAGCGAAAGGCTTCTTGAAGGGAAAGCTGTAACTCTGTGAGATGATTTCACAAAACACAAAGAAGTTTCTCAGTAAGCTTCTTTCTCTTTGTTATCGGAGGATATTTCCTTTGGCCCTATAGTCTTCAAAGGGATCCGAAATATCTGTTCTCAGATTCCACAGAAATATGGCTAGCAAAGAGATGCACGAAATACAGATGTAACTCTGTGAGATGAATTAACAGAACCCTAAGCAGTTTCTCAGAAAGCTTCTTTCCAGATTTCATCTGAGGATAATTCCTTTTTCGCCATAGCCCTCTATGGGCTTCCAAATATCACTTTGCCAATTCCACAAGAACTGTCTTAGCGAAAGGCTTCTTGAAGGGAAAGCTGTAACTCTGTGAGATGATTTCACAGAACACAAAGAAGTTTCTCAGAAAGCTTCTTTCTCTTTGTTATCGGAGGATATTTCCTTTGGCCCTATAGTCTTCAAAGGGATCCGAAATATCTGTTCTCAGATTCCAAAGAAATAAGGCTAGCAAAGAGATGCACGAAATACAGATGTAACTCTGTGAGATGAATTAACAGAACACTAAGCAGTTTCTCAGAAAGCTTCTTTCCAGATTTCATCTGAGGATATTTCCTTTTTCACCATAGCCCTCTATGGGCTTCCAAATATCACTTTGCCAATTCCACAAGAACTGTCTTAGCGAAAGGCTTCTTGAGGAGAAAGCTGTAACTCTGTGAGATGATTTCACAGAACACAAAGGAGTTTCTCAGTAAGCTTCTTAATGTTTGTTGTCGGAGGATATTTCCTTTGCCTCCACAGTCTTCAAAGGGATTCGAAATATCTGTTCTCAGATTCCACAGAAATAAGGCAAGCAAAGAGATCCACGAAATACAGATGTAACTCTGTGAGATGAATTAACAGAACACTAAGCAGTTTCTCAGAAAGCTTCTTTCCAGATTTCATCTGAGGATATTTCCTCTTTCACCATAGCCCTCTATGGGCTTCCAAATATCACTTTGCCAATTCCACAAGAACTGTCTAAGCGAAAGGCTTCTTGAAGGGAAAGCTGTAACTCTGTGAGATGATTTCACAAAACACAAAGAAGTTTCTCAGTAAGCTTCTTTCTCTTTGTTATCGGAGGATATTTCCTTTGGCCCTATAGTCTTCAAAGGGATCCGAAATATCTGTTCTCAGATTCCACAGAAATATGGCTAGCAAAGAGATGCACGAAATACAGATGTAACTCTGTGAGATGAATTAACAGAACCCTAAGCAGTTTCTCAGAAAGCTTCTTTCCAGATTTCATCTGAGGATAATTCCTTTTTCGCCATAGCCCTCTATGGGCTTCCAAATATCACTTTGCCAATTCCACAAGAACTGTCTTAGCGAAAGGCTTCTTGAAGGGAAAGCTGTAACTCTGTGAGATGATTTCACAGAACACAAAGAAGTTTCTCAGAAAGCTTCTTTCTCTTTGTTATCGGAGGATATTTCCTTTGGCCCTATAGTCTTCAAAGGGATCCGAAATATCTGTTCTCAGATTCCACAGAAATAAGGCTAGCAAAGAGATCCACGAAATACAGATGTAACTCTGTGAGATGAATTAACAGAACACTAAGCAGTTTCTCAGAAAGCTTCTTTCCAGATTTCATCTGAGGATATTTCCTCTTTCACCATAGCCCTCTATGGGCTTCCAAATATCACTTTGCCAATTCCACAAGAACTGTCTTAGCGAAAGGCTTCTTGAGGGGAAAGCTGTAACTCTGTGAGATGATTTCACAGAACACAAAGAAGTTTCTCAGAAAGCTTGTTTCTGTTTGTTATCGGAGGATATTTCCTTTGGCCCTATAGTCTTCAAAGGGATCCGAAATATCTGTTCTCAGATTCCACAGAAATAAGGCTAGCAAAGAGATCCACGAAATACAGACGTAACTCTGTGAGTTGAAGTCAAACATCACAGAGCAGTTTCTCAGAAAGCTTCTTTCCAGATTTCATCTGAGGATATTTCCTTTTTCACCATAGCCCTCTATGGGCTTCCAAATATCACTTTGCCAATTCCACAAGAACGGTCTTAGCGAAAGGCTTCTTGAGGGAAAATCTGTAACTCTGTGAGATGATTTCACAGAACACAAAGAAGTTTCTCAGAAAGCTTCTTTCTCATTGTTTTCGGAGGATATTTCCTTTGGCCCTATAGTCTTCAAAGGGATCCGAAATATCTGTTCTCAGATTCCACAGAAATAAGGCTAGCAAAGAGATCCACGAAATACAGATGTAACTCTGTGAGATGAATTAACAGAACACTAAGCAGTTTCTCAGAAAGCTTCTTTCCAGATTTCATCTGAGGATATTTCCTTTTTCACCATAGCCCTCTATGGGCTTCCAAATATCACTTTGCCAATTCCACAAGAACTGTCTTAGCGAAAGGCTTCTTGAGGGGAAAGCTGTAACTCTGTGAGATGATTTCACAGAACACAAAGAAGTTTCTCAGAAAGCTTCTTTCTCATTGTTATCGGAGGATATTTCCTTTGGCCCTATAGTCTTCAAAGGGATCCGAAATATCTGTTCTCAGATTCCAAAGAAATAAGGCTAGCAAAGAGATGCACGAAATACAGATGTAACTCTGTGAGATGAATTAACAGAACACTAAGCAGTTTCTCAGAAAGCTTCTTTCCAGATTTCATCTGAGGATATTTCCTTTTTCACCATAGCCCTCTATGGGCTTCCAAATATCACTTTGCCAATTCCACAAGAACTGTCTTAGCGAAAGGCTTCTTGAGGGGAAAGCTGTAACTCTGTGAGATGATTTCACAGAACACAAAGAAGTTTCTCAGTAAGATTCTTAATGTTTGTTGTCGGAGGATATTTCCTTTGCCTCCACAGTCTTCAAAGGGATCCGAAATATCTGTTCTCAGATTCCACAGAAATAAGGCTAGCAAAGAGATCCACGAAATACAGATGTAACTCTGTGAGATGAATTAACAGAACACTAAGCAGTTTCTCAGAAAGCTTCTTTCCAGATTTCATCTGAGGATATTTCCTCTTTCACCATAGCCCTCTATGGGCTTCCAAATATCACTTTGCCAATTCCACAAGAACTGTCTTAGCGAAAGGCTTCTTGAAGGGAAAGCTGTAACTCTGTGAGATGATTTCACAAAACACAAAGAAGTTTCTCAGTAAGCTTCTTTCTCTTTGTTATCGGAGGATATTTCCTTTGGCCCTATAGTCTCAAAGGGATCCGAAATATCTGTTCTCAGATTCCACAGAAATAAGGCTAGCAAAGAGATGCACGAAATACAGATGTAACTCTGTGAGATGAATTAACAGAACACTAAGCAGTTTCTCAGAAAGCTTCTTTCCAGATTTCATCTGAGGATATTTCCTTTTTCACCATAGCCCTCTATGGGCTTCCAAATATCACTTTGCCAATTCCACAAGAACTGTCTTAGCGAAAGGCTTCTTGAGGGGAAAGCTGTAACGCTGTGACATGATTTCACAGATCACAAAGAAGTTTCTCAGAAAGCTTCTTTCTCTTTGTTATCGGAGGATATTTCCTTTGGCCCTATAGTCTTCAAAGGGATCCGAAATATCTGTTCTCAGATTCCAAAGAAATAAGGCTAGCAAAGAGATGCACGAAATACTGATGTAACTCTGTGAGATGAATTAACAGAACACTAAGCAGTTTCTCAGAAAGCTTCTTTCCAGATTTCATCTGAGGATATTTCCTTTTTCACCATAGCCCTCTATGGGCTTCTAAATATCACTATGCCAATTCCACAAGAACTGTCTTAGCGAAAGGCTTCTTGAGGGGAAAGCTGTAACTCTGTGAGATGATTTCACAGAACACAAAGAAGTTTCTCAGAAAGCTTCTTTCTGTTTGTTATCAGAGGACATTTCCTTTGGCTCCACAGTCTTCAAAGGGATCCGAAATATCTGTTCTCAGATTCCACAGAAAAAAGGCTAGCAAAGAGATCCATGAAATACAGATGTAACTCAGTGAGATGAATTAACAGAACACTAAGCAGTTTCTCAGAAAGCTTCTTTCCAGATTTCATCTGAGGATATTTCCTCTTTCACCATAGCATGTATGGGCTTCCAAATATCACTTTGCCAATTCCACAAGAACTGTCTTAGCGAAAGGCTTCTTGAAGGGAAAGCTGTAACTCTGTGAGATGATTTCACAAAACACAAAGAAGATTCTCAGTAAACTTCTTTCTCTTTGTTATCGGAGGATATTTCCTTTGGCCCTATACTCTTCAAAGGGATCCGAAATATCTGTTCTCAGATTCCACAGAAATAAGGCTAGCAAAGAGATGCACGAAATACAGATGTAACTCTGTGAGATGAATTAACAGAACACTAAGCAGTTTCTTAGAAAGCTTCTTTCCAGATTTCATCTGAGGATATTTCCTTTTTCACCATAGCCCTCTATGGGCTTCCAAATATCACTTTGCCAATTCCACAAGAACTGTCTTAGCGAAAGGCTTCTATAGTGGAACGGTGTAATTCTGTGAGATGATTTCACGGAACACAAAGAAGTTTCTCAGAAAGCTTCTTTCTCTTTGTTATCAGAGGATATTTCCTTTGGCCCTATAGTCTTCAAAGGGATCCGAAATATCTGTTCTCAGAATCCACAGAAATAAGGCTAGGAAAGAGATCCAGGAAATACAGATGTAACTCTGTGAGATGAATTAACAGGACACTTAGCAGTTTCTCAGAAAGCTTCTTTCCAGATTTCATCTGAGGATATTTCCTTTTTCACCATAGCCCTCTATGGGCTTCGAAATATCACTTTGCCAATTCCACAAGAACTGTCTTAGCGAAAGGCTTCTTGAAGGGAAAGCTGTAACTCTGTGAGATGATTTCACAAAACACAAAGAAGTTTCTCAGTAAGCTTCTTTCTCTTTGTTATCGGAGGATATTTCCTTTGGCCCTATAGTCTCAAAGGGATCCGAAATATCTGTTCTCAGATTCCACAGAAATAAGGCTAGCAAAGAGATGCACGAAATACAGATGTAACTCTGTGAGATGAATTAACAGAACACTAAGCAGTTTCTTAGAAAGCTTCTTTCCAGATTTCATCTGAGGATATTTCCTTTTTCACCATAGCCCTCTATGGGCTTCCAAATATCACTTTGCCAATTCCACAAGAACTGTCTTAGCGAAAGGCTTCTTGAGGGGAAAGCTGTAACTCTGTGAGATGATTTCACAGAACATAAAGAAGTTTCTCAGAAGGCTTCTTTCTCTTTGTTATCTGAGGATATTTCCTTTGGCCCTATAGTCTTCCAAGGGATCCGAAATATCTGTTCTCAGATTCCACAGAAATAAGGCTAGCAAAGAGATCCACGAAATACAGATGTAACTCTGTGAGATGAATTAACAGAACACTAAGCAGTTTCTCAGAAAGCTTCTTTCCAGATTTCATCTGAGGATATTTCCTTTTTCACCATAGCCCTCTATGGGCTTCCAAATATCACTTTGCCAATTCCACAAGAACTGTCTTAGCGAAAGGCTTCTTGAGGGGAAAGCTGTAACTCTGTGAGATGATTTCACAGATCACAAAGAAGTTTCTCAGAAAGCTTCTTTCTCTTTGTTATCGGAGGATATTTCCTTTGGCCCTATAGTCTTCAAAGGGATCTGAAATATCTGTTCTCATATTCCACAGAAATAAGGCTAGCAAAGAGATGCACGAAATACAGATGTAACTCTGTGATATGAATTAACAGAACACTAAGCAGTTTCTCAGAAAGCTTCTTTCCAGATTTCATCTGAGGATATTTCCTTTTTCACCATAGCCCTCTATGGGCTTCTAAATATCACTTTGCCAATTCCACAAGAACTGTCTTAGCGAAAGGCTTCTTGAGGGGAAATCTGTAACTCTGTGAGATGATTTCACAGAACACAAAGAAGTTTCTGAGAAAGCTTCTTTCTCATTGTTATCGGAGGATATTTCCTTTGGCCCTATAGTCTTCAAAGGGATCCGAAATATCTGTTCTCAGATTCCAAAGAAATAAGGCTAGCAAAGAGATGCACGAAATACAGATGTAACTCTGTGAGATGAATTAACAGAACACTAAGCAGTTTCTCAGAAAGCTTCTTTCCAGATTTCATCTGAGGATATTTCCTTTTTCACCATAGCCCTCTATGGGCTTCCAAATATCACTATGCCAATTCCACAAGAACTGTCTTAGCGAAAGGCTTCTTGAGGGGAAAGCTGTAACTCTGTGAGATGATTTCACAGAACACAAAGAAGTTTCTCAGAAAGCTTCTTTCTGTTTGTTATCAGAGGATATTTCCTTTGGCTCCACAGTCTTCAAAGGGATCCGAAATATCTGTTCTCAGATTCCACAGAAAAAAGGCTAGCAAAGAGATCCACGAAATACAGATGTAACTCAGTGAGATGAATTAACAGAACACTAAGCAGTTTCTCAGAAAGCTTCTTTCCAGATTTCATCTGAGGATATTTCCTCTTTCACCATAGCATGTATGGGCTTCCAAATATCACTTTGCCAATTCCACAAGAACTGTCTTAGCGAAAGGCTTCTTGAAGGGAAAGCTGTAACTCTGTGAGATGATTTCACAAAACACAAAGAAGATTCTCAGTAAACTTCTTTCTCTTTGTTATCGGAGGATATTTCCTTTGGCCCTATACTCTTCAAAGGGATCCGAAATATCTGTTCTCAGATTCCACAGAAATAAGGCTAGCAAAGAGATGCACGAAATACAGATGTAACTCTGTGAGATGAATTAACAGAACACTAAGCAGTTTCTTAGAAAGCTTCTTTCCAGATTTCATCTGAGGATATTTCCTTTTTCACCATAGCCCTCTATGGGCTTCCAAATATCACTTTGCCAATTCCACAAGAACTGTCTTAGCGAAAGGCTTCTATAGTGGAACGGTGTAATTCTGTGAGATGATTTCACGGAACACAAAGAAGTTTCTCAGAAAGCTTCTTTCTCTTTGTTATCAGAGGATATTTCCTTTGGCCCTATAGTCTTCAAAGGGATCCGAAATATCTGTTCTCAGATTCCACAGAAATAAGGCTAGGAAAGAGATCCAGGAAATACAGATGTAACTCTGTGAGATGAATTAACAGGACACTTAGCAGTTTCTCAGAAAGCTTCTTTCCAGATTTCATCTGAGGATATTTCCTTTTTCACCATAGCCCTCTATGGGCTTCCAAATATCACTTTGCCAATTCCACAAGAACTGTCTTAGCGAAAGGCTTCTTGAGGGGAAAGCTGTAACTCTGTGAGATGATTTCACAGAACACAAAGGAGTTTCTCAGAAAGCTTCTTTCTGTTTGTTATCGGAGGATATTTCCTTTGGCCCTATAGTCTTCAAAGGGATCCGAAATATCTGTTCTCAGATTCCACAGAAATAAGGCTAGCAAAGAGATCCACGAAATACAGACGTAACTCTGTGAGTTGAAATCACACATCACAGAGCAGTTTCTCAGAAAGCTTCTTTCCAGATTTCATCTGAGGATATTTCCTTTTTCACCATATCCCTCTATGGGCTTCCAAATATCACTTTGCCAATTCCACAAGAACTGTCTTAGCGAAAGGCTTCTTGAGGGAAAATCTGTAACTCTGTGAGATGATTTCACAGAACACAAAGAAGTTTCTCAGAAAGCTTCTTTCTCATTGTTTTCGGAGGATATTTCCTTTGGCCCTATAGTCTTCAAAGGGATCCGAAATATCTGTTCTCAGATTCCACAGAAATAAGGCTAGCAAAGAGATGCACGAAATACAGATGTAACTCTGTGAGATGAATTAATAGAACACTAAGCAGTTTCTCAGAAAGCTTCTTTCCAGATTTCATCTGAGGATATTTCCTTTTTCACCATAGCCCTCTATGGGCTTCCAAATATCACTTTGCCAATTCCACAAGAACTGTCTTAGCGAAAGGCTTCTTGAGGGGAAAGCTGTAACTCTGTGAGATGATTTCACAGAACACAAAGAAGTTTCTCAGAAAGCTTCTTTCGGTTTGTTATCGGAGGATATTTCCTTTGGCTCCACAGTCTTCAAAGGGATCCGAAATATCTGTTCTCAGATTCCACAGAAATAAGGCTAGCAAAGAGATCCACGAAATACAGATGTAACTCTGTGAGATGAATTAACAGAACACTAAGCAGTTTCTCAGAAAGCTTCTTTCCAGATTTCATCTGAGGATATTTCCTCTTTCACCATAGCCCTCTATGGGCTTCCAAATATCACTTTGCCAATTCCACAAGAACTGTCTTAGCGAAAGGCTTCTTGAGGGGAAAGCCGTAACTCTGTGAGATGATTTCACAGAACTCAAAGAAGTTTCTCAGAAAGCTTCTTTCTCATTGTTATCGGAGGATATTTCCTTTGGCCCTATAGTCTTCAAGGGGTTCCGAAATATCTGTTCTCAGATTCCAAAGAAATAAGGCTAGCAAAGAGATGCACGAAATACAGATGTAACTCTGTGAGATGAATTAACAGAACACTAAGCAGTTTCTCAGAAAGCTTCTTTCCAGATTTCATCTGAGGATATTTCCTTTTTCACCATAGCCCTCTATGGGCTTCCAAATATCACTTTGCCAATTCCACAAGAACTGTCTTAGCGAAAGGCTTCTTGAGGGGAAAGCTGTAACTCTGTGAGATGATTTCACAGAACACAAAGAAGTTTCTCAGTAAGCTTCTTAATGTTTGTTGTCGGAGGATATTTCCTTTGCCTCCACAGTCTTCAAAGGGATCCGAAATATCTGTTCTCAGATTCCACAGAAATAAGGCTAGCAAAGAGATCCACGAAATACAGATGTAACTCTGTGAGATGAATTAACAGACACTAAGCAGTTTCTCAGAAAGCTTCTTTCCAGATTTCATCTGAGGATATTTCCTCTTTCACCATAGCCCTCTATGGGCTTCGAAATATCACTTTGCCAATTCCACAAGAACTGTCTTAGCGAAAGGCTTCTTGAAGGGAAAGCTGTAACTCTGTGAGATGATTTCACAAAACACAAAGAAGTTTCTCAGTAAGCTTCTTTCTCTTTGTTATCGGAGGATATTTCCTTTGGCCCTATAGTCTTCAAAGGGATCCGAAATATCTGTTCTCAGATTCCACAGAAATAAGGCTAGCAAAGAGATACACGAAATACAGATGTAACTCTTTGAGATGAATTAACAGAACACTAAGCAGTTTCTCAGAAAGCTTCTTTCCAGATTTCATCTGAGGATATTTCCTTTTTCACCAAAGCCCTCTATGGGCTTCCAAATATCACTTTGCCAATTCCACAAGAACTGTCTTAGCGAAAGGCTTCTTGAAGGGAGAGCTGTAACTCTGTGAGATGATTTCACAGAACACAAAGAAGTTTCTCAGAAAGCTTCTTTCTCTTTGTTATCGGAGGATATTTCCTTTGGCCCTATAGTCTTCCAAGGGATCCGAAATATCTGTTCTCAGATTCCACAGAAATAAGGCTAGCAAAGAGATCCACGAAATACAGATGTAACTCTGTGAGATGAATTAACAGAACACTAAGCAGTTTCTCAGAAAGCTTCTTTCCAGATTTCATCTGAGGATATTTCCTCTTTCACCATAGCCCTCTATGGGCTTCCAAATATCACTTTGCCAATTCCACAAGAACTGTCTTAGCGAAAGGCTTCTTGAGGGGAAAGCCGTAACTCTGTGAGATGATTTCACAGAACTCAAAGAAGTTTCTCAGAAAGCTTCTTTCTCATTGTTATCGGAGGATATTTCCTTTGGCCCTATAGTCTTCAAGGGGTTCCGAAATATCTGTTCTCAGATTCCAAAGAAATAAGGCTAGCAAAGAGATGCACGAAATACAGATGTAACTCTGTGAGATGAATTAACAGAACACTAAGCAGTTTCTCAGAAAGCTTCTTTCCAGATTTCATCTGAGGATATTTCCTTTTTCACCATAGCCCTCTATGGGCTTCCAAATATCACTTTGCCAATTCCACAAGAACTGTCTTAGCGAAAGGCTTCTTGAGGGGAAAGCTGTAACTCTGTGAGATGATTTCACAGAACACAAAGAAGTTTCTCAGTAAGCTTCTTAATGTTTGTTGTCGGAGGATATTTCCTTTGCCTCCACAGTCTTCAAAGGGATCCGAAATATCTGTTCTCAGATTCCACAGAAATAAGGCTAGCAAAGAGATCCACGAAATACAGATGTAACTCTGTGAGATGAATTAACAGACACTAAGCAGTTTCTCAGAAAGCTTCTTTCCAGATTTCATCTGAGGATATTTCCTCTTTCACCATAGCCCTCTATGGGCTTCGAAATATCACTTTGCCAATTCCACAAGAACTGTCTTAGCGAAAGGCTTCTTGAAGGGAAAGCTGTAACTCTGTGAGATGATTTCACAAAACACAAAGAAGTTTCTCAGTAAGCTTCTTTCTCTTTGTTATCGGAGGATATTTCCTTTGGCCCTATAGTCTTCAAAGGGATCCGAAATATCTGTTCTCAGATTCCACAGAAATAAGGCTAGCAAAGAGATACACGAAATACAGATGTAACTCTTTGAGATGAATTAACAGAACACTAAGCAGTTTCTCAGAAAGCTTCTTTCCAGATTTCATCTGAGGATATTTCCTTTTTCACCAAAGCCCTCTATGGGCTTCCAAATATCACTTTGCCAATTCCACAAGAACTGTCTTAGCGAAAGGCTTCTTGAAGGGAGAGCTGTAACTCTGTGAGATGATTTCACAGAACACAAAGAAGTTTCTCAGAAAGCTTCTTTCTCTTTGTTATCGGAGGATATTTCCTTTGGCCCTATAGTCTTCCAAGGGATCCGAAATATCTGTTCTCAGATTCCACAGAAATAAGGCTAGCAAAGAGATCCACGAAATACAGATGTAACTCTGTGAGATGAATTAACAGAACACTAAGCAGTTTCTCAGAAAGCTTCTTTCCAGATTTCATCTGAGGATATTTCCTTTTTCACCATAGCCCTCTATGGGCTTCCAAATATCACTTTGCCAATTCCACAAGAACTGTCTTAGCGAAAGGCTTCTTGAGGGGAAAGCTGTAACTCTGTGAGATGATTTCACAGATCACAAAGAAGTTTCTCAGAAAGCTTCTTTCTCTTTGTTATCGGAGGATATTTCCTTTGGCCCTATAGTCTTCAAAGAGATCTGAAATATCTGTTCTCAGATTCCACAGAAATAAGGCTAGCAAAGAGATGCACGAAATACAGATGTAACTCTGTGATATGAATTAACAGAACACTAAGCAGTTTCTCAGAAAGCTTCTTTCCAGATTTCATCTGAGGATATTTCCTTTTTCACCATAGCCCTCTATGGGCTTCCAAATATCACTTTGCCAATTCCACAAGAACTGTCTTAGCGAAAGGCTTCTTGAGGGGAAATCTGTAACTCTGTGAGATGATTTCACAGAACACAAAGAAGTTTCTCAGAAAGCTTCTTTCTCATTGTTATCGGAGGATATTTCCTTTGGCCCTATAGTCTTTAAAGGGATCTGAAATATCTGTTCTCAGATTCCAAAGAAATAAGGCTAGCAAAGAGATGCACGAAATACAGATGTAACTCTGTGAGATGAATTCACAGAACACTAAGCAGTTTCTCAGAAAGCTTCTTTCCAGATTTCATCTGAGGATATTTCCTTTTTCACCATAGCCCTCTATGGGCTTCCAAATATCACTTTGCCAATTCCACAAGAACTGTCTTAGCGAAAGGCTTCTTGAGGGGAAAGCTGTAACTCTGTGAGATGATTTCACAGAACACAAGGAAGTTTCTCAGAAAGCTTCTTTCTGTTTGTTATCGGAGGATATTTCCTTTGGCTCCACAGTCTTCAAAGGGATCCGAAATATCTGTTCTCAGATTCCACAGAAAAAAGGCTAGCAAAGAGATCCACGAAATACAGATGTAACTCAGTGAGATGAATTAACAGAACACTAAGCAGTTTCTCAGAAAGCTTCTTTCCAGATTTCATCTGAGGATATTTCCTCTTTCACCATAGCCCTGTATGGGCTTCCAAATATCACTTTGCCAATTCCACAAGAACTGTCTTAGCGAAAGGCTTCTTGAAGGGAAAGCTGTAAGTCTGTGAGATGATTTCACAAAACACAAAGAAGTTTCTCAGTAAACTTCTTTCTCTTTGTTATCGGAGGATATTTCCTTTGGCCCTATACTCTTCAAAGGGATCCGAAATATCTGTTCTCAGATTCCACAGAAATAAGGCTAGCAAAGAGATGCACGAAATACAGATGTAACTCTGTGAGATGAATTAACAGAACACTAAGCAGTTTCTCAGAAAGCTTCTATCCAGATTTCATCTGAGGATATTTCCTTTTTCACCATAGCCCTCTATGGGCTTCCAAATATCACTTTGCCAATTCCACAAGAACTGTCTTAGCGAAAGGCTTCTTGAGGGGAAAGCTGTAACTCTGTGACGTGATTTCACAGACCACAAAGAAGTTTCTCAGAAAGCTTCTTTCTCTTTGATATCGGAGGATATTTCCTTTGGCCCTATAGTCTTCAAAGGGATCCGATATATCTGTTCTCAGATTCCACAGAAATAAGGCTAGCAAGGAGATCCACGAAATACAGATGTAACTCTGTGGGATGAATTAACAGAACACTAAGCAGTTTCTCAGAAAGCTTCTTTCTAGATTTCATCTGAGGATATTTCCTTTTTCACCATAGCCCTCTATGGGCTTCCAAATATCACTTTGCCAATTCCACAAGAACTGTCTTAGCGGAAGGTTTCTTGAGGGGAAAGCTGTAACTCTGTGAGATGATTTCACAGAACACAAAGAAGTTTCTCAGAAAGCGTCTTTTTCTTTGTTACGGGAGAATATTTCCTTTGGCCACAGAGTCTTCAAAGGGATCCGAAATATCTGTTCTCAGATTCCACAGAAATAAGGCTAGCAAAGAGATCCACGAAATACAGATGTAACTCTGTGAGATGAATTAACAGAACACTAAGCAGTTTCTCAGAAAGCTTCTTTCTAGATTTCATCTGAGGATATTTCCTTTTTCACCATAGCCCTCTAAGGGCTTCCAAATATCACTTTGCCAATTTCTCAAGAACTGTCTTAGCGAAAGGCTTCTTGAGGGGAAAGCTGTAACTCTGTGAGATGATTTCACAGAACACAAAGAAGTTTCTCAGAAAGCGTCTTTTTCTTTGTTATGGGGAATATTTCCTTTGGCCATAGAGTCTTCAAAGGGATCCGAAATATCTGTTCTCAGATTCCACAGAAATAAGGCTACCAAAGAGATCCACGAAATACAGATGTAACTCTGAGGGATGAATTAACAGAACACTAAGCAGTTTCTCAGAAAGCTTCTTTATAGATTTCATCGGAGGATATTTCCTTTTTCACCATAGCCTTCTATGGGCTTCCAAATATCACTTTGCCAATTCCACAAGAACTGTCTTAGCGAAAGGCTTCTTGAGGGGAAAGCTGTAACTCTGTGAGATGATTTCACAGAACATAAAGAAGTTTCTCAGAAAGCGTCTATTTCTTTGTTATCGGAGGATGTTTCCTTTGGCCATACAGTCTTCAAAGGGATCCGAAATATCTGTTCTCAGATTCCACAGAAATAAGGCTAGCAAAGAGATCCACGAAATACAGATGTAACTCTGTGAGATGAATTAACAGAACACTAAGCAGTTTCTCAGAAAGCTTCTTTCTAGATTTCATCGGAGGATAGTTCCATTTTCACCATAGCCCTCTATGGGCTTCCAAATATCACTTTGCCAATTCCACAAGAACTGTCTTAGCGAAAGGCTTCCCTAGGGGAAAGCTGTAACTCTGTGAAATGATTTCACAGAACACAAAGAAGTTTCTCAGAAAGCTTCGTTGTCCTTGTTATTGGAGGATATTTCCTTTCGCCCTATAGTCTTCTAAGGGATCCGAAATATCTCTTCTCAGATTCCACAGAAATAAGGCTAGCAAAGAGATCCACGAAATACAGATGTAACTCTGTGAGATGAATTAACAGAACACTAAGCAGTTTCTCAGAAATCTTCTTTCTAGATTTCATCTGAGGATATTTCCTTTTTCACCATAGCCCTCTAAGGGCTTCCAAATATCACTTTGCCAATTCCTCAAGAACTGTCTTAGCGAAAGGCTTCTTGAGGGGAAAGCTGTAACTCTGTGAGATGATTTCACAGAACACAAAGAAGTTTCTCAGAAAGCTTCTTTCTCTTTTATATCGGAGGATATTTCCTTTGGCCCTATAGTCTTCAAAGGGATCCGAAATATCTGTTCTCAGATTCCACAGAAATAAGGCTAGCAAAGAGATCCACGAAATACAGATGTAACTCTGAGGGAAGAATTAACAGAACACTAAGCAGTTTCTCAGAAAGCTTCTTTCCAGATTTCATCTGAGGATATTTCCTTTTTCACCATAGCCCTCTATGGGCTTCCAAATATCACTTTGCTAATTCCACAAGAACTGTCTTAGCGAAAGGCTTCTTGAGGGGAAAGCTGTAACTCTGTGTCGTGATTTCACAGACCACAAAGAAGTTTCTCAGAAAGCTTCTTTCTCTTTGATATCGGAGGATATTTCCTTTGGCCCTATAGTCTTCAAAGGGATCCGAAATATCTGTTCTCAGATTCCACAGAAATAAGGCTAGCAAGGAGATCCACGAAATACAGATGTAACTCTGAGGGATGAATTAACAGAACACTAAGCAGTTTCTCAGAAAGCTTCTTTCTAGATTTCATCTGAGGATATTTCCTTTTTCACCATAGACCTCTATGGGCTTCCAAATATCACTTTGCCAATTCCACAAGAACTGTCTTAGCGAAAGGCTTCTTGAAGGGAAAGCTGTAACTCTGTGAGATGATTTCACAAAACACAAAGAAGTTTCTCAGTAAGCTTCTTTCTCTTTGTTATCGGAGGATATTTCCTTTGGCCCTATAGTCTCAAAGGGATCCGAAATATCTGTTCTCAGATTCCACAGAAATAAGGCTAGCAAAGAGATGCACGAAATACAGATGTAACTCTGTGAGATGAATTAACAGAACACTAAGCAGTTTCTCAGAAAGCTTCTTTCCAGATTTCATCTGAGGATATTTCCTTTTTCACCATAGCCCTCTATGGGCTTCCAAATATCACTTTGCCAATTCCACAAGAACTGTCTTAGCGAAAGGCTTCTTGAGGGGAAAGCTGTAACTCTGTGAGATGATTTCACAGAACATAAAGAAGTTTCTCAGAAGGCTTCTTTCTCTTTGTTATCTGAGGATATTTCCTTTGGCCCTATAGTCTTCCAAGGGATCCGAAATATCTGTTCTCAGATTCCACAGAAATAAGGCTAGCAAAGAGATCCACGAAATACAGATGTAACTCTGTGAGATGAATTAACAGAACACTAAGCAGTTTCTCAGAAAGCTTCTTTCCAGATTTCATCTGAGGATATTTCCTTTTTCACCATAGCCCTCTATGGGCTTCCAAATATCACTTTGCCAATTCCACAAGAACTGTCTTAGCGAAAGGCTTCTTGAGGGGAAAGCTGTAACTCTGTGAGATGATTTCACAGATCACAAAGAAGTTTCTCAGAAAGCTTCTTTCTCTTTGTTATCGGAGGATATTTCCTTTGGCCCTATAGTCTTCAAAGGGATCTGAAATATCTGTTCTCAGATTCCACAGATATAAGGCTAGCAAAGAGATGCACGAAATACAGATGTAACTCTGTGATATGAATTAACAGAACACTAAGCAGTTTCTCAGAAAGCTTCTTTCCAGATTTCATCTGAGGATATTTCCTTTTTCACCATAGCCCTCTATGGGCTTCCAAATATCACTTTGCCAATTCCACAAGAACTGTCTTAGCGAAAGGCTTCTTGAGGGGAAAGCTGTAACTCTGTGAGATGATTTCACAGATCACAAAGAAGTTTCTCAGAAAGCTTCTTTCTCTTTGTTATCGGAGGATATTTCCTTTGGCCCTATAGTCTTCAAAGGGATCTGAAATATCTGTTCTCAGATTCCACAGAAATAAGGCTAGCAAAGAGATGCACGAAATACAGATGTAACTCTGTGATATGAATTAACAGAACACTAAGCAGTTTCTCAGAAAGCTTCTTTCCAGATTTCATCTGAGGATATTTCCTTTTTCACCATAGCCCTCTATGGGCTTCCAAATATCACTTTGCCAATTCCACAAGAACTGTCTTAGCGAAAGGCTTCTTGAGGGGAAAGCTGTAACTCTGTGAGATGATTTCACAGAACACAAAGAAGTTTCTCAGAAAGCTTCTTTCTCATTGTTATCGGAGGATATTTCCTTTGGCCCTATAGTCTTTAAAGGGATCTGAAATATCTGTTCTCAGATTCCAAAGAAATAAGGCTAGCAAAGAGATGCACGAAATACAGATGTAACTCTGTGAGATGAATTCACAGAACACTAAGCAGTTTCTCAGAAAGCTTCTTTCCAGATTTCATCTGAGGATATTTCCTTTTTCACCATAGCCCTCTATGGGCTTCCAAATATCACTTTGCCAATTCCACAAGAACTGTCTTAGCGAAAGGCTTCTTGAGGGGAAAGCTGTAACTCTGTGAGATGATTTCACAGAACACAAAGAAGTTTCTCAGTAAGCTTCTTTCTGTTTGTTATCGGAGGATATTTCCTTTGGCTCCACAGTCTTCAAAGGGATCCGAAATATCTGTTCTCAGATTCCACAGAAAAAAGGCTAGCAAAGAGATCCACGAAATACAGATGTAACTCAGTGAGATGAATTAACAGAACACTAAGCAGTTTCTCAGAAAGCTTCTTTCCAGATTTCATCTGAGGATATTTCCTCTTTCACCATAGCCCTGTATGGGCTTCCAAATATCACTTTGCCAATTCCACAAGAACTGTCTTAGCGAAAGGCTTCTTGAAGGGAAAGCTGTAAGTCTGTGAGATGATTTCACAAAACACAAAGAAGTTTCTCAGTAAACTTCTTTCTCTTTGTTATCGGAGGATATTTCCTTTGGCCCTATACTCTTCAAAGGGATCCGAAATATCTGTTCTCAGATTCCACAGAAATAAGGCTAGCAAAGAGATGCACGAAATACAGATGTAACTCTGTGAGATGAATTAACAGAACACTAAGCAGTTTCTCAGAAAGCTTCTATCCAGATTTCATCTGAGGATATTTCCTTTTTCACCATAGCCCTCTATGGGCTTCCAAATATCACTTTGCCAATTCCACAAGAACTGTCTTAGCGAAAGGCTTCTTGAGGGGAAAGCTGTAACTCTGTGACGTGATTTCACAGACCACAAAGAAGTTTCTCAGAAAGCTTCTTTCTCCTTGATATCGGAGGATATTTCCTTTGGCCCTATAGTCTTCAAAGGGATCCGATATATCTGTTCTCAGATTCCACAGAAATAAGGCTAGCAAGGAGATCCACGAAATACAGATGTAACTCTGTGGGATGAATTAACAGAACACTAAGCAGTTTCTCAGAAAGCTTCTTTCTAGATTTCATCTGAGGATATTTCCTTTTTCACCATAGCCCTCTATGGGCTTCCAAATATCACTTTGCCAATTCCACAAGAACTGTCTTAGCGGAAGGTTTCTTGAGGGGAAAGCTGTAACTCTGTGAGATGATTTCACAGAACACAAAGAAGTTTCTCAGAAAGCGTCTTTTTCTTTGTTACGGGAGAATATTTCCTTTGGCCATAGAGTCTTCAAAGGGATCCGAAATATCTGTTCTCAGATTCCACAGAAATAAGGCTAGCAAAGAGATCCACGAAATACAGATATAACTCTGTGAGATGAATTAACAGAACACTAAGCAGTTTCTCAGAAAGCTTCTTTCTAGATTTCATCTGAGGATATTTCCTTTTTCACCATAGCCCTCTAAGGGCTTCCAAATATCACTTTGCCAATTTCTCAAGAACTGTCTTAGCGAAAGGCTTCTTGAGGGGAAAGCTGTAACTCTGTGAGATGATTTCACAGAACACAAAGAAGTTTCTCAGAAAGCGTCTTTTTCTTTGTTATGGGGAATATTTCCTTTGGCCATAGAGTCTTCAAAGGGATCCGAAATATCTGTTCTCAGATTCCACAGAAATAAGGCTACCAAAGAGATCCACGAAATACAGATGTAACTCTGAGGGATGAATTAACAGAACACTAAGCAGTTTCTCAGAAAGCTTCTTTATAGATTTCATCGGAGGATATTTCCTTTTTCACCATAGCCTTCTATGGGCTTCCAAATATCACTTTGCCAATTCCACAAGAACTGTCTTAGCGAAAGGCTTCTTGAGGGGAAAGCTGTAACTCTGTGAGATGATTTCACAGAACACAAAGAAGTTTCTCAGAAAGCGTCTATTTCTTTGTTATCGGAGGATGTTTCCTTTGGCCATACAGTCTTCAAAGGGATCCGAAATATCTGTTCTCAGATTCCACAGAAATAAGGCTAGCAAAGAGATCCACGAAATACAGATGTAACTCTGTGAGATGAATTAACAGAACACTAAGCAGTTTCTCAGAAAGCTTCTTTCTAGATTTCATCGGAGGATAGTTCCATTTTCACCATAGCCCTCTATGGGCTTCCAAATATCACTTTGCCAATTCCACAAGAACTGTCTTAGCGAAAGGCTTCCCTAGGGGAAAGCTGTAACTCTGTGAAATGATTTCACAGAACACAAAGAAGTTTCTCAGAAAGCTTCGTTGTCCTTGTTATTGGAGGATATTTCCTTTCGCCCTATAGTCTTCTAAGGGATCCGAAATATCTCTTCTCAGATTCCACAGAAATAAGGCTAGCAAAGAGATCCACGAAATACAGATGTAACTCTGTGAGATGAATTAACAGAACACTAAGCAGTTTCTCAGAAATCTTCTTTCTAGATTTCATCTGAGGATATTTCCTTTTTCACCATAGCCCTCTAAGGGCTTCCAAATATCACTTTGCCAATTCCTCAAGAACTGTCTTAGCGAAAGGCTTCTTGAGGGGAAAGCTGTAACTCTGTGAGATGATTTCACAGAACACAAAGAAGTTTCTCAGAAAGCTTCTTTCTCTTTTATATCGGAGGATATTTCCTTTGGCCCTATAGTCTTCAAAGGGATCCGAAATATCTGTTCTCAGATTCCACAGAAATAAGGCTAGCAAAGAGATCCACGAAATACAGATGTAACTCTGAGGGAAGAATTAACAGAACACTAAGCAGTTTCTCAGAAAGCTTCTTTCCAGATTTCATCTGAGGATATTTCCTTTTTCACCATAGCCCTCTATGGGCTTCCAAATATCACTTTGCTAATTCCACAAGAACTGTCTTAGCGAAAGGCTTCTTGAGGGGAAAGCTGTAACTCTGTGTCGTGATTTCACAGACCACAAAGAAGTTTCTCAGAAAGCTTCTTTCTCTTTGATATCGGAGGATATTTCCTTTGGCCCTATAGTCTTCAAAGGGATCCGATATATCTGTTCTCAGATTCCACAGAAATAAGGCTAGCAAGGAGATCCACGAAATACAGATGTAACTCTGAGGGATGAATTAACAGAACACTAAGCAGTTTCTCAGAAAGCTTCTTTCTAGATTTCATCTGAGGATATTTCCTTTTTCACCATAGACCTCTATGGGCTTCCAAATATCACTTTGCCAATTCCACAAGAACTGTCTTAGCGAAAGGCTTCTTGAAGGGAAAGCTGTAACTCTGTGAGATGATTTCACAAAACACAAAGAAGTTTCTCAGTAAGCTTCTTTCTCTTTGTTATCGGAGGATATTTCCTTTGGCCCTATAGTCTCAAAGGGATCCGAAATATCTGTTCTCAGATTCCACAGAAATAAGGCTAGCAAAGAGATGCACGAAATACATGTGTAACTCTGTGAGATGAATTAACAGAACACTAAGCAGTTTCTCAGAAAGCTTCTTTCCAGATTTCATCTGAGGATATTTCCTTTTTCACCATAGCCCTCTATGGGCTTCCAAATATCACTTTGCCAATTCCACAAGAACTGTCTTAGCGAAAGGCTTCTTGAGGGGAAAGCTGTAACTCTGTGAGATGATTTCACAGAACATAAAGAAGTTTCTCAGAAGGCTTCTTTCTCTTTGTTATCTGAGGATATTTCCTTTGGCCCTATAGTCTTCCAAGGGATCCGAAATATCTGTTCTCAGATTCCACAGAAATAAGGCTAGCAAAGAGATCCACGAAATACAGATGTAACTCTGTGAGATGAATTAACAGAACACTAAGCAGTTTCTCAGAAAGCTTCTTTCCAGATTTCATCTGAGGATATTTCCTTTTTCACCATAGCCCTCTATGGGCTTCCAAATATCACTTTGCCAATTCCACAATAACTGTCTTAGCGAAAGGCTTCTTGAGGGGAAAGCTGTAACTCTGTGAGATGATTTCACAGATCACAAAGAAGTTTCTCAGAAAGCTTCTTTCTCTTTGTTATCGGAGGATATTTCCTTTGGCCCTATATCTTCAAAGGGATCTGAAATATCTGTTCTCAGATTCCACAGAAATAAGGCTAGCAAAGAGATGCAAGAAAAAAAGATGTAACTCTGTGATATGAATTAACAGAACACTAAGCAGTTTCTCAGAAAGCTTCTTTCCAGATTTCATCTGAGGATATTTCCTTTTTCACCATAGCCCTCTATGGGCTTCTAAATATCACTTTGCCAATTCCACAAGAACTGTCTTAGCGAAAGGCTTCTTGAGGGGAAATCTGTAACTCTGTGAGATGATTTCACAGAACACAAAGAAGTTTCTGAGAAAGCTTCTTTCTCATTGTTATCGGAGGATATTTCCTTTGGCCCTATAGTCTTCAAAGGGATCCGAAATATCTGTTCTCAGATTCCAAAGAAATAAGGCTAGCAAAGAGATGCACGAAATACAGATGTAACTCTGTGAGATGAATTAACAGAACACTAAGCAGTTTCTCAGAAAGCTTCTTTCCAGATTTCATCTGAGGATATTTCCTTTTTCACCATAGACCTCTATGGGCTTCCAAATATCACTATGCCAATTCCACAAGAACTGTCTTAGCGAAAGGCTTCTTGAGGGGAAAGCTGTAACTCTGTGAGATGATTTCACAGAACAAAAAGAAGTTTCTCAGAAAGCTTCTTTCTGTTTGTTATCAGAGGATATTTCCTTTGGCTCCACAGTCTTCAAAGGGATCCGAAATATCTGTTCTCAGATTCCACAGAAAAAAGGCTAGCAAAGAGATCCACGAAATACAGATGTAACTCAGTGAGATGAATTAACAGAACACTAAGCAGTTTCTCAGAAAGCTTCTTTCCAGATTTCATCTGAGGATATTTCCTCTTTCACCATAGCATGTACGGGCTTCCAAATATCACTTTGCCAATTCCACAAGAACTGTCTTAGCGAAAGGCTTCTTGAAGGGAAAGCTGTAACTCTGTGAGATGATTTCACAAAACACAAAGAAGATTCTCAGTAAACTTCTTTCTCTTTGTTATCGGAGGATATTTCCTTTGGCCCTATACTCTTCAAAGGGATCCGAAATATCTGTTCTCAGATTCCACAGAAATAAGGCTAGCAAAGAGATGCACGAAATACAGATGTAACTCTGTGAGATGAATTAACAGAACACTAAGCAGTTTCTTAGAAAGCTTCTTTCCAGATTTCATCTGAGGATATTTCCTTTTTCACCATAGCCCTCTATGGGCTTCCAAATATCACTTTGCCAATTCCACAAGAACTGTCTTAGCGAAAGGCTTCTATAGTGGAACGGTGTAATTCTGTGAGATGATTTCACGGAACACAAAGAAGTTTCTCAGAAAGCTTCTTTCTCTTTGTTATCGGAGGATATTTCCTTTGGCCCTATAGTCTTTAAAGGGATCTGAAATATCTGTTCTCAGATTCCAAAGAAATAAGGCTAGCAAAGAGATGCACGAAATACAGATGTAACTCTGTGAGATGAATTCACAGAACACTAAGCAGTTTCTCAGAAAGCTTCTTTCCAGATTTCATCTGAGGATATTTCCTTTTTCACCATAGCCCTCTATGGGCTTCCAAATATCACTTTGCCAATTCCACAAGAACTGTCTTAGCGAAAGGCTTCTTGAGGGGAAAGCTGTAACTCTGTGAGATGATTTCACAGAACACAAGGAAGTTTCTCAGAAAGCTTCTTTCTGTTTGTTATCGGAGGATATTTCCTTTGGCTCCACAGTCTTCAAAGGGATCCGAAATATCTGTTCTCAGATTCCACAGAAAAAAGGCTAGCAAAGAGATCCACGAAATACAGATGTAACTCAGTGAGATGAATTAACAGAACACTAAGCAGTTTCTCAGAAAGCTTCTTTCCAGATTTCATCTGAGGATATTTCCTCTTTCACCATAGCCCTGTATGGGCTTCCAAATATCACTTTGCCAATTCCACAAGAACTGTCTTAGCGAAAGGCTTCTTGAAGGGAAAGCTGTAAGTCTGTGAGATGATTTCACAAAACACAAAGAAGTTTCTCAGTAAACTTCTTTCTCTTTGTTATCGGAGGATATTTCCTTTGGCCCTATACTCTTCAAAGGGATCCGAAATATCTGTTCTCAGATTCCACAGAAATAAGGCTAGCAAAGAGATGCACGAAATACAGATGTAACTCTGTGAGATGAATTAACAGAACACTAAGCAGTTTCTCAGAAAGCTTCTATCCAGATTTCATCTGAGGATATTTCCTTTTTCACCATAGCCCTCTATGGGCTTCAAAATATCACTTTGCCAATTCCACAAGAACTGTCTTAGCGAAAGGCTTCTTGAGGGGAAAGCTGTAACTCTGTGACGTGATTTCACAGACCACAAAGAAGTTTCTCAGAAAGCTTCTTTCTCTTTGATATCGGAGGATATTTCCTTTGGCCCTATAGTCTTCAAAGGGATCCGATATATCTGTTCTCAGATTCCACAGAAATAAGGCTAGCAAGGAGATCCACGAAATACAGATGTAACTCTGTGGGATGAATTAACAGAACACTAAGCAGTTTCTCAGAAAGCTTCTTTCTAGATTTCATCTGAGGATATTTCCTTTTTCACCATAGCCCTCTATGGGCTTCCAAATATCACTTTGCCAATTCCACAAGAACTGTCTTAGCGGAAGGTTTCTTGAGGGGAAAGCTGTAACTCTGTGAGATGATTTCACAGAACACAAAGAAGTTTCTCAGAAAGCGTCTTTTTCTTTGTTACGGGAGAATATTTCCTTTGGCCATAGAGTCTTCAAAGGGATCCGAAATATCTGTTCTCAGATTCCACAGAAATAAGGCTAGCAAAGAGATCCACGAAATACAGATGTAACTCTGTGAGATGAATTAACAGAACACTAAGCAGTTTCTCAGAAAGCTTCTTTCTAGATTTCATCTGAGGATATTTCCTTTTTCACCATAGCCCTCTAAGGGCTTCCAAATATCACTTTGCCAATTTCTCAAGAACTGTCTTAGCGAAAGGCTTCTTGAGGGGAAAGCTGTAACTCTGTGAGATGATTTCACAGAACACAAAGAAGTTTCTCAGAAAGCGTCTTTTTCTTTGTTATGGGGAATATTTCCTTTGGCCATAGAGTCTTCAAAGGGATCCGAAATATCTGTTCTCAGATTCCACAGAAATAAGGCTACCAAAGAGATCCACGAAATACAGATGTAACTCTGAGGGATGAATTAACAGAACACTAAGCAGTTTCTCAGAAAGCTTCTTTATAGATTTCATCGGAGGATATTTCCTTTTTCACCATAGCCTTCTATGGGCTTCCAAATATCACTTTGCCAATTCCACAAGAACTGTCTTAGCGAAAGGCTTCTTGAGGGGAAAGCTGTAACTCTGTGAGATGATTTCACAGAACACAAAGAAGTTTCTCAGAAAGCGTCTATTTCTTTGTTATCGGAGGATGTTTCCTTTGGCCATACAGTCTTCAAAGGGATCCGAAATATCTGTTCTCAGATTCCACAGAAATAAGGCTAGCAAAGAGATCCACGAAATACAGATGTAACTCTGTGAGATGAATTAACAGAACACTAAGCAGTTTCTCAGAAAGCTTCTTTCTAGATTTCATCGGAGGATAGTTCCATTTTCACCATAGCCCTCTATGGGCTTCCAAATATCACTTTGCCAATTCCACAAGAACTGTCTTAGCGAAAGGCTTCCCTAGGGGAAAGCTGTAACTCTGTGAAATGATTTCACAGAACACAAAGAAGTTTCTCAGAAAGCTTCGTTGTCCTTGTTATTGGAGGATATTTCCTTTCGCCCTATAGTCTTCTAAGGGATCCGAAATATCTCTTCTCAGATTCCACAGAAATAAGGCTAGCAAAGAGATCCACGAAATACAGATGTAACTCTGTGAGATGAATTAACAGAACACTAAGCAGTTTCTCAGAAATCTTCTTTCTAGATTTCATCTGAGGATATTTCCTTTTTCACCATAGCCCTCTAAGGGCTTCCAAATATCACTTTGCCAATTCCTCAAGAACTGTCTTAGCGAAAGGCTTCTTGAGGGGAAAGCTGTAACTCTGTGAGATGATTTCACAGAACACAAAGAAGTTTCTCAGAAAGCTTCTTTCTCTTTTATATCGGAGGATATTTCCTTTGGCCCTATAGTCTTCAAAGGGATCCGAAATATCTGTTCTCAGATTCCACAGAAATAAGGCTAGCAAAGAGATCCACGAAATACAGATGTAACTCTGAGGGAAGAATTAACAGAACACTAAGCAGTTTCTCAGAAAGCTTCTTTCCAGATTTCATCTGAGGATATTTCCTTTTTCACCATAGCCCTCTATGGGCTTCCAAATATCACTTTGCTAATTCCACAAGAACTGTCTTAGCGAAAGGCTTCTTGAGGGGAAAGCTGTAACTCTGTGTCGTGATTTCACAGACCACAAAGAAGTTTCTCAGAAAGCTTCTTTCTCTTTGATATCGGAGGATATTTCCTTTGGCCCTATAGTCTTCAAAGGGATCCGATATATCTGTTCTCAGATTCCACAGAAATAAGGCTAGCAAGGAGATGCACGAAATACAGATGTAACTCGGAAGGATGAATTAACAGAACACTAAGCAGTTTCTCAGAAAGCTTCTTTCTAGATTTCATCTGAGGATATTTCCTTTTTCACCATAGACCTCTATGGGCTTCCAAATATCACTTTGCCAATTCCACAAGAACTGTCTTAGCGAAAGGTTTCTTTAGGGGAAAGCTGTAACTCTGTGAGATGATTTCACAGAACACAAAGAAGTTTCTCAGAAAGCGTCTTTTTCTTTGTTATGGGAGAATATTTCCTTTGGCCATATAGTCTTCAAAGGGATCCGAAATATCTGTTTTCAGATTCCACAGTAATAAGGCTAGCAAAGAGATCCACGAAATACAGATGTAACTCTGTGAGTTGCATTAAAAGAACACTAAGCGGTTTCTCAGAAAGCTTCTTTCCAGATTTCATCTGAGGATATTTCCTCTTTCACCATAGCCCTGTATGGGCTTCCAAATATCACTTTGCCAATTCCACAAGAACTGTCTTAGCGAAAGGCTTCTTGAAGGGAAAGCTGTAACTCTGTGAGATGATTTCACAAAACACAAAGAAGTTTCTCAGTAAACTTCTTTCTCTTTGTTATCGGAGGATATTTCCTTTGGCCCTATACTCTTCAAAGGGATCCGAAATATCTGTTCTCAGATTCCACAGAAATAAGGCTAGCAAAGAGATGCACGAAATACAGATGTAACTCTGTGAGATGAATTAACAGAACACTAAGCAGTTTCTCAGAAAGCTTCTTTCCAGATTTCATCTGAGGATATTTCCTTTTTCACCATAGCCCTCTATGGGCTTCCAAATATCACTTTGCCAATTCCACTAGAACTGTCTTAGCGAAAGGCTTCTTGAGGGGAAAGCTGTAACTCTGTGAGATGATTTCACAGAACACAAAGAAGTTTCTCAGTAAGCTTCTTTCACTTTGTTATCGGAGGATATTTCCTTTGGCCCTATAGTCTTCAAAGGGATCCGAAATATCTGTTCTCAGATTCCACAGAAATAAGGCTAGCAAAGAGATGCACGAAATACAGATGTAACTCTGTGAGATGAATTAACAGAACACTAAGCAGTTTCTCAGAAAGCTTCTTTCCAGATTTCATCTGAGGATATTTCCTTTTTCACCATAGCCCTCTATGGGCTTCCAAATATCACTTTGCTAATTCCACAAGAACTGTCTTAGCGAAAGGCTTCTTGAGGGGAAAGCTGTAACTCTGTGTCGTGATTTCACAGACCACAAAGAAGTTTCTCAGAAAGCTTCTTTCTCTTTGATATCGGAGGATATTTCCTTTGGCCCTATAGTCTTCAAAGGGATCCGATATATCTGTTCTCAGATTCCACAGAAATAAGGCTAGCAAGGAGATCCACGAAATACAGATGTAACTCGGAAGGATGAATTAACAGAACACTAAGCAGTTTCTCAGAAAGCTTCTTTCTAGATTTCATCTGAGGATATTTCCTTTTTCACCATAGACCTCTATGGGCTTCCAAATATCACTTTGCCAATTCCACAAGAACTGTCTTAGCGAAAGGTTTCTTTAGGGGAAAGCTGTAACTCTGTGAGATGATTTCACAGAACACAAAGAAGTTTCTCAGAAAGCGTCTTTTTCTTTGTTATGGGAGAATATTTCCTTTGGCCATATAGTCTTCAAAGGGATCCGAAATATCTGTTTTCAGATTCCACAGTAATAAGGCTAGCAAAGAGATCCACGAAATACAGATGTAACTCTGTGAGTTGCATTAAAAGAACACTAAGCGGTTTCTCAGAAAGCTTCTTTCCAGATTTCATCTGAGGATATTTCCTCTTTCACCATAGCCCTGTATGGGCTTCCAAATATCACTTTGCCAATTCCACAAGAACTGTCTTAGCGAAAGGCTTCTTGAAGGGAAAGCTGTAACTCTGTGAGATGATTTCACAAAACACAAAGAAGTTTCTCAGTAAACTTCTTTCTCTTTGTTATCGGAGGATATTTCCTTTGGCCCTATACTCTTCAAAGGGATCCGAAATATCTGTTCTCAGATTCCACAGAAATAAGGCTAGCAAAGAGATGCACGAAATACAGATGTAACTCTGTGAGATGAATTAACAGAACACTAAGCAGTTTCTCAGAAAGCTTCTTTCCAGATTTCATCTGAGGATATTTCCTTTTTCACCATAGCCCTCTATGGGCTTCCAAATATCACTTTGCCAATTCCACAAGAACTGTCTTAGCGAAAGGCTTCTTGAGGGGAAAGCTGTAACTCTGTGAGATGATTTCACAGAACACAAAGAAGTTTCTCAGAAAGCTTCTTTCTGTTTGTTATCGGAGGATATTTCCTTTGGCCCTATAGTCTTCAAAGGGATCCGAAATATCTGTTCTCAGATTCCACAGAAATAAGGCTAGCAAAGAGATCCACGAAATACAGACGTAACTCTGTGAGTTGAAGTCACACATCACAGAGCAGTTTCTCAGAAAGCTTCTTTCCAGATTTCATCTGAGGATATTTCCTTTTTCACCATAGCCCTCGATGGGCTTCCAAATATCACTTTGCCAATTCCACAAGAACTGTCTTAGCGAAAGGCTTCTTGAGGGAAAATCTGTAACTCTGTGAGATGATTTCACAGAACACAAAGAAGTTTCTCAGAAAGCTTCTTTCTCATTGTTATCGGAGGATATTTCCTTTGGCCCTATAGTCTTCAAAGGGATCCGAAATATCTGTTCTCAGATTCCAAAGAAATAAGGCTAGCAAAGAGATGCACGAAATACTGATGTAACTCTGTGAGATGAATTAACAGAACAAAAAGCAGTTTCTCAGAAAGCTTCTTTCCAGATTTCATCTGAGGATATTTCCTTTTTCACCATAGCCCTCTATGGGCTTCCAAATATCACTTTGCCAATTCCACAAGAACTGTCTTTGCGAAAGGCTTCTTGAGGGGAAAGCTGTAACTCTGTGAGATGATTTCACAGAACACAAAGAAGTTTCTCAGAAAGCTTCTTTCGGTTTGTTATCGGAGGATATTTCCTTTGGCTCCACAGTCTTCAAAGGGATCCGAAATATCTGTTCTCAGATTCCACAGAAATAAGGCTAGCAAAGAGATCCACGAAATACAGATGTAACTCTGTGAGATGAATTAACAGAACACTAAGCAGTTTCTCAGAAAGCTTCTTTCCAGATTTCATCTGAGGATATTTCCTTTTTCACCATAGCCCTCTATGGGCTTCCAAATATCACTTTGCCAATTCCACAAGAACTGTCTTAGCGAAAGGCTTCTTGAGGGGAAAGCTGTAACTCTGTGAGATGATTTCACAGAACTCAAAGAAGTTTCTCAGAAAGCTTCTTTCTCATTGTTATCGGAGTATATTTCCTTTGGCCCTATAGTCTTCAAAGGGATCCGAAATCTCTGTTCTCAGATTCCAAAGAAATAAGGCTAGCAAAGAGATGCACGAAATACAGATGTAACTCTGTGAGATGAATTAACAGAACACTAAGCAGTTTCTCAGAAAGCTTCTTTCCAGATTTCATCTGAGGATATTTCCTTTTTCACCATAGCCCTCTATGGGCTTCCAAATATCACTTTGCCAATTCCACAAGAACTGTCTTAGCGAAAGGCTTCTTGAGGGGCAAGCTGTAACTCTGTGAGATGATTTCACAGAACACAAAGAAGTTTCTCAGTAAGCTTCTTAATGTTTGTTGTCGGAGGATATTTCCTTTGCCTCCACAGTCTTCAAAGGGATCCGAAATATCTGTTCTCAGATTCCACAGAAATAAGGCTAGCAAAGAGATCCACGAAATACAGATGTAACTCTGTGAGATGAATTAACAGAACACTAAGCAGTTTCTCAGAAAGCTTCTTTCCAGATTTCATCTGAGGATATTTCCTCTTTCACCATAGCCCTCTATGGGCTTCCAAATATCACTTTGCCAATTCCACAAGAACTGTCTTAGCGAAAGGCTTCTTGAAGGGAAAGCTGTAACTCTGTGAGATGATTTCACAAAACACAAAGAAGTTTCTCAGTAAGCTTCTTTCTCTTTGTTATCGGAGGATATTTCCTTTGGCCCTATAGTCTTCAAAGGGATCCGAAATATCTGTTCTCAGATTCCACAGAAATAAGGCTAGCAAAGAGATGCACGAAATACAAATGTAACTCTGTGAGATGAATTAACAGAACACTAAGCAGTTTCTCAGAAAGCTTCTTTCCAGATTTCATCTGAGGATATTTCCTTTTTCACCATAGCCCTCTATGGGCTTCCAAATATCACTTTGCCAATTCCACAAGAACTGTCTTAGCGAAAGGCTTCTTGAAGGGAAAGCTGTAACTCTGTGAGATGATTTCACAGAACACAAAGAAGTATCTCAGAAAGCTTCCTTCTCTTTGTTATCGGAGGATATTTCCTTTGGCCCTATAGTCTTCCAAGGGATCCGAAATATCTGTTCTCAGATTCCACAGAAATAAGGCGAGCAAAGAGATCCACGAAATACAGATGTAACTCTGTGAGATGAATTAACAGAACACTAAGCAGTTTCTCAGAAAGCTTCTTTCCAGATTTCATCTGAGGATATTTCCTTTTTCACAATAGCCCTCTATGGGCTTCCAAATATCACTTTGCCAATTCCACAAGAACTGTCTTAGCGAAAGGCTTCTTGAGGGGAAAGCTGTAACTCTGTGAGATGATTTCACAGATCACAAAGAAGTTTCTCAGAAAGCTTCTTTCTCTTTGTTATCGGAGGATATTTCCTTTGGCCCTATAGTCTTCAAAGGGATCTGAAATATCTGTTCTCAGATTCCACAGAAATAAGGCTAGCAAAGAGATGCACGAAATACAGATGTAACTCTGTGATATGAATTAACAGAACACTAAGCAGTTTCTCAGAAAGCTTCTTTCCAGATTTCATCTGAGGATATTTCCTTTTTCACCATAGCCCTCTAGGGGCTTCCAAATATCACTTTGCCAATTCCACAAGAACTGTCTTAGCGAAAGGCTTCTTGAGGGGAAAGCTGTAACTCTGTGAGATGATTTCACAGAACACAAAGAAGTTTCTCAGAAAGCTTCTTTCTGTTTGTTATCGGAGGATATTTCCTTTGGCCCTATAGTCTTCAAAGGGATCCGAAATATCTGTTCTCAGATTCCACAGAAATAAGGCTAGCAAAGAGATCCACGAAATACAGACGTAACTCTGTGAGTTGAAGTCAAACATCACAGAGCAGTTTCTCAGAAAGCTTCTGTTCAGATTTCATCTGAGGATATTTCCTTTTTCACCATAGCCCTCTAGGGGGTTCCAAATATCACTTTGCCAATTCCACAAGAACTGTCTTAGCGAAAGGCTTCTTGAGGGAAAATCTTTAACTCTGTGAGATGATTTCACAGAACACAAAGAAGTTTCTCAGAAAGCTTCTTTCTCATTGGTTTCGGAGGATATTTCCTTTGGCCCTATAGTCTTCAAAGGGATCCGAAATATCTGTTCTCAGATTCCAAAGAAATAAGGCTAGCAAGGAGATGCACGAAATACAGATGTAACTCTGTGAGATGAATTAACAGAACACTAAGCAGTTTCTCAGAAAGCTTCTTTCCAGATTTCATCTGAGGATATTTCCTTTTTCACCATAGCCCTCTATGGGCTTCCAAATATCACTTTGCCAATTCCACAAGAACTGTCTTAGCGAAAGGCTTCTTGAGGGGAAAGCTGAAACTCTGTGAGATGATTTCACAGAACACAAAGAAGTTTCTCAGAAAGCTTCTTTCGGTTTGTTATCGGAGGATATTTCCTTTGGCTCCACAGTCTTCAAAGGGATCCGAAATATCTGTTCTCAGATTCCACAGAAATAAGGCTAGCAAAGAGATCCACGAAATACAGATGTAACTCTGTGAGATGAATTAACAGAACACTAAGCAGTTTCTCAGAAAGCTTCTTTCCAGATTTCATCTGAGGATATTTCCTTTTTCACCATAGCCCTCTATGGGCTTCCAAATATCACTTTGCCAATTCCACAAGAACTGTCTTAGCGAAAGGCTTCTTGAGGGGAAAGCTGTAACTCTGTGAGATGATTTCACAGAACTCAAAGAAGTTTCTCAGAAAGCTTCTTTCTCATTGTTATCGGAGGATATTTCCTTTGGCCCTATAGTCTTCAAAGGGATCCGAAATATCTGTTCTCAGATTCCAAAGAAATAAGGCTAGCAAAGAGATGCACGAAATACAGATGTAACTCTGTGAGATTAATTAACAGAACACTAAGCAGTTTCTCAGAAAGCTTCTTTCCAGATTTCATCTGAGGATATTTCCTTTTTCACCATAGCCCTCTATGGGCTTCCAAATATCACTTTGCCAATTCCACAAGCACTGTTTTAGCGAAAGGCTTCTTGAGGGGAAAGCTGTAACTCTGTGAGATGATTTCACAGAACACAAAGAAGTTTCTCAGTAAGCTTCTTAATGTTTGTTGTCGGAGGATATTTCCTTTGCCTCCACAGTCTTCAAAGGGATCCGAAATATCTGTTCTCAGATTCCACAGAAATAAGGCTAGCAAAGAGATCCACGAAATACAGATGTAACTCTGTGAGATGAATTAACAGAACACTAAGCAGTTTCTCAGAAAGCTTCTTTCCAGATTTCATCTGAGGATATTTCCTCTTTCACCATAGCCCTCTATGGGCTTCCAAATATCACTTTGCCAATTCCACAAGAACTGTCTTAGCGAAAGGCTTCTTGAAGGGAAAGCTGTAACTCTGTGAGATGATTTCACAAAACACAAAGAAGTTTCTCAGTAAGCTTCTTTCTCTTTGTTATCGGAGGATATTTCCTTTGGCCCTATAGTCTTCAAAGGGATCCGAAATATCTGTTCTCAGATTCCACAGAAATAAGGCTAGCAAAGAGATGCACGAAATACAGATGTAACTCTGTGAGATGAATTAACAGAACACTAAGCAGTTTCTCAGAAAGCTTCTTTCCAGATTTCATCTGAGGATATTTCCTTTTTCACCATAGCCCTCTATGGGCTTCCAAATATCACTTTGCCAATTCCACAAGAACTGTCTTAGCGAAAGGCTTCTTGAAGGGAAAGCTGTAACTCTGTGAGATGATTTCACAGAACACAAAGAAGTTTCTCAGAAAGCTTCTTTCTCTTTGTTATCGGAGGATATTTCCTTTGGCCCTATAGTCTTCCAAGGGATCCGAAATATCTGTTCTCAGATTCCACAGAAATAAGGCTAGCAAAGAGATCCACGAAATACAGATGTAACTCTGTGAGATGAATTAACAGAACACTAAGCAGTTTCTCAGAAAGCTTCTTTCTAGATTTCATCTGAGGATATTTCCTTTTTCACAATAGCCCTCTATGGGCTTCCAAATATCACTTTGCCAATTCCACAAGAACTGTCTTAGCGAAAGGCTTCTTGAGGGGAAAGCTGTAACTCTGTGAGATGATTTCACAGATCACAAAGAAGTTTCTCAGAAAGCTTCTTTCTCTTTGTTATCGGAGGATATTTCCTTTGGCCCTATAGTGTTCAAAGGGATCTGAAATATCTGTTCTCAGATTCCACAGAAATAAGGCTAGCAAAGAGATGCACGAAATACAGATGTAACTCTGTGAGATGAATTCACAGAACACTAAGCAGTTTCTCAGAAAGCTTCTTTCCAGATTTCATCTGAGGATATTTCCTTTTTCACCATAGCCCTCTATGGGCTTCCAAATATCACTTTGCCAATTCCACAAGAACTGTCTTAGCGAAATTCTTCTTGAAGGGAAAGCTGTAACTCTGTGAGATGATTTCACAGAACACAAAGAAGTTTCTCAGAAAGCTTCTTTCTCATTGTTATCGGAGGATATTTCCTTTGGCCCTATAGTCTTCAAAGGGATCCGAAATATCTGTTCTCAGATTCCACAGAAATAAGGCTAGCAAAGAGATCCACGAAATACAGACGTAACTCTGTGAGTTGAAGTCAAACATCACAGAGCAGTTTCTCAGACAGCTTCTTTCCAGATTTCATCTGAGGATATTTCCTTTTTCACCATAGCCCTGTATGGGCTTCCAAATATCACTTTGCCAATTCCACAAGAACTGTCTTAGCGAAAGGCTTCTTGAGGGGAAATCTGTAACTCTGTGAGATGATTTCACAGAACACAAAGAAGTTTCTGAGAAAGCTTCTTTCTCATTGTTATCGGAGGATATTTCCTTTGGCCCTATAGTCTTCAAAGGGATCCGAAATATCTGTTCTCAGATTCCAAAGAAATAAGGCTAGCAAAGAGATGCACGAAATACAGATGTAACTCTGTGAGATGAATTCACAGAACACTAAGCAGTTTCTCAGAAAGCTTCTTTCCAGATTTCATCTGAGGATATTTCCTTTTTCACCATAGCCCTCTATGGGCTTCCAAATATCACTATGCCAATTCCACAAGAACTGTCTTAGCGAAAGGCTTCTTGAGGGGAAAGCTGTAACTCTGTGAGATGATTTCACAGAACACAAAGAAGTTTCTCAGAAAGCTTCTTTCTCTTTGTTATCGGAGGATATTTCCTTTGGCTCCACAGTCTTCAAAGGGATCCGAAATATCTGTTCTCAGATTCCACAGAAAAAAGGCTAGCAAAGAGATCCACGAAATACAGATGTAACTCAGTGAGATGAATTAACAGAACACTAAGCAGTTTCTCAGAAAGCTTCTTTCCAGATTTCATCTGAGGATATTTCCTCTTTCACCATAGCATGTATGGGCTTCCAAATATCACTTTGCCAATTCCACAAGAACTGTCTTAGCGAAAGGCTTCTTGAAGGGAAAGCTGTAACTCTGTGAGATGATTTCACAAAACACAAAGAAGTTTCTCAGTAAACTTCTTTCTCTTTGTTATCGGAGGATATTTCCTTTGGCCCTATACTCTTCAAAGGGATCCGAAATATCTGTTCTCAGATTCCACAGTAATAAGGCTAGCAAAGAGATGCACGAAATACAGATGTAACTCTGTGAGATGAATTAACAGAACACTAAGCAGTTTCTTAGAAAGCTTCTTTCCAGATTTCATCTGAGGATATTTCCTTTTTCACCATAGCCCTCTATGGGCTTCCAAATATCACTTTGCCAATTCCACAAGAACTGTCTTAGCGAAAGGCTTCTTTAGTGGAACGGTGTAACTCTGTGAGATGATTTCACGGAACACAAAGAAGTTTCTCAGAAAGCTTCTTTCTCTTTGTTATCGGAGGATATTTCCTTTGGCCCTATAGTCTTCAAAGGGATCCGAAATATCTGTTCTCAGATTCCACAGAAATAAAGCTAGGAAAGAGATCCAGGAAATACAGATGTAACTCTGTGAGATGAATTAACAGGACACTTAGCAGTTTCTCAGAAAGCTTCTTTCCAGATTTCATCTGAGGATATTTCCTTTTTCACCATAGCCCTCTATGGGCTTCCAAATATCACTTTGCCAATTCCACAAGAACTGTCTTAGCGAAAGGCTTCTTGAGGGGAAAGCTGTAACTCTGTGAGATGATTTCACAGAACACAAAGGAGTTTCTCAGAAAGCTTCTTTCTGTTTGTTATCGGAGGATATTTCCTTTGGCCCTATAGTCTTCAAAGGGATCCGAAATATCTGTTCTCAGATTCCACAGAAATAAGGCTAGCAAAGAGATCCACGAAATACAGACGTAACTCTGTGAGTTGAAGTCACACATCACAGAGCAGTTTCTCAGAAAGCTTCTTTCCAGATTTCATCTGAGGATATTTCCTTTTTCACCATAGCCCTCTATGGGCTTCCAAATATCACTTTGCCAATTCCACAAGAACTGTCTTAGCGAAAGGCTTCTTGAGGGAAAATCTGTAACTCTGTGAGATGATTTCACAGAACACAAAGAAGTTTCTCAGAAAGCTTCTTTCTCATTGTTTTCGGAGGATATTTCCTTTGGCCCTATAGTCTTCAAAGGGATCCGAAATATCTGTTCTCAGATTCCAAAGAAATAAGGCTAGCAAAGAGATGCACGAAATACAGATGTAACTCTGTGAGATGAATTAACAGAACACTAAGCAGTTTCTCAGAAAGCTTCTTTCCAGATTTCATCTGAGGATATTTCCTTTTTCACCATAGCCCTCTATGGGCTTCCAAATATCACTTTGCCAATTCCACAAGAACTGTCTTAGCGAAAGGCTTCTTGAGGGGAAAGCTGTAACTCTGTGAGATGATTTCACAGAACACAAAGAAGTTTCTCAGAAACCTTCTTTCGGTTTGTTATCGGAGGATATTTCCTTTGGCTCCAGAGTCTTCAAAGGGATCCGAAATATCTGTTCTTATATTCCACAGAAATAAGGCTAGCAAAGAGATCCACGAAATACAGATGTAACTCTGTGAGATGAATTTACAGAACACTAAGCAGTTTCTCAGAAAGCTTCTTTCCAGATTTCATCTGAGGATATTTCCTCTTTCACCATAGCCCTCTATGGGCTTCCAAATATCACTTTGCCAATTCCACAAGAACTGTCTTAGCGAAAGGCTTCTTGAGGGGAAAGCTGTAACTCTGTGAGATGATTTCACAGAACTCAAAGAAGTTTCTCAGAAAGCTTCTTTCTCATTGTTATCGGAGGATATTTCCTTTGGCCCTATAGTCTTCAAGGGGTTCCGAAATATCTGTTCTCAGATTCCAAAGAAATAAGGCTAGCAAAGAGATGCACGAAATACAGATGTAACTCTGTGAGATGAATGAACAGAACACTAAGCAGTTTCTCAGAAAGCTTCTTTCCAGATTTCATCTGAGGATATTTCCTTTTTCACCATAGCCCTCTATGGGCTTCCAAATATCACTTTGCCAATTCACCAAGAACTGTCTTAGCGAAAGGCTTCTTGAGGGGAAAGCTGTAACTCTGTGAGATGATTTCAAAGAACACAAAGAAGTTTCTCAGTAAGCTTCTTAATGTTTGTTGTCGGAGGATATTTCCTTTGCCTCCACATTCTTCAAAGGGATCCGAAATATCTGTCCTCAGATTCCACAGAAATAAGGCTAGCAAAGAGATCCACGAAATACAGATGTAACTCTGTGAGATGAATTAACAGAACACTAAGCAGTTTCTCAGAAAGCTTCTTTCCAGATTTCATCTGAGGATATTTCCTCTTTCACCATAGCCCTCTATGGGCTTCCAAATATCACTTTGCCAATTCCACAAGAACTGTCTTAGCGAAAGGCTTCTTGAAGGGAAAGCTGTAACTCTGTGAGATGATTTCACAAAACACAAAGAAGTTTCTCAGTAAGCTTCTTTCTCTTTGTTATCGGAGGATATTTCCTTTGGCCCTATAGTCTTCAAAGGGATCCGAAATATCTGTTCTCAGATTCCACAGAAATAAGGCTAGCAAAGAGATGCACGAAATACAGATGTAACTCTTTGAGATGAATTAACAGAACCCTAAGCAGTTTCTCAGAAAGTTTCTTTCCAGATTTCATCTGAGGATATTTCCTTTTTCACCAAAGCCCTCTATGGGCTTCCAAATATCACTTTGCCAATTCCACAAGAACTGTCTTAGCGAAAGGCTTCTTGAAGGGAAAGCTGTAACTCTGTGAGATGATTTCACAGAACACAAAGAAGTTTCTCAGAAAGCTTCTTTCTCTTTGTTATCGGAGGATATTTCCTTTGGCACTATAGTCTTCCAAGGGATCCGAAATATCTGTTCTCAGATTCCACAGAAATAAGGCTAGCAAAGAGATCCACGAAATACAGACGTAACTCTGTGAGTTGAAGTCACACATCACAGAGCAGTTTCTCAGAAAGCTTCTTTCCAGATTTCATCTGAGGATATTTCCTTTTTCACCATAGCCCTCTATGGGCTTCCAAATATCACTTTGCCAATTCCACAAGAACTGTCTTAGCGAAAGGCTTCTTGAGGGAAAATCTGTAACTCTGTGAGATGATTTCACAGAACACAAAGAAGTTTCTCAGAAAGCTTCTTTCTCATTGTTTTCGGAGGATATTTCCTTTGGCCCTATAGTCTTCAAAGGGATCCGAAATATCTGTTCTCAGATTCCAAAGAAATAAGGCTAGCAAAGAGATGCACGAAATACAGATGTAACTCTGTGAGATGAATTAACAGAACACTAAGCAGTTTCTCAGAAAGCTTCTTTCCAGATTTCATCTGAGGATATTTCCTTTTTCACCATAGCCCTCTATGGGCTTCCAAATATCACTTTGCCAATTCCACAAGAACTGTCTTAGCGAAAGGCTTCTTGAGGGGAAAGCTGTAACTCTGTGAGATGATTTCACAGAACACAAAGAAGTTTCTCAGAAACCTTCTTTCGGTTTGTTATCGGAGGATATTTCCTTTGGCTCCACAGTCTTCAAAGGGATCCGAAATATCTGTTCTTAGATTCCACAGAAATAAGGCTAGCAAAGAGATCCACGAAATACAGATGTAACTCTGTGAGATGAATTTACAGAACACTAAGCAGTTTCTCAGAAAGCTTCTTTCCAGATTTCATCTGAGGATATTTCCTCTTTCACCATAGCCCTCTATGGGCTTCCAAATATCACTTTGCCAATTCCACAAGAACTGTCTTAGCGAAAGGCTTCTTGAGGGGAAAGCTGTAACTCTGTGAGATGATTTCACAGAACTCAAAGAAGTTTCTCAGAAAGCTTCTTTCTCATTGTTATCGGAGGATATTTCCTTTGGCCCTATAGTCTTCAAGGGGTTCCGAAATATCTGTTCTCAGATTCCAAAGAAATAAGGCCAGCAAAGAGATGCACGAAATACAGATGTAACTCTGTGAGATGAATTAACAGAACACTAAGCAGTTTCTCAGAAAGCTTCTTTCCAGATTTCATCTGAGGATATTTCCTTTTTCACCATAGCCCTCTATGGGCTTCCAAATATCACTTTGCCAATTCCACAAGAACAGTCTTAGCGAAAGGCTTCTTGAGGGGAAAGCTGTAACTCTGTGAGATGATTTCAAAGAACACAAAGAAGTTTCTCAGTAAGCTTCTTAATGTTTGTTGTCGGAGGATATTTCCTTTGCCTCCACATTCTTCAAAGGGATCCGAAATATCTGTCCTCAGATTCCACAGAAATAAGGCTAGCAAAGAGATCCACGAAATACAGATGTAACTCTGTGAGATGAATTAACAGAACACTAAGCAGTTTCTCAGAAAGCTTCTTTCCAGATTTCATCTGAGGATATTTCCTTTTTCACCATAGCCCTCTATGGGCTTCCAAATATCACTATGCCAATTCCACAAGAACTGTCTTAGCGAAAGGCTTCTTGAGGGGAAAGCTGTAACTCTGTGAGATGATTTCACAGAACACAAAGAAGTTTCTCAGAAAGCTTCTTTCTCTTTGTTATCGGAGGATATTTCCTTTGGCTCCACAGTCTTCAAAGGGATCCGAAATATCTGTTCTCAGATTCCACAGAAAAAAGGCTAGCAAAGAGATCCACGAAATACAGATGTAACTCAGTGAGATGAATTAACAGAACACTAAGCAGTTTCTCAGAAAGCTTCTTGCCAGATTTCATCTGAGGATATTTCCTCTTTCACCATAGCCCTGTATGGGCTTCCAAATATCACTTTGCCAATTCCACAAGAACTGTCTTAGCGAAAGGCTTCTTTTAGGGAAAGCTGTAACTCTGTGAGATGATTTCACAAAACACAAAGAAGTTTCTCAGTAAACTTCTTTCTCTTTGTTATCGGAGGATATTTCCTTTGGCCCTATACTCTTCAAAGGGATCTGAAATATCTGTTCTCAGATTCCACAGAAATAAGGCTAGCAAAGAGATGCACGAAATACAGATGTAACTCTGTGAGATGAATTAACAGAACACTAAGCAGTTTCTTAGAAAGCTTCTTTCCAGATTTCATCTGAGGATATTTCCTTTTTCACCATAGCCCTCTATGGGCTTCCAAATATCACTTTGCCAATTCCACAAGAACTGTCTTAGCGAAAGGCTTCTTGAAGGGAAAGCTCTAACTCTGTGAGATGATTTCACAGAACACAAAGAAGTTTCTCAGAAAGCTTCTTTCTCTTTGTTATCGGAGGATATTTCCTTTGGCCCTATAGTCTTCCAAGGGATCCGAAATATCTGTTCTCAGATTCCACAGAAATAAGGCTAGCAAAGAGATCCACGAAATACAGATGTAACTCTGTGAGATGAATTAACAGAACACTAAGCAGTTTCTCAGAAAGCTTCTTTCCAGATTTCATCTGAGGATATTTCCTTTTTCACCATAGCCCTCTATGGGCTTCCAAATATCACTTTGCCAATTCCGCAAGAACTGTCTTAGCGAAAGGCTTCTTGAGGGGAAAGCTGTAACTCTGTGAGATGACTTCACAAAACACAAAGAAGTTTCTCAGTAAGCTTCTTTCTCTTTGTTATCGGAGGATATTTCCTTTGGCCCTATAGTCTTCAAAGGGATCCGAAATATCTGTTCTCAGATTCCACAGAAATAAGGCTAGCAAAGAGATCCATGAAATACAGACGTAACTCTGTGAGTTGAAATCACACATCACAGAGCAGTTTCTCAGAAAGCTTCTTTCCAGATTTCATCTGAGGATATTTCCTTTTTCACCATAGCCCTCTATGGGCTTCCAAATATCACTTTGCCAATTCCACAAGAACTGTCTTAGCGAAAGGCTTCTTGAGGGGAAAGCTGTAACTCTGTGAGATGATTTCACAGAACTCAAAGAAGTTTCTCAGAAAGCTTCTTTCTCATTGTTATCGGAGGATATTTCCTTTGGCCCTATAGTCTTCAAGGGGTTCCGAAATATCTGTTCTCAGATTCCAAAGAAATAAGGCTAGCAAAGAGATGCACGAAATACAGATGTAACTCTGTGAGATGAATTAACAGAACACTAAGCAGTTTCTCAGAAAGCTTCTTTCCAGATTTCATCTGAGGATATTTCCTTTTTCACCATAGCCCTCTATGGGCTTCCAAATATCACTTTGCCAATTCCACAAGAACTGTCTTAGCGAAAGGCTTCTTGAGGGGAAAGCTGTAACTCTGTGAGATGATTTCACAGAACACAAAGAAGTTTCTCAGTAAGCTTCTTAATGTTTGTTGTCGGAGGATATTTCCTTTGCCTCCACAGTCTTCAAAGGGATCCGAAATATCTGTTCTCAGATTCCACAGAAATAAGGCTAGCAAAGAGATCCACGAAATACAGATGTAACTCTGTGAGATGAATTAACAGAACACTAAGCAGTTTCTCAGAAAGCTTCTTTCCAGATTTCATCTGAGGATATTTCCTCTTTCACCATAGCCCTCTATGGGCTTCCAAATATCACTTTGCCAATTCCACAAGAACTGTCTTAGCGAAAGGCTTCTTGAAGGGAAAGCTGTAACTCTGTGAGATGATTTCACAAAACACAAAGAAGTTTCTCAGTAAGCTTCTTTCTCTTTGTTATCGGAGGATATTTCCTTTGCCCCTATAGTCTTCAAAGGGATCCGAAATATCTGTTCTCAGATTCCACAGAAATAAGGCTAGCAAAGAGATGCACGAAATACAGATGTAACTCTTTGAGATGAATTAACAGAACACTAAGCAGTTTCTCAGAAAGCTTCTTTCCAGATTTCATCTGAGGATATTTCCTTTTTCACCAAAGCCCTCTATGGGCTTCCAAATATCACTTTGCCAATTCCACAAGAACTGTCTTAGCGAAAGGCTTCTTGAAGGGAAAGCTGTAACTCTGTGAGATGATTTCACAGAACACAAAGAAGTTTCTCAGAAAGCTTCTTTCTCTTTGTTATCGGAGGATATTTCCTTTGGCCCTATAGTCTTCCAAGGGATCCGAAATATCTGTTCTCAGATTCCACAAAAATAAGGCTAGCAAAGAGATCCACGAAATACAGATGTAACTCTGTGAGATGAATTAACAGAACACTAAGCAGTTTCTCAGAAAGCTTCTTTCCAGATTTCTTCTGAGGATATTTCCTTTTTCACAATAGCCCTCTATGGGCTTCCAAATATCACTTTGCCAATTCCACAAGAACTGTCTTAGCGAAAGGCTTCTTGAGGGGAAAGCTGTAACTCTGTGAGATGATTTCACAGATCACAAAGAAGTTTCTCAGAAAGCTTCTTTCTCTTTGTTATCGGAGGATATTTCCTTTGGCCCTATAGTCTTCAAAGGGATCTGAAATATCTGTTCTCAGATTCCACAGAAATAAGGCTAGCAAAGAGATGCACGAAATACAGATGTAACTCTGTGATATGAATTAACAGAACACTAAGCAGTTTCTCAGAAAGCTTCTTTCCAGATTTCATCTGAGGATATTTCCTTTTTCACCATAGCCCTCTAGGGGTTCCAAATATCACTTTGCCAATTCCACAAGAACTGTCTTAGCGAAAGGCTTCTTGAGGGGAAAGCTGTAACTCTGTGAGATGATTTCACAGAACACAAAGAAGTTTCTCAGAAAGCTTCTTTCTCATTGTTATCGGAGGATATTTCCTTTGGCCCTATAGTCTTTAAAGGGATCTGAAATATCTGTTCTCAGATTCCAAAGAAATAAGGCTAGCAAAGAGATGCACGAAATACAGATGTAACTCTGTGAGATGAATTCACAGAACACTAAGCAGTTTCTCAGAAAGCTTCTTTCCAGATTTCATCTGAGGATATTTCCTTTTTCACCATAGCCCTCTATGGGCTTCCAAATATCACTTTGCCAATTCCACAAGAACTGTCTTAGCGAAAGGCTTCTTGAGGGGAAAGCTGTAACTCTGTGAGATGATTTCACAGAACACAAGGAAGTTTCTCAGAAAGCTTCTTTCTGTTTGTTATCGGAGGATATTTCCTTTGGCTCCACAGTCTTCAAAGGGATCCGAAATATCTGTTCTCAGATTCCACAGAAAAAAGGCTAGCAAAGAGATCCACGAAATACAGATGTAACTCAGTGAGATGAATTAACAGAACACTAAGCAGTTTCTCAGAAAGCTTCTTTCCAGATTTCATCTGAGGATATTTCCTCTTTCACCATAGCCCTGTATGGGCTTCCAAATATCACTTTGCCAATTCCACAAGAACTGTCTTAGCGAAAGGCTTCTTGAAGGGAAAGCTGTAAGTCTGTGAGATGATTTCACAAAACACAAAGAAGTTTCTCAGTAAACTTCTTTCTCTTTGTTATCGGAGGATATTTCCTTTGGCCCTATACTCTTCAAAGGGATCCGAAATATCTGTTCTCAGATTCCACAGAAATAAGGCTAGCAAAGAGATGCACGAAATACAGATGTAACTCTGTGAGATGAATTAACAGAACACTAAGCAGTTTCTCAGAAAGCTTCTTTCCAGATTTCATCTGAGGATATTTCCTTTTTCACCATAGCCCTCTATGGGCTTCCAAATATCACTTTGCCAATTCCACAAGAACTGTCTTAGCGAAAGGCTTCTTGAGGGGAAAGCTGTAACTCTGTGACGTGATTTCACAGACCACAAAGAAGTTTCTCAGAAAGCTTCTTTCTCTTTGATATCGGAGGATATTTCCTTTGGCCCTATAGTCTTCAAAGGGATCCGATATATCTGTTCTCAGATTCCACAGAAATAAGGCTAGCAAGGAGATCCACGAAATACAGATGTAACTCTGTGGGATGAATTAACAGAACACTAAGCAGTTTCTCAGAAAGCTTCTTTCTAGATTTCATCTGTGGATATTTCCTTTTTCACCATAGCCCTCTATGGGCTTCCAAATATCACTTTGCCAATTCCACAAGAACTGTCTTAGCGGAAGGTTTCTTGAGGGGAAAGCTGTAACTCTGTGAGATGATTTCACAGAACACAAAGAAGTTTCTCAGAAAGCGTCTTTTTCTTTGTTACGGGAGAATATTTCCTTTGGCCATAGAGTCTTCAAAGGGATCCGAAATATCTGTTCTCAGATTCCACAGAAATAAGGCTAGCAAAGAGATCCACGAAATACAGATGTAACTCTGTGAGATGAATTAACAGAACACTAAGCAGTTTCTCAGAAAGCTTCTTTCTAGATTTCATCTGAGGATATTTCCTTTTTCACCATAGCCCTCTAAGGGCTTCCAAATATCACTTTGCCAATTTCTCAAGAACTGTCTTAGCGAAAGGCTTCTTGAGGGGAAAGCTGTAACTCTGTGAGATGATTTCACAGAACACAAAGAAGTTTCTCAGAAAGCGTCTTTTTCTTTGTTATGGGGAATATTTCCTTTGGCCATAGAGTCTTCAAAGGGATCCGAAATATCTGTTCTCAGATTCCACAGAAATAAGGCTACCAAAGAGATCCACGAAATACAGATGTAACTCTGAGGGATGAATTAACAGAACACTAAGCAGTTTCTCAGAAAGCTTCTTTATAGATTTCATCGGAGGATATTTCCTTTTTCACCATAGCCTTCTATGGGCTTCCAAATATCACTTTGCCAATTCCACAAGAACTGTCTTAGCGAAAGGCTTCTTGAGGGGAAAGCTGTAACTCTGTGAGATGATTTCACAGAACACAAAGAAGTTTCTCAGAAAGCGTCTATTTCTTTGTTATCGGAGGATGTTTCCTTTGGCCATACAGTCTTCAAAGGGATCCGAAATATCTGTTCTCAGATTCCACAGAAATAAGGCTAGCAAAGAGATCCACGAAATACAGATGTAACTCTGTGAGATGAATTAACAGAACACTAAGCAGTTTCTCAGAAAGCTTCTTTCTAGATTTCATCAGAGGATAGTTCCATTTTCACCATAGCCCTCTATGGGCTTCCAAATATCACTTTGCCAATTCCACAAGAACTGTCTTAGCGAAAGGCTTCCCTAGGGGAAAGCTGTAACTCTGTGAAATGATTTCACAGAACACAAAGAAGTTTCTCAGAAAGCTTCGTTGTCCTTGTTATTGGAGGATATTTCCTTTCGCCCTATAGTCTTCTAAGGGATCCGAAATATCTCTTCTCAGATTCCACAGAAATAAGGCTAGCAAAGAGATGCACGAAATACAGATGTAACTCTGTGAGATGAATTCACAGAACACTAAGCAGTTTCTCAGAAATCTTCTTTCTAGATTTCATCTGAGGATATTTCCTTTTTCACCATAGCCCTCTAAGGGCTTCCAAATATCACTTTGCCAATTCCTCAGGAACTGTCTTAGCGAAAGGCTTCTTGAGGGGAAAGCTGTAACTCTGTGAGATGATTTCACAGAACACAAAGAAGTTTCTCAGAAAGCTTCTTTCTCATTGTTATCGGAGGATATTTCCTTTGGCCCTATAGTCTTTAAAGGGATCTGAAATATCTGTTCTCAGATTCCAAAGAAATAAGGCTAGCAAAGAGATGCACGAAATACAGATGTAACTCTGTGAGATGAATTCACAGAACACTAAGCAGTTTCTCAGAAAGCTTCTTTCCAGATTTCATCTGAGGATATTTCCTTTTTCACCATAGCCCTCTATGGGCTTCCAAATATCACTTTGCCAATTCCACAAGAACTGTCTTAGCGAAAGGCTTCTTGAGGGGAAAGCTGTAACTCTGTGAGATGATTTCACAGAACACAAGGAAGTTTCTCAGAAAGCTTCTTTCTGTTTGTTATCGGAGGATATTTCCTTTGGCTCCACAGTCTTCAAAGGGATCCGAAATATCTGTTCTCAGATTCCACAGAAAAAAGGCTAGCAAAGAGATCCACGAAATACAGATGTAACTCAGTGAGATGAATTAACAGAACACTAAGCAGTTTCTCAGAAAGCTTCTTTCCAGATTTCATCTGAGGATATTTCCTCTTTCACCATAGCCCTGTATGGGCTTCCAAATATCACTTTGCCAATTCCACAAGAACTGTCTTAGCGAAAGGCTTCTTGAAGGGAAAGCTGTAAGTCTGTGAGATGATTTCACAAAACACAAAGAAGTTTCTCAGTAAACTTCTTTCTCTTTGTTATCGGAGGATATTTCCTTTGGCCCTATACTCTTCAAAGGGATCCGAAATATCTGTTCTCAGATTCCACAGAAATAAGGCTAGCAAAGAGATGCACGAAATACAGATGTAACTCTGTGAGATGAATTAACAGAACACTAAGCAGTTTCTCAGAAAGCTTCTTTCCAGATTTCATCTGAGGATATTTCCTTTTTCACCATAGCCCTCTATGGGCTTCCAAATATCACTTTGCCAATTCCACAAGAACTGTCTTAGCGAAAGGCTTCTTGAGGGGAAAGCTGTAACTCTGTGACGTGATTTCACAGACCACAAAGAAGTTTCTCAGAAAGCTTCTTTCTCTTTGATATCGGAGGATATTTCCTTTGGCCCTATAGTCTTCAAAGGGATCCGATATATCTGTTCTCAGATTCCACAGAAATAAGGCTAGCAAGGAGATCCACGAAATACAGATGTAACTCTGTGGGATGAATTAACAGAACACTAAGCAGTTTCTCAGAAAGCTTCTTTCTAGATTTCATCTGAGGATATTTCCTTTTTCACCATAGCCCTCTATGGGCTTCCAAATATCACTTTGCCAATTCCACAAGAACTGTCTTAGCGGAAGGTTTCTTGAGGGGAAAGCTGTAACTCTGTGAGATGATTTCACAGAACACAAAGAAGTTTCTCAGAAAGCGTCTTTTTCTTTGTTACGGGAGAATATTTCCTTTGGCCATAGAGTCTTCAAAGGGATCCGAAATATCTGTTCTCAGATTCCACAGAAATAAGGCTAGCAAAGAGATCCACGAAATACAGATGTAACTCTGTGAGATGAATTAACAGAACACTAAGCAGTTTCTCAGAAAGCTTCTTTCCAGATTTCATCTGAGGATATTTCCTTTTTCACCATAGCCCTCTAAGGGCTTCCAAATATCACTTTGCCAATTTCTCAAGAACTGTCTTAGCGAAAGGCTTCTTGAGGGGAAAGCTGTAACTCTGTGAGATGATTTCACAGAACACAAAGAAGTTTCTCAGAAAGCGTCTTTTTCTTTGTTATGGGGAATATTTCCTTTGGCCATAGAGTCTTCAAAGGGATCCGAAATATCTGTTCTCAGATTCCACAGAAATAAGGCTACCAAAGAGATCCACGAAATACAGATGTAACTCTGAGGGATGAATTAACAGAACACTAAGCAGTTTCTCAGAAAGCTTCTTTATAGATTTCATCGGAGGATATTTCCTTTTTCACCATAGCCTTCTATGGGCTTCCAAATATCACTTTGCCAATTCCACAAGAACTGTCTTAGCGAAAGGCTTCTTGAGGGGAAAGCTGTAACTCTGTGAGATGATTTCACAGAACACAAAGAAGTTTCTCAGAAAGCGTCTATTTCTTTGTTATCGGAGGATGTTTCCTTTGGCCATACAGTCTTCAAAGGGATCCGAAATATCTGTTCTCAGATTCCACAGAAATAAGGCTAGCAAAGAGATCCACGAAATACAGATGTAACTCTGTGAGATGAATTAACAGAACACTAAGCAGTTTCTCAGAAAGCTTCTTTCTAGATTTCATCGGAGGATAGTTCCATTTTCACCATAGCCCTCTATGGGCTTCCAAATATCACTTTGCCAATTCCACAAGAACTGTCTTAGCGAAAGGCTTCCCTAGGGGAAAGCTGTAACTCTGTGAAATGATTTCACAGAACACAAAGAAGTTTCTCAGAAAGCTTCGTTGTCCTTGTTATTGGAGGATATTTCCTTTCGCCCTATAGTCTTCTAAGGGATCCCAAATATCTCTTCTCAGATTCCACAGAAATAAGGCTAGCAAAGAGATCCACGAAATACAGATGTAACTCTGTGAGATGAATTAACAGAACACTAAGCAGTTTCTCAGAAATCTTCTTTCTAGATTTCATCTGAGGATATTTCCTTTTTCACCATAGCCCTCTAAGGGCTTCCAAATATCACTTTGCCAATTCCTCAAGAACTGTCTTAGCGAAAGGCTTCTTGAGGGGAAAGCTGTAACTCTGTGAGATGATTTCACAGAACACAAAGAAGTTTCTCAGAAAGCTTCTTTCTCTTTTATATCGGAGGATATTTCCTTTGGCCCTATAGTCTTCAAAGGGATCCGAAATATCTGTTCTCAGATTCCACAGAAATAAGGCTAGCAAAGAGATCCACGAAATACAGATGTAACTCTGAGGGAAGAATTAACAGAACACTAAGCAGTTTCTCAGAAAGCTTCTTTCCAGATTTCATCTGAGGATATTTCCTTTTTCACCATAGCCCTCTATGGGCTTCCAAATATCACTTTGCTAATTCCACAAGAACTGTCTTAGCGAAAGGCTTCTTGAGGGGAAAGCTGTAACTCTGTGTCGTGATTTCACAGACCACAAAGAAGTTTCTCAGAAAGCTTCTTTCTCTTTGATATCGGAGGATATTTCCTTTGGCCCTATAGTCTTCAAAGGGATCCGATATATCTGTTCTCAGATTCCACAGAAATAAGGCTAGCAAGGAGATCCACGAAATACAGATGTAACTCTGAGGGATGAATTAACAGAACACTAAGCAGTTTCTCAGAAAGCTTCTTTCTAGATTTCATCTGAGGATATTTCCTTTTTCACCATAGACCTCTATGGGCTTCCAAATATCACTTTGCCAATTCCACAAGAACTGTCTTAGCGAAAGGTTTCTTTAGGGGAAAGCTGTAACTCTGTGAGATGATTTCACAGAACACAAAGAAGTTTCTCAGAAAGCGTCTTTTTCTTTGTTATGGGAGAATATTTCCTTTGGCCATAGAGTCTTCAAAGGGATCCGAAATATCTGTTTTCAGATTCCACAGTAATAAGGCTAGCAAAGAGATCCACGAAATACAGATGTAACTCTGTGAGTTGCATTAAAAGAACACTAAGCGGTTTCTCAGAAAGCTTCTTTCTAGATTTCATCGGAGGATATTTCCTTTTTCACCGTAGCCCTCTATGGGCTTCCAAATATCACTTTGCCAATTCCACAAGAACTGTCTTAGCGAAAGGTTTCTTGAGGGGAAAGCTGTAACTCTGTGAGATGATTTCACAGAACACAAAGAAGTTTCTCAGAAAGCGTCTTTTTCTTTGTTATGGGAGAATATTTCCTTTGGCCATAGAGTCTTCAAAGGGATCCGAAATATCTGTTCTCAGATTCCACAGAAATAAGGCTAGCAAAGAGATCCAGGAAATACAGATGTAACTCTGTCAGATGAATTAACAGGACACTTAGCAGTTTCTCAGAAAGCTTCTTTCCAGATTTCATCTGAGGATATTTCGTTTTTCACCATAGCCCTCTATGGGCTTCCAAATATCACTTTGCCAATTCCAAAAGAACTGTCTTAGCGAAAGGCTTCTTGAGGGGAAAGCTGTAACTCTGTGAGATGATTTCACAGAACACAAAGAAGTTTCTCAGAAAGCTTCTTTCTGTTTGTTATCGGAGGATATTTCCTTTGGCCCTATAGTCTTCAAAGGGATCCGAAATATCTGTTCTCAGATTCCACAGAAATAAGGCTAGCAAAGAGATCCACGAAATACAGACGTAACTCTGTGAGTTGAAGTCACACATCACAGAGCAGTTTCTCAGAAAGCTTCTTTCCAGATTTCATCTGAGGATATTTCCTTTTTCACCATAGCCCTCGATGGGCTTCCAAATATCACTTTGCCAATTCCACAAGAACTGTCTTAGCGAAAGGCTTCTTGAGGGAAAATCTGTAACTCTGTGAGATGATTTCACAGAACACAAAGAAGTTTCTCAGAAAGCTTCTTTCTCATTGTTATCGGAGGATATTTCCTTTGGCCCTATAGTCTTCAAAGGTATCCGAAATATCTGTTCTCAGATTCCAAAGAAATAAGGCTAGCAAAGAGATGCACGAAATACTGATGTAACTCTGTGAGATGAATTAACAGAACAAAAAGCAGTTTCTCAGAAAGCTTCTTTCCAGATTTCATCTGAGGATATTTCCTTTTTCACCATAGCCCTCTATGGGCTTCCAAATATCACTTTGCCAATTCCACAAGAACTGTCTTTGCGAAAGGCTTCTTGAGGGGAAAGCTGTAACTCTGTGAGATGATTTCACAGAACACAAAGAAGTTTCTCAGAAAGCTTCTTTCGGTTTGTTATCGGAGGATATTTCCTTTGGCTCCACAGTCTTCAAAGGGATCCGAAATATCTGTTCTCAGATTCCACAGAAATAAGGCTAGCAAAGAGATCCACGAAATACAGATGTAACTCTGTGAGATGAATTAACAGAACACTAAGCAGTTTCTCAGAAAGCTTCTTTCCAGATTTCATCTGAGGATATTTCCTTTTTCACCATAGCCCTCTATGGGCTTCCAAATATCACTTTGCCAATTCCACAAGAACTGTCTTAGCGAAAGGCTTCTTGAGGGGAAAGCTGTAACTCTGTGAGATGATTTCACAGAACTCAAAGAAGTTTCTCAGAAAGCTTCTTTCTCATTGTTATCGGAGTATATTTCCTTTGGCCCTATAGTCTTCAAAGGGATCCGAAATCTCTGTTCTCAGATTCCAAAGAAATAAGGCTAGCAAAGAGATGCACGAAATACAGATGTAACTCTGTGAGATGAATTAACAGAACACTAAGCAGTTTCTCAGAAAGCTTCTTTCCAGATTTCATCTGAGGATATTTCCTTTTTCACCATAGCCCTCTATGGGCTTCCAAATATCACTTTGACAATTCCACAAGAACTGTCTTAGCGAAAGGCTTCTTGAGGGGCAAGCTGTAACTCTGTGAGATGATTTCACAGAACACAAAGAAGTTTCTCAGTAAGCTTCTTAATGTTTGTTGTCGGAGGATATTTCCTTTGCCTCCACAGTCTTCAAAGGGATCCGAAATATCTGTTCTCAGATTCCACAGAAATAAGGCTAGCAAAGAGATCCACGAAATACAGATGTAACTCTGTGAGATGAATTAACAGAACACTAAGCAGTTTCTCAGAAAGCTTCTTTCCAGATTTCATCTGAGGATATTTCCTCTTTCACCATAGCCCTCTATGGGCTTCCAAATATCACTTTGCCAATTCCACAATAACTGTCTTAGCGAAAGGCTTCTTGAAGGGAAAGCTGTAACTCTGTGAGATGATTTCACAAAACACAAAGAAGTTTCTCAGTAAGCTTCTTTCTCTTTGTTATCGGAGGATATTTCCTTTGGCCCTATAGTCTTCAAAGGGATCCGAAATATCTGTTCTCAGATTCCACAGAAATAAGGCTAGCAAAGAGATGCACGAAATACAGATGTAACTCTTTGAGATGAATTAACAGAACACTAAGCAGTTTCTCAGAAAGCTTCTTTCCAGATTTCATCTGAGGATATTTCCTTTTTCACCAAAGCCCTCTATGGGCTTCCAAATATCACTTTGCCAACTCCACAAGAACTGTCTTAGCGAAAGGCTTCTTGAAGGGAAAGCTGTAACTCTCTGAGATGATTTCACAGAACACAAAGAAGTTTCTCAGAAAGCTTCTTTCTCTTTGTTATCGGAGGATATTTCCTTTGGCCCTATAGTCTTCCAAGGGATCCGAAATATCTGTTTTCAGATTCCACAGAAATAAGGCTAGCAAAGAGATCCACGAAATACAGATGTAACTCTGTGAGATGAATTAACAGAACACTAAGCAGTTTCTCAGAAAGCTTCTTTCCAGTTTTCATCTGAGGATATTTCCTTTTTCACAATAGCCCTCTATGGGCTTCCAAATATCACTTTGCCAATTCCACAAGAACTGTCTTAGCGAAAGGCTTCTTGAGGGGAAAGCTGTAACTCTGTGAGATGATTTCACAGATCACAAAGAAGTTACTCAGAAAGCTTCTTTCTCTTTGTTATCGGAGGATATTTCCTTTGGCCCTATAGTCTTCAAAGGGATCTGAAATATCTGTTCTCAGATTCCACTGAAATAAGGCTAGCAAAGAGATCCACGAAATACAGACGTAACTCTGTGAGTTGAAGTCAAACATCACAGAGCAGTTTCTCAGAAAGCTTCTTTCCAGATTTCATCTGAGGATATTTCCTTTTTCACCATAGCCCTCTATGGGCTTCTAAATATCACTTTGCCAATTCCACAAGAACTGTCTTAGCGAAAGGCTTCTTGAGGGGAAATCTGTAACTCTGTGAGATGATTTCACAGAACACAAAGAAGTTTCTCAGAAAGCTTCTTTCTCATTGTTATCGGAGGATATTTCCTTTGGCCCTATAGTCTTCAAAGGGATCCGAAATATCTGTTCTCAGATTCCAAAGAAATAAGGCTAGCAAAGAGATGCACGAAATACAGATGTAACTCTGTGAGATGAATTCACAGAACACTAAGCAGTTTCTCAGAAAGCTTCTTTCCAGATTTCATCTGAGGATATTTCCTTTTTCACCATAGCCCTCTATGGGCTTCCAAATATCACTATGCCAATTCCACAAGAACTGTCTTAGAGAAAGGCTTCTTGAGGGGAAAGCTGTAACTCTGTGAGATGATTTCACAGAACACAAAGAAGTTTCTCAGAAAGCTTCTTTCTGTTTGTTATCGGAGGATATTTCCTTTGGCTCCACAGTCTTCAAAGGGATCCGAAATATCTGTTCTCAGATTCCACAGAAAAAAGGCTAGCAAAGAGATCCACGAAATACAGATGTAACTCAGTGAGATGAATTAACAGAACACTAAGCAGTTTCTCAGAAAGCTTCTTGCCAGATTTCATCTGAGGATATTTCCTCTTTCACCATAGCCCTGTATGGGCTTCCAAATATCACTTTGCCAATTCCACAAGAACTGTCTTAGCGAAAGGCTTCTTTTAGGGAAAGCTGTAACTCTGTGAGATGATTTCACAAAACACAAAGAAGTTTCTCAGGTAACTTCTTTCTCTTTGTTATCGGAGGATATTTCCTTTGGCCCTATACTCTTCAAAGGGATCCGAAATATCTGTTCTCAGATTCCACAGAAATAAGGCTAGCAAAGAGATGCACGAAATACAGATGTAACTCTGTGAGATGAATTAACAGAACACTAAGCAGTTTCTTAGAAAGCTTCTTTCCAGATTTCATCTGAGGATATTTCCTTTTTCACCATAGCCCTCTATGGGCTTCCAAATATCACTTTGCCAATTCCACAAGAACTGTCTTAGCGAAAGGCTTCTTGAAGGGAAAGCTGTAACTCTGTGAGATGATTTCACAGAACACAAAGAAGTTTCTCAGAAAGCTTCTTTCTCTTTGTTATCGGAGGATATTTCCTTTGGCCCTATAGTCTTCCAAGGGATCCGAAATATCTGTTCTCAGATTCCACAGAAATAAGGCTAGCAAAGAGATCCACGAAATACAGATGTAACTCTGTGAGATGAATTAACAGAACACTAAGCAGTTTCTCAGAAAGCTTCTTTCCAGATTTCATCTGAGGATATTTCCTTTTTCACCATAGCCCTCTATGGGCTTCCAAATATCACTTTGCCAATTCCGCAAGAACTGTCTTAGCGAAAGGCTTCTTGAGGGGAAAGCTGTAACTCTGTGAGATGACTTCACAAAACACAAAGAAGTTTCTCAGTAAGCTTCTTTCTCTTTGTTATCGGAGGATATTTCCTTTGGCCCTATAGTCTTCAAAGGGATCCGAAATATCTGTTCTCTGATTCCACAGAAATAAGGCTAGCAAAGAGTTGCACGAAATACAGATGTAACTCTGTGAGATGAATTAACAGAACACTAAGCAGTTTCTCAGAAAGCTTCTTTCCAGATTTCATCTGAGGATATTTCCTTTTTCACCATAGCCCTCTATGGGCTTCCAAATATCACTTTGCCAATTCCACTAGAACTGTCTTAGCGAAAGGCTTCTTTAGTGGAAAGGTGTAACTCTGTGAGATGATTTCACAGATCACAAAGAAGTTTCTCAGAAAGCTTCTTTCTCTTTGTTATCGGAGGATATTTCCTTTGGCCCTATAGTCTTCAAAGGGATCTGAAATATCTGTTCTCAGATTCCACAGAAATAAGGCTAGCAAAGAGATGCACGAAATACAGATGTAACTCTGTGATATGAATTAACAGAACACTAAGCAGTTTCTCAGAAAGCTTCTTTCCAGATTTCATCTGAGGATATTTCCTTTTTCACCATAGCCCTCTATGGGCTTCCAAATATCACTTTGCCAATTCCACAAGAACTGTCTTAGCGAAAGGCTTCTTGAGGGGAAAGCTGTAACTCTGTGGGATGATTTCACAGAACACAAAGAAGTTTCTCAGAAAGCTTCTTTCTGTTTGTTATCGGAGGATATTTCCTTTGGCCCTATAGTCTTCAAAGGGATCCGAAATATCTGTTCTCAGATTCCACAGAAATAAGGCTAGCAAAGAGATCCACGAAATACAGACGTAACTCTGTGAGTTGAAGTCAAACATCACAGAGCAGTTTCTCAGAAAGCTTCTTTCCAGATTTCATCTGAGGATATTTCCTTTTTCACCATAGCCCTCTATGGGCTTCTAAATATCACTTTGCCAATTCCACAAGAACTGTCTTAGCGAAAGGCTTCTTGAGGGGAAATCTGTAACTCTGTAAGATGATTTCACAGAACACAAAGAAGTTTCTCAGAAAGCTTCTTTCTCATTGTTATCGGAGGATATTTCCTTTGGCCCTATAGTCTTCAAAGGGATCCGAAATATCTGTTCTCAGATTCCAAAGAAATAAGGCTAGCAAAGAGATGCACGAAATACAGATGTAACTCTGTGAGATGAATTCACAGAACACTAAGCAGTTTCTCAGAAAGCTTCTTTCCAGATTTCATCTGAGGATATTTCCTTTTTCACCATAGCCCTCTATGGGCTTCCAAATATCACTATGCCAATTCCACAAGAACTGTCTTAGCGAAAGGCTTCTTGAGGGGAAAGCTGTAACTCTGTGAGATGATTTCACAGAACACAAAGAAGTTTCTCAGAAAGCTTCTTTCTGTTTGTTATCGGAGGATATTTCCTTTGGCTCCACAGTCTTCAAAGGGATCCGAAATATCTGTTCTCAGATTCCACAGAAAAAAGGCTAGCAAAGAGATCCACGAAATACAGATGTAACTCTGTGAGATGTATTAAAAGAACACTAAGCAGTTTCTCAGAAAGCTTCTTTCCAGATTTCATCTGAGGATATTTCCTCTTTCACCATAGCCCTCTATGGGCTTCCAAATATCACTTTGCCAATTCCACAAGAACTGTCTTAGCGAAAGGCTTCTTGAAGGGAAAGCTGTAACTCTGTGAGATGATTTCGCAGAACACAAAGAAGTTTCTCAGAAAGCTTCTTTCTCTTTGTTATCGGAGGATATTTCCTTTGGCCCTATAGTCTTCTAAGGGATCCAAAATATCTGTTCTCAGATTCCACAGAAATAAGGCTAGCAAAGAGATCCACGAAATACAGATGTAACTCTGTGAGGTGAATTAACAGAACACTAAGCAGTTTCTCAGAAAGCTTCTTTCCAGATTTCATCTGAGGATATTTCCTTTTTCACCCTAGCCCTCTATGGGCTTCCAAATATCACTTTGCCAATTCCACAAGAACTGTCTTAGCGAAAGGCTTCTTGAGTGGAAAGCTGTAACTCTGTGAGATGATTTCACGGAACACAAAGAAGTATCTCAGAAAGCTTCTTTCTCTTTGTTATCGGAGGATATTTCCTTTGGCCCATAGTCTTCAAAGGGATCCGAAATATCTGTTCTCAGATTCCACAGTAATAAGGCTAGCAAAGAGATGCACGAAATACAGATGTAACTCTGTGAGATGAATTAACAGAACACTAAGCAGTTTCTCAGAAAGCTTCTTTCCAGATTTCATCTGAGGATATTTCCTTTTTCACCATAGCCCTGTATGGGCTTCCAAATATCACTTTGCCAATTCCACAAGAACTGTTTTAGCGAAAGGCTTCTTGATGGGAAAGCTGTAACTCCGTGAGATGATTTCACAGATCACAAAGAAGTTTCTCAGAAAGCTTCTTTCTATTTGTTATTGGAGGATATTTCCTTTGGCCCTATAGTCTTCAAAGGGATCCGAAATATCTGTTCTCAGATTCCACAGAAATAAGGCTAGCAAAAAGATCCACGAAATACAGATGTAACTCTGTGAGTGGAAGTCACACATCACAGAGCAGTTTCTCAGAAAGCTTCTTTCCAGATTTCATCTGAGGATATTTCCTTTTTCACCATAGCCCTCTATGGGCTTCCAAATATCACTTTGCCAATTCCACAAGAAATGTCTTAGCGAAAGGCTTCTTGAGGGGAAAGCTGTAACTCTGTGAGATGATTTCACAAAACACAAAGAAGTTTCTCAGAACGCTTCTTTCTCTTTGTTATCGGAGGATATTTCCTTTGGCCCTATAGTCTTCAAAGGGATAAGAAATATCTCTTCTCAGATTCCACAGAAATAAGGCTAGCAAAAGATGCACGAAATACAGATGTCACTCTGTAATATGAATTAACAGAACACTAAGCAGTTTCTCAAAAAGCTTCTTTCCAGATTTCATCTGAGGATATTTCCTTTTTCACCATAGCCCTCTATGGGCTTCCAAATATCACTTTGCCAATTCCAAAAGAACTGTCTTAGCGAAAGGCTTCTTGAGGGGAAAGCTGTAACTCTGTGAGATGATTTCACAGAACACAAAGAAGTTTCTCAGAAAGCTTCTTTCTCATTGTTATCGGAGGATATTTCCTTTGGCCCTATAGTCTTCAAAGGGATCCGAAATATCTGTTCTCAGATTCCAAAGAAATAAGGCTAGCAAAGAGATGCACGAAATACAGATGTAACTCTGTGAGATGAATTAACAGAACACTAAGCAGTTTCTCAGAAAGCTTCTTTCCAGATTTCATCTGAGGATATTTCCTTTTTCACCATAGCCCTCTATGGGCTTCCAAATATCACTTTGCCAATTCCACAAGAACTGTCTTAGCGAAAGGCTTCTTGAGGGGAAAGCTGTAACTCTGTGAGATGATTTCACAGAACACTAAGAAGTTTCTCAGAAAGCTTCTTTCTGTTTGTTATCGGAGGATATTTCCTTTGGCTCTACAGTCTTCAAAGGGATCCGAAATAACTGTTCTCAGATTCCACAGAAATAAGGCTAGCAAAGAGATCCACGAAATACAGATGTAACTCTGTGAGATGAATTAACAGAACACTAAGCAGTTTCTCAGAAAGCTTCTTTCCAGATTTCATCTGAGGATATTTCCTTTTTCACCCTAGCCCTCTATGGGCTTCCAAATATCACTTTGCCAATTCCACAAGAACTGTCTTAGCGAAAGGCTTCTTGAGTGGAAAGCTGTAACTCTGTGAGATGATTTCACGGAACACAAAGAAGTATCTCAGAAAGCTTCTTTCTCTTTGTTATCGGAGGATATTTCCTTTGGCCCTATAGTCTTCAAAGGGATCCGAAATATCTGTTCTTAGATTCCACAGTATTAAGGCAAGCAAAGAGATGCACGAAATAGAGATGTAACTCTGTGAGATGAATTAACAGAACACTAAGCAGTTTCTCAGAAAGCTTCTTTCCAGATTTCATCTGAGGATATTTCCTTTTTCACCGTAGCCCTCTATGGGCTTCCAAATATCACTTTGCGAATTCCACAAGAACTGTTTTAGCGAAAGGCTTCTTGAGGGGAAAGCTGTAACTCCGTGAGCTGATTTCACAGGTCACAAAGAAGTTTCTCAGAAAGCCTCTTTCTATTTGTTATTGGAGGATATTTCCTTTGGCCCTATAGTCTTCAAAGGGATCCGAAATATCTGTTCTCAGATTCCACAGAAATAAGGCTAGCAAAGAGATCCACGAAATACAGATGTAACTCCGTGAGATGAATTAACAGAACACTAAGCAGTTTCTCAGAAAGCTTCTTTCCAGATTTCATCTGAGGATATTTCCTTTTTCACCCTAGCCCTCTATGGGCTTCCAAATATCACTTTGCCAATTCCACAAGAACTGTCTTAGCGAAAGGCTTCTTTAGTGGAAAGGTGTAACTCTGTGAGATGATTTCACGGAACACAAAGAAGTTTCTCAGAAAGCTTCTTTCTCTTTGTTATCGGAGGATATTTCCTATGGCCCTATAGTCTTCAAAGGGATCCAAAGTATCTGTTCTCAGACTCCACAGAAATAAGGCTAGGAAAGAGATCCACGAAATACAGATGTAACTCTGTGAGATGAATTAACAGAACACTAAGCAGTATCTCAGAAAGCTTCTTTCCAGATTTCATCTGAGGATATTTCCTTTTTCACCATAGCCCTCTATGGGCTTCCAAATATCACTTTGCCAATTCCACAAGAACTGTCTTAGCGAAAGGCTTCTTGAGTGGAAAGCTGTAACTCTGTGAAATGATTTCAAGGAACACAAAGAAGTATCTCAGAAAGCTTCTTTATCTTTGTTATCGGAGGATATTTCCTTTGGCCCTATAGTCTTCAAAGGGATCCGAAATATCTGTTCTCAGATTCCACAGAAATAAGGCTAGCAAAGAGATGCACGAAATACAGATGTAACTCTGTGAGATGAATTAACAGAACACTAAGCAGTTTCTCAGAAAGCTTCTTTCCAGATTTCATCTGAGGATATTTCCTTTTTCACCATAGCCCTCTAGGGGTTCCAAATATCACTTTGCCAATTCCACAAGAACTGTCTTAGCGAAAGGCTTCTTGAGGGGAAAGCTGTAACTCTGTGAGATGATTTCACAGAACACAAAGAAGTTTCTCAGAAAGCTTCTTTCTCATTGTTATCGGAGGATATTTCCTTTGGCCCTATAGTCTTGAAAGGAATCCGAAATATCTGTTCTCAGATTTCACAGAAATAAGGCTAGCAAAGAGATGCACGAAATACAGATGTAACTCTGTGAGATGAATTAACAGAACACTAAGCAGTTTCTCAGAAAGCTTCTTTCCAGATTTCATCTGAGGATATTTCCTTTTTCACCATAGCCCTCTATGGGCTTCCAAATATCACTTTGCACATTCCACAAGAACTGTCTTAGCGAAAGGCTTCTTGAGGGGAAAGCTGTAACACTGTGTGATGATTTCACAGAACACAAAGAAGTTTCTCAGAAAACTTCTTTCTGTTTGTTATCGGAGGATATTTCCTTTGGATCTACAGTCTTCAAAGGGATCCGAAAAATCTGTTCACAGATTCCACAGAAATAAGGCTAGCAAAGAGATCCACGAAATACAGATGTAACTCTGTGAGATGAATTAACAGAACACTAAGCAGTTTCTCAGAAAGCTTCTTTCCAGATTTCATCTGAGGATATTTCCTCTTTCAACATAGCCCTCTATGGGCTTCCAAATATCACTTTGCCAATTCCACAAGAACTGTTTTAGCGAAAGGCTTCTTGAGGGGAAAGCTGTAACTCCGTGAGATGATTTCACAGATCACAAAGAAGTTTCTCAGAAAGCTTCTTTCTATTTGTTATTGGAGGATATTTCCTTTGGCCCTATAGTCTTCAAAGGGATCCGAAATATCTGTTCTCAGATTCCACAGAAATAAGGCTAGCAAAAAGATCCACGAAATACAGATGTAACTCTGTGAGTGGAAGTCACACATCACAGAGCAGTTTCTCAGAAAGCTTCTTTCCAGATTTCATCTGAGGATATTTCCTTTTTCACCATAGCCCTCTATGGGCTTCCAAATATCACTTTGTCAATTCCACAAGAACTGTCTTAGCGAAAGGCTTCTTGAGGGGAAAGCTGTAACTCTGTGAGATGATTTCACAAAACACAAAGAAGTTTCTCAGAACGCTTCTTTCTCTTTGTTATCGGAGGATATTTCCTTTGGCCCTATAGTCTTCAAAGGGATAAGAAATATCTCTTCTCAGATTCCACAGAAATAAGGCTAGCAAAAGATGCACGAAATACAGATGTCACTCTGTAATATGAATTAACAGAACACTAAGCAGTTTCTCAGAAAGCTTCTTTCCAGATTTCATCTGAGGATATTTCCTTTTTCACCATAGCCCTCTATGGGCTTCCAAATATCACTTTGCCAATTCCAAAAGAACTGTCTTAGCGAAAGGCTTCTTTAGTGGAAAGCTGTAACTCTGTGAGATGATTTCACAGAACACAAAGAAGTTTCTCAGAAAGCTTCTTTCTCATTGTTATCGGAGGATATTTCCTTTGGCCCTATAGTCTTCAAAGGGATCCGAAATATCTGTTCTCAGATTCCAAAGAAATAAGGCTAGCAAAGAGATGCACGAAATACAGATGTAACTCTGTGAGATGAATTAACAGAACACTAAGCAGTTTCTCAGAAAGCTTCTTTCCAGATTTCATCTGAGGATATTTCCTTTTTCACCATAGCCCTCTATGGGCTTCCAAATATCACTTTGCCAATTCCAGAAGAACTGTCTTAGCGAAAGGCTTCTTGAGGGGAAAGCTGTAACTCTGTGAGATGATTTCACAGAACACTAAGAAGTTTCTCAGAAAGCTTCTTTCTGTTTGTTATCGGAGGATATTTCCTTTGGCCCTATAGTCTTCAAAGGGATCTGAAATATCTGTTCTCAGATTCCACAGAAATAAGGCTAGCAAAGAGATGCACGAAATACAGATGTAACTCTGTGATATGAATTAACAGAACACTAAGCAGTTTCTCAGAAAGCTTCTTTCCAGATTTCATCTGAGGATATTTCCTTTTTCAACGTAGCCCTCTATGGGCTTCCAAATATCACTTTGCGAATTCCACAAGAACGGTTTTAGCGAAAGGCTTCTTGAGGGGAAAGCTGTAACTCCGTGAGATGATTTCACAGATCACAAAGAAGTTTCTCAGAAAGCTTCTTTCTATTTGTTATTGGAGGATATTTCCTTTGGCCCTATAGTCTTCAAAGGGATCCGAAATATCTGTTCTCAGATTCCACAGAAATAAGGCTAGCAAAGAGATCCACGAAATACAGATGTAACTCTGTGAGTGGAAGTCACACATCACAGAGTAGTTTCTCAGAAAGCTTCTTTCCAGATTTCATCTGAGGATATTTCCTTTTTCACCATAGCCCTCTATGGGCTTCCAAATATCACTTTGCCAATTCCACAAGAACTGTCTTAGCAAAAGGCTTCTTGAGGGGAAAGCTGTAACTCTGTGAGATGATTTCACAAAACACAAAGAAGTTTCTCAGTAAGCTTCTTTCTGTTTGTTATCGGAGGATATTTCCTTTGGCCCTATAGTCTTCAAAGGGATCCGAAATATCTGTTCTCAGATTCCACAGAAATAAGGATAGCAAAGAGATGCACGAAATACAGATGTAACTCTGTGAGATGAATTAACAGAACACTAAGCAGTTTCTCAGAAAGCTTCTTTCCAGATTTCATCTGAGGATATTTCCTTTTTCACCATAGCCCTCTAAGGGCTTCCAAATATCACTTTGCCAATTCCACAAGAACTGTCTTAGCAAAAGGCTTCTTGACGGGAAATCTGTAACTCTGTGAGATGATTTCAGAGAACAAAAAGAAGTTTCACAGAAAGCTTCTTTCTCATTGTTATCGGAGGATATTTCCTTTGGCCCTATAGTCTTCAAAGGGATCCGAAATATCTGTTCTCAGATTCCAAAGAAATAAGGCTAGCAAAGAGATGCACGAAATACAGATGTAACTCTGTGAGATGAATTAACAGAACACTAAGCAGTTTCTCAGAAAGCTTCTTTCCAGATTTCATCTGAGGATATTTCCTTTTTCACCATAGCCCTCTATGGGCTTCCAAATATCACTTTGCCAATTCCACAAGAACTGTCTTAGCGAAAGGCTTCTTGAGGGGAAAGCTGTAACTCTGTGAGATGATTTCACAAAACACAAAGAAGTTTCTCAGTAAGCTTCTTTCTCTTTGTTATCGGAGGATATTTCCTTTGGCCCTATAGACTTCAAAGGGATCCGAAATATCTGTTCTCAGATTCCACAGAAATAAGGCTAGCAAAGAGATGCACGAAATACAGATGTAACTCTGTGAGATGAATTAACAGAACACTAAGCAGTTTCTCAGAAAGCTTCTTTCCAGATTTCATCTGAGGATATTTCCTTTTTCACCATAGCCCTCTATGGGCTTCCAAATATCACTTTGCCAATTCCACAAGAACTGTCTTAGCGAAAGGCTTCTTGAGGGGAAAGCTGTAACTCTGTGAGATGATTTCACAGAACACAAAGAAGTTTCTCAGAAAGCTTCTTTCTCTTTGTTATCGGAGGATATTTCCTTTGGCCCTATAGTCTTCCAAGGGATCCGAAATATCTGTTCTCAGATTCCACAGAAATAAGGCTAGCAAAGAGATGCACGAAATACAGATGTAACTCGGTGAGATGAATTAACAGAACACTAAGCAGTTTCTCAGAAAGCTTCTTTCCAGATTTCATCTGAGGATATTTCCTTTTTCACCATAGCCCTCTATGGGCTTCCAAATATCACTTTGCCAATTCCACAAGAACTGTCTTAGCGAAAGGCTTCCTGAGGGGAAAGCTGTAACTCTGTGAGATGATTTCACAGATCACAAAGAAGTTTCTCAGAAAGCTTCTTTCTCTTTGTTATCGGAGGATATTTCCTTTGGCCCTATAGTCTTCAAAGGGATCTGAAATATCTGTTCTCAGATTCCACAGAAATAAGGCTAGCAAAGAGATACACGAAATACAGATGTAACTCTGTGATATGAATTAACAGAACACTAAGCAGTTTCTCAGAAAGCTTCTTTCCAGATTTCATCTGAGGATATTTCCTTTTTCACCATAGCCCTCTATGGGCTTCCAAATATCACTTTGCCAATTCCACAAGAACTCTCTTAGCGAAAGGCTTCTTGAGGGGAAAGCTGTAACTCTGTGAGATGATTTCACAAAACACAAAGAAGTTTCTCAGTAAGCTTCTTTCTCTTTGTTATCGGAGGATATTTCCTTTGGCCCTATAGACTTCAAAGGGATCCGAAATATCTGTTCTCAGATTCCACAGAAATAAGGCTAGCAAAGAGATGCACGAAATACAGATGTAACTCTGTGAGATGAATTAACAGAACACTAAGCAGTTTCTCAGAAAGCTTCTTTCCAGATTTCATCTGAGGATATTTCCTTTTTCACCATAGCCCTCTATGGGCTTCCAAATATCACTTTGCCAATTCCACAAGAACTGTCTTAGCGAAAGGCTTCTTGAGGGGAAAGCTGTAACTCTGTGAGATGATTTCACAGAACACAAAGAAGTTTCTCAGAAAGCTTCTTTCTCTTTGTTATCGGAGGATATTTCCTTTGGCCCTATAGTCTTCCAAGGGATCCGAAATATCTGTTCTCAGATTCCACAGAAATAAGGCTAGCAAAGAGATGCACGAAATACAGATGTAACTCGGTGAGATGAATTAACAGAACACTAAGCAGTTTCTCAGAAAGCTTCTTTCCAGATTTCATCTGAGGATATTTCCTTTTTCACCATAGCCCTCTATGGGCTTCCAAATATCACTTTGCCAATTCCACAAGAACTGTCTTAGCGAAAGGCTTCTTGAGGGGAAAGCTGTAACTCTGTGAGATGATTTCACAGAACACAAAGAAGTTTCTCAGAAAGCTTCTTTCTCTTTGTTATCGGAGGATATTTCCTTTGGCCCTATAGTCTTCCAAGGGATCCGAAATATCTGTTCTCAGATTCCACAGAAATAAGGCTAGCAAAGAGATGCACGAAATACAGATGTAACTCGGTGAGATGAATTAACAGAACACTAAGCAGTTTCTCAGAAAGCTTCTTTCCAGATTTCATCTGAGGATATTTCCTTTTTCACCATAGCCCTCTATGGGCTTCCAAATATCACTTTGCCAATTCCACAAGAACTGTCTTAGCGAAAGGCTTCCTGAGGGGAAAGCTGTAACTCTGTGAGATGATTTCACAGATCACAAAGAAGTTTCTCAGAAAGCTTCTTTCTCTTTGTTATCGGAGGATATTTCCTTTGGCCCTATAGTCTTCAAAGGGATCTGAAATATCTGTTCTCAGATTCCACAGAAATAAGGCTAGCAAAGAGATACACGAAATACAGATGTAACTCTGTGATATGAATTAACAGAACACTAAGCAGTTTCTCAGAAAGCTTCTTTCCAGATTTCATCTGAGGATATTTCCTTTTTCACCATAGCCCTCTATGGGCTTCCAAATATCACTTTGCCAATTCCACAAGAACTCTCTTAGCGAAAGGCTTCTTGAGGGGAAAGCTGTAACTCTGTGAGATGATTTCACAAAACACAAAGAAGTTTCTCAGTAAGCTTCTTTCTCTTTGTTATCGGAGGATATTTCCTTTGGCCCTATAGTCTTCAAAGGGATCCGAAATATCTGTTCTCAGATTCCACAGAAATAAGGCTAGCAAAGAGATGCACGAAATACAGATGTAACTCTGTGAGATGGATTAACAGAACACTAAGCAGTTTCTCAGAAAGCTTCTTTCCAGATTTCATCTGAGGATATTTCCTTTTTCACCATAGCCCTCTATGGGCTTCCAAATATCACTTTGGCAATTCCACTAGAACTGTCTTAGCGAAAGGCTTATTGAGGGGAAAGCTGTAACTCTGTGAGATGATTTCACAGAACACAAAGAAGTTCCTCAGAAAGCTTCTTTCTCTTTGTTATCGGAGGATATTTCCTTTGGCCCTATAGACTTCAAAGGGATCCGAAATATCTGTTCTCAGATTCCACAGAAATAAGGCTAGCAAAGAGATGCACGAAATACAGATGTAACTCGGTGAGATGAATTAACAGAACACTAAGCAGTTTCTCAGAAAGCTTCTTTCCAGATTTCATCTGAGGATATTTCCTTTTTCACCATAGCCCTCTATGGGCTTCCAAATATCACTTTGCCAATTCCACAAGAACTGTCTTAGCGAAAGGCTTCCTGAGGGGAAAGCTGTAACTCTGTGAGATGATTTCACAGATCACAAAGAAGTTTCTCAGAAAGCTTCTTTCTCTTTGTTATCGGAGGATATTTCCTTTGGCCCTATAGTCTTCAAAGGGATCTGAAATATCTGTTCTCAGATTCCACAGAAATAAGGCTAGCAAAGAGATACACGAAATACAGATGTAACTCTGTGATATGAATTAACAGAACACTAAGCAGTTTCTCAGAAAGCTTCTTTCCAGATTTCATCTGAGGATATTTCCTTTTTCACCATAGCCCTCTATGGGCTTCCAAATATCACTTTGCCAATTCCACAAGAACTCTCTTAGCGAAAGGCTTCTTGAGGGGAAAGCTGTAACTCTGTGAGATGATTTCACAAAACACAAAGAAGTTTCTCAGTAAGCTTCTTTCTCTTTGTTATCGGAGGATATTTCCTTTGGCCCTATAGTCTTCAAAGGGATCCGAAATATCTGTTCTCAGATTCCACAGAAATAAGGCTAGCAAAGAGATGCACGAAATACAGATGTAACTCTGTGAGATGGATTAACAGAACACTAAGCAGTTTCTCAGAAAGCTTCTTTCCAGATTTCATCTGAGGATATTTCCTTTTTCACCATAGCCCTCTATGGGCTTCCAAATATCACTTTGGCAATTCCACTAGAACTGTCTTAGCGAAAGGCTTATTGAGGGGAAAGCTGTAACTCTGTGAGATGATTTCACAGAACACAAAGAAGTTCCTCAGAAAGCTTCTTTCTCTTTGTTATCGGAGGATATTTCCTTTGGCCCTATAGACTTCAAAGGGATCCGAAATATCTGTTCTCAGATTCCAAAGAAATAAGGCTAGCAAAGAGATCCACGAAATACAGATGTAACTCTGTGAGATGAATTAACAGAACACTAAGCAGTTTCTCAGAAAGCTTCTTTGCAGATTTCATCTGAGGATATTTCCTTTTTCACCATAGCCCTCTTTGGGCTTCCAAATATCACTTTGCCAATTCCACAAGAACTGTCTTAGCGAAAGGCTTCTTGAGGGGAAAGCTGTAACTCTGTGAGATGATTTCACAGAACACAAAGAAGTTTCTCAGTAAGCTTCTTTCTCTTTGTTATCGGAGGATATTTCCTTTGGCCCTATAGTCTTCAAAGGGATCCGAAATATCTGTTCTCAGATTCCAAAGAAATAAGGCTAGCAAAGAGATCCACGAAATACAGATGTAACTCTGTGAGATGAATTAACAGAACACTAAGCAGTTTCTCAGAAAGCTTCTTTCCAGATTTCATCTGAGGATATTTCCTTTTTCACCATAGCCCTCTATGGGCTTCCAAATATGACTTTGCCAATTCCACAAGAACTGTCTTAGCGAAAGGCTTCTTGAGGGGAATTCTGTAACTCTGTGAGATGATTTCACAGAACACAAAGAAGTTTCTCAGAAAGCTTCTTTCTCATTGTTATCGGAGGATATTTCCTTTGGCCCTATAGTCTTCAAAGGGATCCGAAATATCTCTTCTCAGATTCCAAAGAAATAAGGCTAGCAAAGAGATGCACGAAATACAGATGTAACTCTGTGAGATGAATTAAGAGAACACTAAGCAGTTTCTCAGAAAGCTTCTTTCCAGATTTCATCTGAGGATATTTGCTTTTTCACCATAGCCCTCTATGGGCTTCCAAATATCACTTTGTCAATTCCACAAGAACTGTCTTAGCCAAAGGCTTCTTGAGGGGAAAGCTGTAACTCTGTGAGATGATTTCACAGAACACAAAGAAGTTTCTCAGAAAGCTTTTTTCTGTTTGTTATCGGAGGATATTTCCTTTGGCTCTACAGTCTTCAAAGGGATCCGAAATATCTGTTCTCAGATTCCACAGAAATAAGGCTAGCAAAGAGATCCAAGAAATACAGATGTAACTCTGTGAGATGAATTAACAGAACACTAAGCAGTTTCTCAGAAAGCTTCTTTCCAGATTTGATCTGAGGATATTTCCTCTTTCACCATAGCCCTCTAAGGGCTTCCAAATATCACTTTGCCAATTCCACAAGAACTGTCTTAGCGAAAGGCTTCTTGAGGGGAAAGCTGTAACTCTGTGAGATGATTTCACAGAACACAAAGAAGTTTCTCAGTAAGCTTCTTTCACTTTGTTATCCGAGGATATTTCCTTTGGCCCTATATTCTTCAAAGGGATCCGAAATATCCGTTCTCAGATTCCACAGAAATAAGGCTAGCAAAGTGATCCACGAAATACAGATGTAACTCCGTGAGATGAATTAACAGAACACTAAGCAGTTTCTCAGAAAGCTTCTTTCCAGATTTCATCTGAGGATATTTCCTTTTTCGCCATAGCCCTCTATGGGCTTCCAAATATCACTTTGCCAATTCCACAAGAACTGTCTTAGCGAAAGGCTTCTTTAGTGGAAAGGTGTAACTCTGTGAGATGATTTCACGGAACACAAAGAAGTTTCTCAGAAAGCTTCTTTCTCTTTGTTATCGGAGGATATTTCCTTTGGCCCTATAGTCTTCAAAGGGATCCGAAGTATCTGTTCTCAGATTCCACAGATATAAGTCTAGGAAAGAGATCCACGAAATACAGATGTGACTCTGTGAGATGAATTAACAGAACACTAAGCAGTTTCTCAGAAAGCTTCTTTCCAGATTTCATCTGAGGATATTTCCTTTCTCACCATAGCCCTCTTTGGGCTTCCAAATATCACTTTGCCAATTCCACAAGAACTGTCTTAGCGAAAGGCTTCTTGAGGGGAAAGCTGTAACTCTGTGAGATGATTTCACAGAACACAAAGAAGTTTCTCAGTAAGCTTCTTTCTCTTTGTTATCGGAGGATATTTCCTTAGGCCCTATAGTCTTCAAAAGGATCCGAAATATCTGTTCTCAGATTCCAAAGAAATAAGGCTAGCAAAGAGATCCACGAAATACAGATGTAACTCTGTGAGATGAATTAACAGAACACTAAGCAGTTTCTCAGAAAGCTTCTTTCCAGATTTCATCTGAGGATATTTCCTTTTTCACCATAGCCCTCTATGGGCTTCCAAATATCACTTTGCCAATTCCGCAAGAACTGTCTTAGCGAAAGGCTTCTTGACGGGAAATCTGTAACTCTGTGAGATGATTTCACAGAACACAAAGAAGTTTCTCAGAAAGCTTCTTTCTCATTGTTATCGGAGGATATTTCCTTTGGCCCTATAGTCTTCAAAGGGATCCGAAATATCTGTTCTCAGATTCCAAAGAAATAAGGCTAGCAAAGAGATGCACGAAATGCAGATGTAACTCTGTGAGATGAATTAACAGAACACTAAGCAGTTTCTCAGAAAGTTTCTTTCCAGATTTCATCTGAGGATATTTCCTTTCTCACCATAGCCCTCTATGGGCTTCCAAATATCACTTTGCCAATTCCACAAGAACTGTCTTAGCGAAAGGCTTCTTTAGTGGAAAGGTGTAACTCTGTGAGATGATTTCACGGAACACAAAGAAGTTTCTCAGAAAGCTTCTTTCTCTTTGTTATCGGAGGATATTTCCTTTGGCCCTATAGTCTTCAAAGGGATCCGAAGTATCTGTTCTCAGATTCCGCAGAAATAAGGCTAGCAAAGAGATCCACGAAATACAGATGTAACTCTGTGAGATGAATTAACAGAACACTAAGCAGTTTCTCAGAAAGCTTCTTTCCAGATTTCATCTGAGGATATTTCCTTTTTCACCATAGCCCTCTATGGGCTTCCAAATATCCCTTTGCCAATTCCACAAGAACTGTCTTAGCGAAAGGCTTCTTGAGTGGAAAGCTGTAACTCTGTGAGATGATTTCACGGAACACAAAGAAGTTTCTCAGAAAGCTTCTTTCTCATTGTTATCGGAGGATATTTCCTTTGGCCCTATAGTCTTCCAAGGGATCCGAAATATCTGTTCTCAGATTCCACAGAAATAAGGCTAGCAAAGAGATGCACGAAATACAGATGTAACTCTGTGAGATGAATTAACAGAACACTAAGCAGTTTCTCAGAAAGCTTCTTTCCAGATTTCATCTGAGGATATTTCCTTTTTCACCATAGCCCTCTATGGGCTTCCAAATATCACTTTGCCAATTCCAGAAGAACTGTCTTAGCGAAAGGCTTCTTGAGGGGAAAGCTGTAACACTGTGTGATGATTTCACAGAACACAAAGACGTTTCTCAGAAAGCTTCTTTCTGTTTGTTATCGGAGGATATTTCCTTTGGCTCTACAGTCTTCAAAGGGATCCGAAAAATCTGTTCACAGATTCCACAGAAATTAGGCTAGCAAAGAGATCCACGAAATACAGATGTAACTCTGTGAGATGAATTAACAGAACACTAAGCAGTTTCTCAGAAAGCTTCTTTCCAGATTTCATCTGAGGATATTTCCTCTTTCACCCTAGCCCTCTATCGGCTTCCAAATATCACTTTGCCAATTCCACAAGAACTGTCTTAGCGAAAGGCTTCTTCAGGGGAAAGCTGTAACTCTGTGAGATGATTTCACAGAACACCAAGAAGTTTCTCAGAAAGCTTGTTTTTCTTTGTTATGGGAGAATATTTCCTTTGGCCCTATACTCTTCAAAGGGATCCGAAATATCTGTTCTCAGATTCCACAGAAATAAGGCTAGCAAAGAGATCCACGAAATACAGATGTAACTCTGTGAGTGGAAGTCACACTTCACAGAGCAGTTTCTCAAAAAGCTTCTTTCCAGATTTCATCGGAAGATATTTCCTTTTTCACCATAGCCATCTATGGGCTTCCAAATATCACTTTGCCAATTCCACAAGAACTGTCTTTGCGAAAGGCTTCTTGAGGGGAAATCTGTAACTCTGTGAGATGATTTCACAGAACAAAAAGAAGTTTCTCAGAAAGCTTCTTTCTCATTGTTATCGGAGGATATTTCCTTTGGCCCTATAGTCTTCAAAGGGATCCGAAATATCTGTTCTCAGATTCCAAAGAAATAAGGCTAGCAAAGAGATGAACGAAATACAGATGTAACTCTGTGAGATGAATTAACAGAACACTAAGCAGTTTCTCAGAAAGCTTCTTTCCAGATTTCATCTGAGGATATTTCCTTTTTCACCATAGCCCTCTATGGGCTTCCAAATATCACTTTGCCAATTCCACAAGAACTGTCTTAGCGAAGGGTTCTTGAGGGGAAAGCTATAACTCTGTGAGATGATTTCACAGAACACAAAGAAGTTTCTCAGAAAGCTTCTTTCTGTTTGTTATCGGAGGATATTTCCTTTGGCCCTATAGTCTTCAAAGGGATCCGAAATATCTGTTCTCAGATTCCACAGAAATAAGGCTAGCAAAGAGATCCACGAAATACAGACGTAACTCTGTGAGTTGAAGTCACACATCACAGAGCAGTTTCTCAGAAAGCTTCTTTCCAGATTTCATCTGAGGATATTTCCTCCTTCACCATAGCCCTCTATGGGCTTCCAAATATCACTTTGCCAATTCCACAAGAACTGTCTTAGCGAAAGGCTTCTTGAGTGGAAAGCTGTAACTCTGTCAGATGATTTCACGGAACACAAAGAAGTATCTCAGAAAGCTTCTTTCTCTTTGTTATCGGAGGATATTTCCTTTGGCCCTATAGTCTTAAAAGGGATCCGAAATATCTGTTCTCAGATTCCACAGTAATAAGGCTAGCAAAGAGATGCACGAAATACAGATGTAACTCTGTGAGATGAATTAACAGAACACTAAGCAGTTTCTCAGAAAGCTTCTTTCCAGATTTCATCTGAGGATATTTCCTTTTTCACCATAGCCCTCTATGGGCTTCCAAATATCACTTTGCGAATTCCACAAGAACTGTTTCAGCGAAAGGCTTCTTGAGGGGAAAGCAGTTACTCCGTGAGATGATTTCACAGATCACAAAGAAGTTTCTCAGAAAGCTTCTTTCTATTTGTTATTGGAGGACATTTCCTTTGGCCCTATAGTCTTCAAAGGGATCCGAAATATCTGTTCTCAGATTCCACAGAAATAAGGCTAGCAAAGAGATTCACGAAATACAGACGTAACTCTGTGAGTTGAAGTCACACATCACAGAGCAGTTTCTCAGAAAGCTTCTTTCCAGATTTCATCTGAGGATATTTCCTTTTTCACCATAGCCCTCTATGGGCTTCCAAATATCACTTTGCCAATTCCACAAGAACTGTCTTAGCGAAAGGCTTCTTGAGGGGAATTCTGTAACTCTGTGAGATGATTTCACAGAACACAAAGAAGTTTCTCAGAAAGCTTCTTTCTCATTGTTATCGGAGGATATTTCCTTTGGCCCTATAGTCTTCAAAGGGATCCGAAATATCTCTTCTCAGATTCCAAAGAAATAAGGCTAGCAAAGAGATGCACGAAATACAGATGTAACTCTGTGAGATGAATTAAGAGAACACTAAGCAGTTTCTCAGAAAGCTTCTTTCCAGATTTCATCTGAGGATATTTGCTTTTTCACCATAGCCCTCTATGGGCTTCCAAATATCACTTTGTCAATTCCACAAGAACTGTCTTAGCCAAAGGCTTCTTGAGGGGAAAGCTGTAACTCTGTGAGATGATTTCACAGAACACAAAGAAGTTTCTCAGAAAGCTTTTTTCTGTTTGTTATCGGAGGATATTTCCTTTGGCTCTACAGTCTTCAAAGGGATCCGAAATATCTGTTCTCAGATTCCACAGAAATAAGGCTAGCAAAGAGATCCAAGAAATACAGATGTAACTCTGTGAGATGAATTAACAGAACACTAAGCAGTTTCTCAGAAAGCTTCTTTCCAGATTTGATCTGAGGATATTTCCTCTTTCACCATAGCCCTCTAAGGGCTTCCAAATATCACTTTGCCAATTCCACAAGAACTGTCTTAGCGAAAGGCTTCTTGAGGGGAAAGCTGTAACTCTGTGAGATGATTTCACAGAACACAAAGAAGTTTCTCAGTAAGCTTCTTTCACTTTGTTATCCGAGGATATTTCCTTTGGCCCTATATTCTTCAAAGGGATCCGAAATATCCGTTCTCAGATTCCACAGAAATAAGGCTAGCAAAGTGATCCACGAAATACAGATGTAACTCCGTGAGATGAATTAACAGAACACTAAGCAGTTTCTCAGAAAGCTTCTTTCCAGATTTCATCTGAGGATATTTCCTTTTTCGCCATAGCCCTCTATGGGCTTCCAAATATCACTTTGCCAATTCCACAAGAACTGTCTTAGCGAAAGGCTTCTTTAGTGGAAAGGTGTAACTCTGTGAGATGATTTCACGGAACACAAAGAAGTTTCTCAGAAAGCTTCTTTCTCTTTGTTATCGGAGGATATTTCCTTTGGCCCTATAGTCTTCAAAGGGATCCGAAGTATCTGTTCTCAGATTCCACAGATATAAGTCTAGGAAAGAGATCCACGAAATACAGATGTGACTCTGTGAGATGAATTAACAGAACACTAAGCAGTTTCTCAGAAAGCTTCTTTCCAGATTTCATCTGAGGATATTTCCTTTCTCACCATAGCCCTCTTTGGGCTTCCAAATATCACTTTGCCAATTCCACAAGAACTGTCTTAGCGAAAGGCTTCTTGAGGGGAAAGCTGTAACTCTGTGAGATGATTTCACAGAACACAAAGAAGTTTCTCAGTAAGCTTCTTTCTCTTTGTTATCGGAGGATATTTCCTTAGGCCCTATAGTCTTCAAAAGGATCCGAAATATCTGTTCTCAGATTCCAAAGAAATAAGGCTAGCAAAGAGATCCACGAAATACAGATGTAACTCTGTGAGATGAATTAACAGAACACTAAGCAGTTTCTCAGAAAGCTTCTTTCCAGATTTCATCTGAGGATATTTCCTTTTTCACCATAGCCCTCTATGGGCTTCCAAATATCACTTTGCCAATTCCGCAAGAACTGTCTTAGCGAAAGGCTTCTTGACGGGAAATCTGTAACTCTGTGAGATGATTTCACAGAACACAAAGAAGTTTCTCAGAAAGCTTCTTTCTCATTGTTATCGGAGGATATTTCCTTTGGCCCTATAGTCTTCAAAGGGATCCGAAATATCTGTTCTCAGATTCCAAAGAAATAAGGCTAGCAAAGAGATGCACGAAATGCAGATGTAACTCTGTGAGATGAATTAACAGAACACTAAGCAGTTTCTCAGAAAGTTTCTTTCCAGATTTCATCTGAGGATATTTCCTTTCTCACCATAGCCCTCTATGGGCTTCTAAATATCACTTTGCCAATTCCACAAGAACTGTCTTAGCGAAAGGCTTCTTTAGTGGAAAGGTGTAACTCTGTGAGATGATTTCACGGAACACAAAGAAGTTTCTCAGAAAGCTTCTTTCTCTTTGTTATCGGAGGATATTTCCTTTGGCCCTATAGTCTTCAAAGGGATCCGAAGTATCTGTTCTCAGATTCCGCAGAAATAAGGCTAGCAAAGAGATCCACGAAATACAGATGTAACTCTGTGAGATGAATTAACAGAACACTAAGCAGTTTCTCAGAAAGCTTCTTTCCAGATTTCATCTGAGGATATTTCCTTTTTCACCATAGCCCTCTATGGGCTTCCAAATATCCCTTTGCCAATTCCACAAGAACTGTCTTAGCGAAAGGCTTCTTGAGTGGAAAGCTGTAACTCTGTGAGATGATTTCACGGAACACAAAGAAGTTTCTCAGAAAGCTTCTTTCTCATTGTTATCGGAGGATATTTCCTTTGGCCCTATAGTCTTCCAAGGGATCCGAAATATCTGTTCTCAGATTCCACAGAAATAAGGCTAGCAAAGAGATGCACGAAATACAGATGTAACTCTGTGAGATGAATTAACAGAACACTAAGCAGTTTCTCAGAAAGCTTCTTTCCAGATTTCATCTGAGGATATTTCCTTTTTCACCATAGCCCTCTATGGGCTTCCAAATATCACTTTGCCAATTCCAGAAGAACTGTCTTAGCGAAAGGCTTCTTGAGGGGAAAGCTGTAACACTGTGTGATGATTTCACAGAACACAAAGACGTTTCTCAGAAAGCTTCTTTCTGTTTGTTATCGGAGGATATTTCCTTTGGCTCTACAGTCTTCAAAGGGATCCGAAAAATCTGTTCACAGATTCCACAGAAATTAGGCTAGCAAAGAGATCCACGAAATACAGATGTAACTCTGTGAGATGAATTAACAGAACACTAAGCAGTTTCTCAGAAAGCTTCTTTCCAGATTTCATCTGAGGATATTTCCTCTTTCACCCTAGCCCTCTATCGGCTTCCAAATATCACTTTGCCAATTCCACAAGAACTGTCTTAGCGAAAGGCTTCTTCAGGGGAAAGCTGTAACTCTGTGAGATGATTTCACAGAACACCAAGAAGTTTCTCAGAAAGCTTGTTTTTCTTTGTTATGGGAGAATATTTCCTTTGGCCCTATACTCTTCAAAGGGATCCGAAATATCTGTTCTCAGATTCCACAGAAATAAGGCTAGCAAAGAGATCCACGAAATACAGATGTAACTCTGTGAGTGGAAGTCACACTTCACAGAGCAGTTTCTCAAAAAGCTTCTTTCCAGATTTCATCGGAAGATATTTCCTTTTTCACCATAGCCATCTATGGGCTTCCAAATATCACTTTGCCAATTCCACAAGAACTGTCTTTGCGAAAGGCTTCTTGAGGGGAAATCTGTAACTCTGTGAGATGATTTCACAGAACACAAAGAAGTTTCTCAGAAAGCTTCTTTCTCATTGTTATCGGAGGATATTTCCTTTGGCCCTATAGTCTTCAAAGGGATCCGAAATATCTGTTCTCAGATTCCAAAGAAATAAGGCTAGCAAAGAGATGAACGAAATACAGATGTAACTCTGTGAGATGAATTAACAGAACACTAAGCAGTTTCTCAGAAAGCTTCTTTCCAGATTTCATCTGAGGATATTTCCTTTTTCACCATAGCCCTCTATGGGCTTCCAAATATCACTTTGCCAATTCCACAAGAACTGTCTTAGCGAAGGGTTCTTGAGGGGAAAGCTATAACTCTGTGAGATGATTTCACAGAACACAAAGAAGTTTCTCAGAAAGCTTCTTTCTGTTTGTTATCGGAGGATATTTCCTTTGGCCCTATAGTCTTCAAAGGGATCCGAAATATCTGTTCTCAGATTCCACAGAAATAAGGCTAGCAAAGAGATCCACGAAATACAGACGTAACTCTGTGAGTTGAAGTCACACATCACAGAGCAGTTTCTCAGAAAGCTTCTTTCCAGATTTCATCTGAGGATATTTCCTCTTTCACCATAGCCCTCTATGGGCTTCCAAATATCACTTTGCCAATTCCACAAGAACTGTCTTAGCGAAAGGCTTCTTGAGTGGAAAGCTGTAACTCTGTCAGATGATTTCACGGAACACAAAGAAGTATCTCAGAAAGCTTCTTTCTCTTTGTTATCGGAGGATATTTCCTTTGGCCCTATAGTCTTAAAAGGGATCCGAAATATCTGTTCTCAGATTCCACAGTAATAAGGCTAGCAAAGAGATGCACGAAATACAGATGTAACTCTGTGAGATGAATTAACAGAACACTAAGCAGTTTCTCAGAAAGCTTCTTTCCAGATTTCATCTGAGGATATTTCCTTTTTCACCATAGCCCTCTATGGGCTTCCAAATATCACTTTGCGAATTCCACAAGAACTGTTTCAGCGAAAGGCTTCTTGAGGGGAAAGCAGTTACTCCGTGAGATGATTTCACAGATCACAAAGAAGTTTCTCAGAAAGCTTCTTTCTATTTGTTATTGGAGGACATTTCCTTTGGCCCTATAGTCTTCAAAGGGATCCGAAATATCTGTTCTCAGATTCCACAGAAATAAGGCTAGCAAAGAGATTCACGAAATACAGACGTAACTCTGTGAGTTGAAGTCACACATCACAGAGCAGTTTCTCAGAAAGCTTCTTTCCAGATTTCATCTGAGGATATTTCCTCTTTCACCATAGCCCTCTATGGGCTTCCAAATATCACTTTGCCAATTCCACAAGAACTGTCTTAGCGAAAGGCTTCTTGAGTGGAAAGCTGTAACTCTGTCAGATGATTTCACGGAACACAAAGAAGTATCTCAGAAAGCTTCTTTCTCTTTGTTATCGGAGGATATTTCCTTTGGCCCTATAGTCTTAAAAGGGATCCGAAATATCTGTTCTCAGATTCCACAGTAATAAGGCTAGCAAAGAGATGCACGAAATACAGATGTAACTCTGTGAGATGAATTAACAGAACACTAAGCAGTTTCTCAGAAAGCTTCTTTCCAGATTTCATCTGAGGATATTTCCTTTTTCACCATAGCCCTCTATGGGCTTCCAAATATCACTTTGCGAATTCCACAAGAACTGTTTCAGCGAAAGGCTTCTTGAGGGGAAAGCAGTTACTCCGTGAGATGATTTCACAGAACACAAAGAAGTTTCTCAGAAAGCTTCTTTCTATTTGTTATTGGAGGACATTTCCTTTGGCCCTATAGTCTTCAAAGGGATCCGAAATATCTGTTCTCAGATTCCACAGAAATAAGGCTAGCAAAGAGATCCACGAAATAGAGATGTAACTCTGTGAGTGGAAGTCACACATCACAGAGCAGTTTCTCAGAAAGCTTCTTTCCAGATTTCATCTGAGGATATTTCCTTTTTCACCATAGCCCTCTATGGGCTTCCAAATATCACTTTGCCAATTCCACAAGAACTGTCTTAGCGAAAGGCTTCTTGAGGGGAATTCTGTAACTCTGTGAGATGATTTCACAGAACACAAAGAAGTTTCTCAGAAAGCTTCTTTCTCATTGTTATCGGAGGATATTTCCTTTGGCCCTATAGTCTTCAAAGGGATCCGAAATATCTGTTCTCAGATTCCAAAGAAATAAGGCTAGCAAAGAGATGCACGAAATACAGATGTAACTCTGTGAGATGAATTAACAGAACACTAAGCAGTTTCTCAGAAAGCTTCTTTCCAGATTTCATCTGAGGATATTTGCTTTTTCACCATAGCCCTCTATGGGCTTCCAAATATCACTTTGTCAATTCCACAAGAACTGTCTTAGCCAAAGGCTTCTTGAGTGGAAAGCTGTAACTCTGTGAGATGATTTCACGGAACACAAAGAAGTTTCTCAGAAAGCTTCTTTCTCATTGTTATCGGAGGATATTTCCTTTGGCCCTATAGTCTTCCAAGGGATCCGAAATATCTGTTCTCAGATTCCACAGAAATAAGGCTAGCAAAGAGATGCACGAAATACAGATGTAACTCTGTGAGATGAATTAACAGAACACTAAGCAGTTTCTCAGAAAGCTTCTTTCCAGATTTCATCTGAGGATATTTCCTCTTTCACCCTAGCCCTCAATCGGCTTCCAAATATCACTTTGCCAATTCCACAAGAACTGTCTTAGCGAAAGGCTTCTTCAGGGGAAAGCTGTAACTCTGTGAGATGATTTCACAGAACACCAAGAAGTTTCTCAGAAAGCTTGTTTTTCTTTGTTATGGGAGAATATTTCCTTTGGCCCTATACTCTTCAAAGGGATCCGAAATATCTGTTCTCAGATTCCACAGAAATAAGGCTAGCAAAGAGATCCACGAAATACAGATGTAACTCTGTGAGTGGAAGTCACACTTCACAGAGCAGTTTCTCAAAAAGCTTCTTTCCAGATTTCATCGGAAGATATTTCCTTTTTCACCATAGCCATCTATGGGCTTCCAAATATCACTTTGCCAATTCCACAAGAACTGTCTTTGCGAAAGGCTTCTTGAGGGGAAATCTGTAACTCTGTGAGATGATTTCACAGAACACAAAGAAGTTTCTCAGAAAGCTTCTTTCTCATTGTTATCGGAGGATATTTCCTTTGGCCCTATAGTCTTCAAAGGGATCCGAAATATCTGTTCTCAGATTCCAAAGAAATAAGGCTAGCAAAGAGATGAACGAAATACAGATGTAACTCTGTGAGATGAATTAACAGAACACTAAGCAGTTTCTCAGAAAGCTTCTTTCCAGATTTCATCTGAGGATATTTCCTTTTTCACCATAGCCCTCTATGGGCTTCCAAATATCACTTTGCCAATTCCACAAGAACTGTCTTAGCGAAGGGTTCTTGAGGGGAAAGCTATAACTCTGTGAGATGATTTCACAGAACACAAAGAAGTTTCTCAGAAAGCTTCTTTCTGTTTGTTATCGGAGGATATTTCCTTTGGCCCTATAGTCTTCAAAGGGATCCGAAATATCTGTTCTCAGATTCCACAGAAATAAGGCTAGCAAAGAGATCCACGAAATACAGACGTAACTCTGTGAGTTGAAGTCACACATCACAGAGCAGTTTCTCAGAACGCTTCTTTCCAGATTTCATCTGAGGATATTTCCTCTTTCACCATAGCCCTCTATGGGCTTCCAAATATCACTTTGCCAATTCCACAAGAACTGTCTTAGCGAAAGGCTTCTTGAGTGGAAAGCTGTAACTCTGTCAGATGATTTCACGGAACACAAAGAAGTATCTCAGAAAGCTTCTTTCTCTTTGTTATCGGAGGATATTTCCTTTGGCCCTATAGTCTTAAAAGGGATCCGAAATATCTGTTCTCAGATTCCACAGTAATAAGGCTAGCAAAGAGATGCACGAAATACAGAGGTAACTCTGTGAGATGAATTAACAGAACACTAAGCAGTTTCTCAGAAAGCTTCTTTCCAGATTTCATCTGAGGATATTTCCTTTTTCACCATAGCCCTCTATGGGCTTCCAAATATCACTTTGCGAATTCCACAAGAACTGTTTCAGCGAAAGGCTTCTTGAGGGGAAAGCAGTTACTCCGTGAGATGATTTCACAGATCACAAAGAAGTGTCTCAGAAAGCTTCTTTCTATTTGTTATTGGAGGACATTTCCTTTGGCCCTATAGTCTTCAAAGGGATCCGAAATATCTGTTCTCAGATTCCACAGAAATAAGGCTAGCAAAGAGATCCACGAAATACAGACGTAACTCTGTGAGTTGAAGTCACACATCACAGAGCAGTTTCTCAGAAAGCTTCTTTCCAGATTTCATCTGAGGATATTTCCTCTTTCACCATAGCCCTCTATGGGCTTCCAAATATCACTTTGCCAATTCCACAAGAACTGTCTTAGCGAAAGGCTTCTTGAGTGGAAAGCTGTAACTCTGTCAGATGATTTCACGGAACACAAAGAAGTATCTCAGAAAGCTTCTTTCTCTTTGTTATCGGAGGATATTTCCTTTGGCCCTATAGTCTTAAAAGGGATCCGAAATATCTGTTCTCAGATTCCACAGTAATAAGGCTAGCAAAGAGATGCACGAAATACAGATGTAACTCTGTGAGATGAATTAACAGAACACTAAGCAGTTTCTCAGAAAGCTTCTTTCCAGATTTCATCTGAGGATATTTCCTTTTTCACCATAGCCCTCTATGGGCTTCCAAATATCACTTTGCGAATTCCACAAGAACTGTTTCAGCGAAAGGCTTCTTGAGGGGAAAGCAGTTACTCCGTGAGATGATTTCACAGAACACAAAGAAGTTTCTCAGAAAGCTTCTTTTTATTTGTTATTGGAGGACATTTCCTTTGGCCCTATAGTCTTCAAAGGGATCCGAAATATCTGTTCTCAGATTCCACAGAAATAAGGCTAGCAAAGAGATCCATGAAATACAGATGTAACTCTGTGAGTGGAAGTCACACATCACAGAGCAGTTTCTCAGAAAGCTTCTTTCCAGGTTTCATCTGAGGATATTTCCTTTTTCACCATAGCCCTCTATGGGCTTCCAAATATCACTTTGCCAATTCCACAAGAACTGTCTTAGCGAAAGGCTTCTTGAGGGGAATTCTGTAACTCTGTGAGATGATTTCACAGAACACAAAGAAGTTTCTCAGAAAGCTTCTTTCTCATTGTTATCGGAGGATATTTCCTTTGGCCCTATAGTCTTCAAAGGGATCCGAAATATCTGTTCTCAGATTCCAAAGAAATAAGGCTAGCAAAGAGATGCACGAAATACAGATGTAACTCTGTGAGATGAATTAACAGAACACTAAGCAGTTTCTCAGAAAGCTTCTTTCCAGATTTCATCTGAGGATATTTGCTTTTTCACCATAGCCCTCTATGGGCTTCCAAATATCACTTTGTCAATTCCACAAGAACTGTCTTAGCCAAAGGCTTCTTGAGGGGAAAGGTGTAACTCTGTGAGATGATTTCACAGAACACAAAGAAGTTTCTCAGAAAGCTTTTTTCTGTTTGTTATCGGAGGATATTTCCTTTGGCTCTACAGTCTTCAAAGGGATCCGAAATATCTGTTCTCAGATTCCACAGAAATAAGGCTAGCAAAGAGATCCAAGAAATACAGATGTAACTCTGTGAGATGAATTAACAGAACACTAAGCAGTTTCTCAGAAAGCTTCTTTCCAGATTTGATCTGAGGATATTTCCTCTTTCACCATAGCCCTCTAAGGGCTTCCAAATATCACTTTGCCAATTCCACAAGAACTGTCTTAGCGAAAGGCTTCTTGAGGGGAAAGCTGTAACTCTGTGAGATGATTTCACAGAACACAAAGAAGTTTCTCAGTAAGCTTCTTTCACTTTGTTATCGGAGGATATTTCCTTTGGCCCTATATTCTTCAAAGGGATCCGAAATATCCGTTCTCAGATTCCACAGAAATAAGGCTAGCAAAGAGATCCACGAAATACAGATGTAACTCCGTGAGATGAATTAACAGAACACTAAGCAGTTTCTCAGAAAGCTTCTTTCCAGATTTCATCTGAGGATATTTCCTTTTTCACCATAGCCCTCTATGGGCTTCCAAATATCACTTTGCCAATTCCACAAGAACTGTCTTAGCGAAAGGCTTCTTTAGTGGAAAGGTGTAACTCTGTGAGATGATTTCACGGAACACAAAGAAGTTTCTCAGAAAGCTTCTTTCTCTTTGTTATCGGAGGATATTTCCTTTGGCCCTATAGTCTTCAAAGGGATCCGAAGTATCTGTTCTCAGATTCCACAGATATAAGTCTAGGAAAGAGATCCACGAAATACAGATGTGACTCTGTGAGATGAATTAACAGAACACTAAGCAGTTTCTCAGAAAGCTTCTTTCCAGATTTCATCTGAGGATATTTCCTTTTTCACCATAGCCCTCTATGGGCTTCCAAATATCACTTTGCCAATTCCACAAGAACTGTCTTAGCGAAAGGCTTCTTGAGGGGAAAGCTGTAACTCTGTGAGATGATTTCACAGAACACAAAGAAGTTTCTCTGTAAGCTTCTTTCTCTTTGTTATCGGAGGATATTTCCTTAGGCCCTATAGTCTTCAAAGGGATCCGAAATATCTGTTCTCAGATTCCAAAGAAATAAGGCTAGCAAAGAGATCCACGAAATACAGATGTAACTCTGTGAGATGAATTAACAGAACACTAAGCAGTTTCTCAGAAAGCTTCTTTCCAGATTTCATCTGAGGATATTTCCTTTTTCACCATAGCCCTCTATGGGCTTCCAAATATCACTTTGCCAATTCCGCAAGAACTGTCTTAGCGAAAGGCTTCTTGACGGGAAATCTGTAACTCTGTGAGATGATTTCACAGAACACAAAGAAGTTTCTCAGAAAGCTTCTTTCTCATTGTTATCGGAGGATATTTCCTTTGGCCCTATAGTCTTCAAAGGGATCCGAAATATCTGTTCTCAGATTCCAAAGAAATAAGGCTAGCAAAGAGATGCACGAAATACAGATGTAACTCTGTGAGATGAATTAACAGAACACTAAGCAGTTTCTCAGAAAGCTTCTTTCCAGATTTCATCTGAGGATATTTCCTTTTTCACCATAGCCCTCTATGGTCTTCCAAATATCACTTTGCCAATTCCACAAGAACTGTCTTAGCGAAAGACTTCTTGAGGGGAAAGCTGTAACTCTGTGAGATGATTTCACAGAACACAAAGAAGTTTCTCAGTAAGCTTCTTTCACTTTGTTATCGGAGGATATTTCCTTTGGCCCTATAGTCTTCAAAGGGATCCGAAATATCTGTTCTCAGATTCCACAGAAATAAGGCTAGCTAAGAGATCCACGAAATACAGATGTAACTCTGTGAGATGAATTAACAGAACACTAAGCAGTTTCTCAGAAAGTTTCTTTCCAGATTTCATCTGAGGATATTTCCTTTCTCACCATAGCCCTCTATGGGCTTCCAAATATCACTTTGCCAATTCCACAAGAACTGTCTTAGCGAAAGGTTTCTTTAGTGGAAAGGTGTAACTCTGTGAGATGATTTCACGGAACACAAAGAAGTTTCTCAGAAAGCTTCTTTCTCTTTGTTATCAGAGGATATTTCCTTTGGCCCTATAGTCTTCAAAGGGATCCGAAGTATCTGTTCTCAGATTCCGCAGAAATAAGGCTAGCAAAGAGATCCACGAAATACAGATGTAACTCTGTGAGATGAATTAACAGAACACTAAGCAGTTTCTCAGAAAGCTTCTTTCCAGATTTCATCTGAGGATATTTCCTTTTTCACCATAGCCCTCTATGGGCTTCCAAATATCCCTTTGCCAATTCCACAAGAACTGTCTTAGCGAAAGGCTTCTTGAGTGGAAAGCTGTAACTCTGTGAGATGATTTCACGGAACACAAAGAAGTTTCTCAGAAAGCTTCTTTCTCATTGTTATCGGAGGATATTTCCTTTGGCCCTATAGTCTTCCAAGGGATCCGAAATATCTGTTCTCAGATTCCACAGAAATAAGGCTAGCAAAGAGATGCACGAAATACAGATGTAACTCTGTGAGATGAATTAACAGAACACTAAGCAGTTTCTCAGAAAGCTTCTTTCCAGATTTCATCTGAGGATATTTCCTTTTTCACCATAGCCCTCTATGGGCTTCCAAATATCACTTTGCCAATTCCAGAAGAACTGTCTTAGCGAAAGGCTTCTTGAAGGGAAAGCTGTAACACTGTGTGATGATTTCACAGAACACAAAGAAGTTTCTCAGAAAGCTTCTTTCTGTTTGTTATCGGAGGATATTTCCTTTGGCTCTACAGTCTTCAAAGGGATCCGAAAAATCTGTTCACAGATTCCACAGAAATTAGGCTAGCAAAGAGATCCACGAAATACAGATGTAACTCTGTGAGATGAATTAACAGAACACTAAGCAGTTTCTCAGAAAGCTTCTTTCCAGATTTCATCTGAGGATATTTCCTCTTTCACCATAGCCCTGTATGGGCTTCCAAATATCACTTTGCCAATTCCACAAGAACTGTCTTAGCGAAAGGCTTCTTGAAGGGAAAGCTGTAACTCTGTGAAATGATTTCACAGAACACAAAGAAGTTTCTCAGTAAGCTTCTTTCACTTTGTTATCGGAGGATATTTCCTTTGGCCCTATAGTCTTCAAAGGGATCCGAAGTATCTGTTCTCAGATTCCACAGAAATAAGGCTAGGAAAGAGATCCAGGAAATACAGATGTAACTCTGTGAGATGAATTAACAGGACACTTAGCAGTTTCTCAGAAAGCTTCTTTCCAGATTTCATCTGAGAATATTTCCTCTTTCACCATAGCCCTCTATGGGCTTCCAAATATCACTTTGCCAATTCCACAAGAACTGTCTTAGCGAAAGGTTTCTTGAGTGGAAAGCTGTAACTCTGTGAGATGATTTCACGGAACACAAAGAAGTATCTCAGAAAGCTTCTTTCTCTTTGTTATCGGAGGATATTTCCTTTGGCCCTATAGTCTTCAAAGGGATCCGAAATATCTGTTCTCAGATTCCACAGAAATAAGGCTAGCAAAGAGATGCACGAAATACAGATGTAACTCTGTGAGATGAATTCACAGAACACTAAGCAGTTTCTCAGAAAGCTTCTTTCCAGATTTCATCTGAGGATATTTCCTTTTTCACCATAGCCCTCTAAGAGCTTCCAAATATCACTTTGCCAATTCCAGAAGAACTGTCTTAGCGAAAGGCTTCTGGAGGGGAAAGCTGTAACACTGTGTGATGATTTCACAGAACACAAAGAAGTTTCTCAGAAAGCTTCTTTCTGTTTGCTATCGGAGGATATTTCCTTTGGCTCTACAGTCTTCAAAGGGATCCGAAAAATCTGTTCACAGATTCCACAGAAATAAGGCTAGCAAAGAGATACACGAAATACAGATGTAACTCTGTGAGATGAATTAACAGAACACTAAGCAGTTTCTCAGAAAGCTTCATTCCAGATTTCATCTGAGGATATTTCCTCTTTCACCATAGCCCTCTATGGGCTTCCAAATATCACTTTGCCAATTCCACAAGAACTGTCTTAGCGAAAGGCTTCTTGAGGGGAAAGCTGTAAATCTGTGAGATGATTTCACAGAACATAAAGAAGTTTCTCAGAAAGCTTCTTTCTCTTTGTTATCGGAGGATATTTCCTTTGGCCCTATAGTCTTCAAAGGGATCCGAAATATCTGTTCTCAGATTCCACAGAAATAAGGCTAGCAAAGAGATCCACGAAATACAGATGTAACTCTGAGGGATGAATTAACAGAACACTAAGCAGTTTTTCAGAAAGCTTCTTTCTAGATTTCATCTGAGGATATTTCCTTTGTCACCATAGCCCTCTATGGGCTTCCAAATATCACTTTGCCAATTCCACAAGAACTGTCTTAGCGAAAGGCTTCTGGAGGGGAAAGCTGTAACTCTGTGAGATGATTTCACAGAACACAAAGAAGTTTCTCTGAAAGCTTCTTTTTCTTTGTTATCGAAGGATATTTCCTTTGGCCATAGAGTCTTCAAAGGGATCCGAAATATCTGTTCTCAGATTCCACAGTAATAAGGCTAGCAAAGAGATCCACGAAATACAGATGTAACTCTGTGAGTTGAATTAAAAGAACACTAAGCGGTTTCTCAGGAAGCTTCTTTCTAGATTTCATCGGAGGATATTTCCTTTTTCACCGTAGCCCTCTATGGGCTTCCAAATATCACTTTGCCAATTCCACAAGAACTGTCTTAGCGAAACGCTTCCCTAGGAGAAAGCTGTAACTCTGTGAAATGATTTCACAGAACACAAAGAAGTTTCTCAGAAAGCTTCTTTCTCTTTGTTATCGGAGGATATTTCCTTTAGCCCTATAGTCTTCAAAGGGATCCGAAATATCTGTTCTCAGATTCCACAGAAATAAGCCTAGCAAAGAGATTCACGAAATACAGATGTAACTCTGTTAGATGAAATAACAGAACACTAAGCAGTTTCTCAGAAAGCTTCTTTCCATATTTAATCTGAGGATATTTCCTTTTTCACCATAGCCGTCTATGGGCTTCCAAATATCACTTTGCCAATTCCACAAGAACTGTCTTAGCGAAAGGCTTCTTGAGGGGAAAGTTGTAACTCTGTGAGATGATTTCACAGACCACAAAGAAGTTTCTCAGAAAGCTTCTTTCTCTTTGATATCAGAGGATATTTCCTTTGGCCCTATAGTCTTCAAAGGGATCCGAAATATCTGTTCTCAGATTCCAAAGAAATAAGGCTAGCAAAGAGATCCACGAAATACAGATGTAACTCTGTGAGTGGAAGTCACACTTCACAGAGCAGTTTCTCAGAAAACTTCTTTCCAGATTTCATCGGAAGATATTTCCTTTTTCACCATAGCCATCTATGGGCTTCCAAATATCACTTTGCCAATTCCACAAGAACTGTCTTAGCGAAAGGCTTCTTGAGGGGAAATCTGTAACTCTGTGAGATGATTTCACGGAACACAAAGAAGTTTCTCAGAAAGCTTCTTTCTCATTGTTATCGGAGGATATTTCCTTTGGCCCTATAGTCTTCAAAGGGATCCGAAATATCTGTTCTCAGATTCCAAAGAAATAAGGCTAGCAAAGAGATGAACGAAATACAGATGTAACTCTGTGAGATGAATTAACAGAACACTAAGCAGTTTCTCAGAAAGCTTCTTTCCAGATTTCATCTGAGGATATTTCCTTTTTCACCATAGCCCTCTATGGGCTTCCAAATATCACTTTGCCAATTCCACAAGAACTGTCTTAGCGAAGGGTTCTTGAGGGGAAAGCTCTAACTCTGTGAGATGATTTCACAGAACACAAAGAAGTTTCTCAGAAAGCTTCTTTCTGTTTGTTATCGGAGGATATTTCCTTTGGCCCTATAGTCTTCCAAGGGATCCGAAATATCTGTTCTCAGATTCCACAGAAATAAGGCTAGCAAAGAGATCCACGAAATACAGACGTAACTCTGTGAGTTGAAGTCACACATCACAGAGCAGTTTCTCAGAAAGCTTCTTTCCAGATTTCATCTGAGGATATTTCCTCTTTCACCATAGCCCTCTATGGGCTTCCAAATATCACTTTGCCAATTCCACAAGAACTGTCTTAGCGAAAGGCTTCTTGAGTGGAAAGCTGTAACTCTGTCAGATGATTTCACGGAACACAAAGAAGTATCTCAGAAAGCTTCTTTCTCTTTGTTATCGGAGGATATTTCCTTTGGCCCTATAGTCTTAAAAGGGATCCGAAATATCTGTTCTCAGATTCCACAGTAATAAGGCTAGCAAAGAGATCCACGAAATACAGATGTAACTCTGTGAGTGGAAGTCACACATCACAGAGCAGTTTCTCAGAAAGCTTCTTTCCAGATTTCATCTGAGGATATTTCCTTTTTCACCATAGCCCTCTATGGGCTTCCAAATATCACTTTGCCAATTCCACAAGAACTGTCTTAGCGAAAGGCTTCTTGAGGGGAAATCTGTAACTCTGTGAGATGATTTCACAGAACACAAAGAAGTTTCTCAGAAAGCTTCTTTCTCATTGTTATCGGAGGATATTTCCTTTGGCCCTATAGTCTTCAAAGGGATCCGAAATATCTGTTCTCAGATTCCAAAGAAATAAGGCTAGCAAAGAGATGCACGAAATACAGATGTAACTCTGTGAGATGAATTAACAGAACACTAAGCAGTTTCTCAGAAAGCTTCTTTCCAGATTTCATCTGAGGATATTTCCTTTTTCACCATAGCCCTCTATGGGCTTCCAAATATCACTTTGTCAATTCCACAAGAACTGTCTTAGCCAAAGGCTTCTTGAGGGGAAAGGTGTAACTCTGTGAGATGATTTCACAGAACACAAAGAAGTTTCTCAGAAAGCTTTTTTCTGTTTGTTATGGGAGGATATTTCCTTTGGCTCTACAGTCTTCAAAGGGATCCGAAATATCTGTTCTCAGATTCCACAGAAATAAGGCTAGCAAAGAGATCCAAGAAATACAGATGTAACTCTGTGAGATGAATTAACAGAACACTAAGCAGTTTCTCAGAAAGCTTCTTTCCAGATTTGATCTGAGGATATTTCCTCTTTTACCATAGCCCTCTAAGGGCTTCCAAATATCACTTTGCCAATTCACAAGAACTGTCTTAGCGAAAGGCTTCTTGAGGGGAAAGCTGTAACTCTGTGAGATGATTTCACAGAACACAAAGAAGTTTCTCAGTAAGCTTCTTTCACTTTGTTATCGGAGGATATTTCCTTTGGCCCTATATTCTTCAAAGGGATCCGAAATATCCGTTCTCAGATTCCACAGAAATAAGGCTAGCAAAGAGATCCACGAAATACAGATGTAACTCCGTGAGATGAATTAACAGAACACTAAGCAGTTTCTCAGAAAGCTTCTATCCAGATTTCATCTGAGGATATTTCCTTTTTCACCATAGCCCTCTATGGGCTTCCAAATATCACTTTGCCAATTCCACAAGAACTGTCTTAGCGAAAGGCTTCTTTAGTGGAAAGGTGTAACTCTGTGAGATGATTTCACGGAACACAAAGAAGTTTCTCAGAAAGCTTCTTTCTCTTTGTTATCGGAGGATATTTCCTTTGGCCCTATAGTCTTCAAAGGGATCCGAAGTATCTGTTGTCAGATTCCACAGATATAAGTCTAGGAAAGAGATCCACGAAATACAGATGTGACTCTGTGAGATGAATTAACAGAACACTAAGCAGTTTCTCAGAAAGCTTCTTTCCAGATTTCATCTGAGGATATTTCCTTTTTCACCATAGCCCTCTATGGGCTTCCAAATATCACTTTGCCAATTCCACAAGAACTGTCTTAGCGAAAGGCTTCTTGAGGGGAAAGCTGTAACTCTGTGAGATGATTTCACAGAACACAAAGAAGTTTCTCTGTAAGCTTCTTTCTCTTTGTTATCGGAGGATATTTCCTTAGGCCCTATAGTCTTCAAAGGGATCCGAAATATCTGTTCTCAGATTCCAAAGAAATAAGGCTAGCAAAGAGATCCACGAAATAGAGATGTAACTCTGTGAGATGAATTAACAGAACACTAAGCAGTTTCTCAGAAAGCTTCTTTCCAGATTTCATCTGAGGATATTTCCTTTTTCACCATAGCCCTCTATGGGCTTCCAAATATCACTTTGCCAATTTCGCAAGAACTGTCTTAGCGAAAGGCTTCTTGACGGGAAATCTGTAACTCTGTGAGATGATTTCAAAGAACACAAAGAAGTTTCTCAGAAAGCTTCTTTCTCATTGTTATCGGAGGATATTTCCTTTGGCCCTATAGTCTTCCAAGGGATCCGAAATATCTGTTCTCAGATTCCACAGAAATAAGGCTAGCAAAGAGATGCACGAAATACAGATGTAACTCTGTGAGATGAATTAACAGAACACTAAGCAGTTTCTCAGAAAGCTTCTTTCCAGATTTCATCTGAGGATATTTCCTTTTTCACCATAGCCCTCTATGGGCTTCCAAATATCACTTTGCCAATTCCACAAGAACTGTCTTAGCGAAAGGTTTCTTGAGTGGAAAGCTGTAACTCTGTGAGATGATTTCACGGAACACAAAGAAGTATCTCAGAAAGCTTCTTTCTCTTTGTTATCGGAGGATATTTCCTTTGGCCCTATAGTCTTCAAAGGGATCCGAAATATCTGTTCTCAGATTCCACAGAAATAAGGCTAGCAAAGAGATGCACGAAATACAGATGTAACTCTGTGAGATGAATTAACAGAACACTAAGCAGTTTCTCAGAAAGCTTCTTTCCAGATTTCATCTGAGGATATTTCCTTTTTCACCATAGCCCTCTAAGAGCTTCCAAATATCACTTTGCCAATTCCAGAAGAACTGTCTTAGCGAAAGGCTTCTGGAGGGGAAAGCTGTAACACTGTGTGATGATTTCACAGAACACAAAGAAGTTTCTCAGAAAGCTTCTTTCTGTTTGCTATCGGAGGATATTTCCTTTGGCTCTACAGTCTTCAAAGGGATCCGAAAAATCTGTTCACAGATTCCACAGAAATAAGGCTAGCAAAGGGATACACGAAATACAGATGTAACTCTGTGAGATGAATTAACAGAACACTAAGCAGTTTCTCAGAAAGCTTCATTCCAGATTTCATCTGAGGATATTTCCTCTTTCACCATAGCCCTCTATGGGCTTCCAAATATCACTTTGCCAATTCCACAAGAACTGTCTTAGCGAAAGGCTTCTTGAGGGGAAAGCTGTAAATCTGTGAGATGATTTCACAGAACATAAAGAAGTTTCTCAGAAAGCTTCTTTCTCTTTGTTATCGGAGGATATTTCCTTTGGCCCTATAGTCTTCAAAGGGATCCGAAATATCTGTTCTCAGATTCCAAAGAAATAAGGCTAGCAAAGAGATCCACGAAATACAGATGTAACTCTGAGGGATGAATTAACAGAACACTAAGCAGTTTTTCAGAAAGCTTCTTTCTAGATTTCATCTGAGGATATTTCCTTTGTCACCATAGCCCTCTATGGGCTTCCAAATATCACTTTGCCAATTCCACAAGAACTGTCTTAGCGAAAGGCTTCTGGAGGGGAAAGCTGTAACTCTGTGAAATGATTTCACAGAACACAAAGAAGTTTCTCTGAAAGCTTCTTTTTCTTTGTTATCGGAGGATATTTCCTTTGGCCATAGAGTCTTCAAAGGGATCCGAAATATCTGTTCTCAGATTCCACAGTAATAAGGCTAGCAAAGAGATCCACGAAATACAGATGTAACTCTGTGAGTTGAAATAAAAGAACACTAAGCGGTTTCTCAGGAAGCTTCTTTCTAGATTTCATCGGAGGATATTTCCTTTTTCACCGTAGCCCTCTATGGGCTTCCAAATATCACTTTGCCAATTCCACAAGAACTGTCTTAGCGAAACGCTTCCCTAGGAGAAAGCTGTAACTCTGTGAAATGATTTCACAGAACACAAAGAAGTTTCTCAGAAAGCTTCTTTCTCTTTGTTATCGGAGGATATTTCCTTTAGCCCTATAGTCTTCAAAGGGATCCGAAATATCTGTTCTCAGATTCCACAGAAATAAGCCTAGCAAAGAGATTCACGAAATACAGATGTAACTCTGTTAGATGAAATAACAGAACACTAAGCAGTTTCTCAGAAAGCTTCTTTCCATATTTAATCTGAGGATATTTCCTTTTTCACCATAGCCGTCTATGGGCTTCCAAATATCACTTTGCCAATTCCACAAGAACTGTCTTAGCGAAACGCTTCTTGAGGGGAAAGTTGTAACTGTGTGAGATGATTTCACAGACCACAAAGAAGTTTCTCAGAAAGCTTCTTTCTCTTTGATATCAGAGGATATTTCCTTTGGCCCTATAGTCTTCAAAGGGATCCGAAATATCTGTTCTCAGATTCCAAAGAAATAAGGCTAGCAAAGAGATCCACGAAATACAGATGTAACTCCGTGAGATGAATTAACAGAACACTAAGCAGTTTCTCAGAAAGCTTCTTTCCAGATTTCATCTGAGGATATTTCCTTTTTCACCATAGCCCTCTATGGGCTTCCAAATATCACTTTGCCAATTCCACAAGAACTGTCTTAGCGAAAGGCTTCTTTAGTGGAAAGCTGTAACTCTGTGAGGTGATTTCACGGAACACAAAGAAGTATCTCAGAAAGCTTCTTTCTCTTTGTTATCGGAGGATATTTCCTTTGGCCCTATAGTCTTCAAAGGGATCCGAAATATCTGTTCTCAGATTCCACAGAAATAAGGCTAGCAAAGAGATGCACGAAATACAGATGTAAATCTGTGAGATGAATTAACAGAACACTAAGCAGTTTCTCAGAAATCTTCATTCCAGATTTCATCTGAGGATATTTCCTCTTTCACCATAGCCCTCTATGGGCTTCCAAATATCACTTTGCCAATTCCACAAGAACTGTCTTAGCGAAAGGCTTCTTGAGGGGAAAGCTGTAACTCTGTGAGATGATTTCACAGAACATAAAGAAGTTTCTCAGAAAGCTTCTTTCTCTTTGTTATCGGAGGATATTTCCTTTGGCCCTATAGTCTTCAAAGGGATCCGAAATATCTGTTCTCAGATTCCAAAGAAATAAGGCTAGCAAAGAGATCCACGAAATACAGATTTAACTCTGAGGGATTAATTAACAGAACACTAAGCAGTTTTTCAGAAAGCTTCTTTCTAGATTTCATCTGAGGATATTTCCTTTGTCACCATAGCCCTCTATGGGCTTCCAAATATCACTTTGCCAATTCCACAAGAACTGTCTTAGCGAAAGGCTTCTGGAGCGGAAAGCTGTAACTCTGTGAGATGATTTCACAGAACACAAAGAAGTTTCTCAGAAAGCTTCTTTTTCTTTGTTATCGGAGGATATTTCCTTTGGCCATAGAGTCTTCAAAGGGATCCGAAATATCTGTTCTCAGATTCCACAGTAATAAGGCTAGCAAAGAGATCCACGAAATACAGATGTAACTCTGTGAGTTGAATTAAAAGAACACTAAGCGGTTTCTCAGAAAGCTTCTTTCTAGATTTCATCGGAGGATATTTCCTTTTTCACCGTAGCCCTCTATGGGCTTCCAAATATCACTTTGCCAATTCCACAAGAACTGTCTTAGCGAAACGCTTCCCTAGGGGAAAGCTGTAACTCTGTGAGATGATTTCACAGAACACAAAGAAGTTTCTCAGAAAGCTTGTTTTTCTTTGTTATGGAAGAATATTTCCTTTGGCCATAGAGTCTTCAAAGGGATCCGAAATATCTGTTCTCAGATTCCACAGAAATAAGGCTAGCAAAGAGATCCACGAAATACAGATGTAACACTGTGAGATGAATTAACAGAACACTAAGCAGTTTCTCAGAAAGCTTCTTTCTAGATTTCATCTGAGGATATTTCCTTTTTCACCATAGCCCTCTATGGGCTTCCAAATATCACTTTGCCAATTCCACAAGAACTGTCTTAGCGGAAGGTTTCTTGAGGGGAAAGCTGTAACTCTGTGAGATGATTCCACAGAACACAAAGAAGTTTCTCAGAAAGCGTCTTTTTCTTTGTTATGGGAGAATATTTCCTTTGGCCACAGAGTCTTCAAAGGGATCCGAAATATCTGTTCTCAGATTCCACAGAAATAAGGCTAGCAAAGAGATCCACGAAATACAGATGTAACTCTGTGAGATGAATTAACAGAACACTAAGCAGTTTCTCAGAAAGCTTCTTTCTAGATTTCATCTGAGGATATTTCCTTTTTCACCATAGCCCTCTAAGGGCTTCCAAATATCACTTTGCCAATTTCTCAAGAACTGTCTTAGCGAAAGGCTTCTTGAGGGGAAAGCTGTAACTCTGTGAGATGATTTCACAGAACACAAAGAAGTTTCGCAGAAAGCGTCTTTTTCTTTGTTATGGGGAATATTTCCTTTGGCCATAGAGTCTTCAAAGGGATCCGAAATATCTGTTCTCAGATTCCACAGAAATAAGGCTAGCAAAGAGATCCACGAAATACAGATGTAACTCTGTGAGATGAATTAACAGAACACTAAGCAGTTTCTCAGAAAGCTTCTTTCTAGATTTCATCTGAGGATATTTCCTTTTTCACCATAGCCCTCTAAGGGCTTCCAAATATCACTTTGCCAATTCCTCAAGAACTGTCTTAACGAAAGGCTTCTTGAGGGGAAAGCTGTAACTCTGTGAGATGATTTCACAGAACACAAAGAAGTTTCTCAGAAAGCTTCTTTCTCTTTTATATCGGAGGATATTTCCTTTGGCCCTATAGTCTTCAAAGGGATCCGAAATATCTGTTCTCAGATTCCACAGAAATAAGGCTACCAAAGAGATCCACGAAATACAGATGTAACTCTGAGGGATGAATTAACAGAACACTAAGCAGTTTCTCAGAAAGCTTCTTTATAGATTTCATCGGAGGATATTTCCTTTTTCACCATAGCCTTCTATGGGCTTCCAAATATCACTTTGCCAATACCACAAGAACTGTCTTAGCGAAAGGCTTCTTGAGGGGAAAGCTGTAACTCTGTGAGATGATTTCAGAGAACACAAAGAAGTTTCTCAGAAAGCTTCCTTCTCTTTTTTATCGGAGGATATTTCCTTTCGCCCTATAGTCTTAAAAGGGATCCGAAATATCTCTTCTCAGATTCCACAGAAATAAGGCTAGCAAAGAGATCCACGAAATACAGATGTAACTCTGTGGGATGAATTAACAGAACACTAAGCAGTTACTCAGAAAGCTTCTTTCCAAATTTCATTTGAAGATATTTCCTTTTTCACCATAGCCCTCTTTGGGCTTCCAAATATCACTTTGCCAACTCCACAAGAACTGTCTTAGCGAAAGGCTACTTGAGGGGAAAGCTGTAACTCTGTGAGATGATTTCACGGAACATAAAGAAGTTTCTCAGAAAGCTTCTTTCTCTTTGTTATCGGAGGGTATTTCCTTTGGCCCTATAGTCTTCAAAGGGATCCGAAGTATCTGTTCTCAGATTCCACAGAAATAAGGCTAGAAAAGAGAACCACGAAATATAGATGTAACTCTGTGAGATGAATTAACAGAACACTAAGCAGTTTCTCAGAAAGCTTCTTTCCAGATTTCATCTGAGGATATTTCCTTTTTCACCATAGCCCTCTATGGGCTTCCAAATATCACTTTGCCAATTCCACTAGAACTGTTTTAGCGAAAGGCTTCTTGAGGGGAAAGCTGTAACTCTGTGAGATGATTTCACAGATCACAAAGAAGTTTTTCAGAAAGCTTCTTTCTCTTTGTTATTGGAGGATATTTCCTTTGGCCCTATAGTCTTCAAAGGGATCCGAAATATCTGTTCTCAGATTCCACAGAAATAAGGCTAGCGAAGAGATCCACGAAATACAGATGTAACTCTGTGAGATGAATTAACAGAACACTAAGCAGTTTCTCAGAAAGCTTCTTTCCAGATTTCATCTGAGGATATTTCCTTTTTCACCATAGCCCTCTATGGGCTTCCAAATATCACTTTGCCAATTCCACAAGAACTGTCTTAGCGAAAGGCTTCTTGAGGGGAAAGCTGTAACTCTGTGAGATGATTTCACAGATCACAAAGAAGTTTCTCAGAAAGCTTCTTTCTCTTTGTTATCGGAGGATATTTCCTTTGGCACTATAGTCTTCAAAGGGATCCGAAATATCTGTTCTCAGATTCCACAGAAATAAGGCTAGCAAAGAGATGCACGAAATACAGATGTAAATCTGTGAGATGAATTAACAGAACACTAAGCAGTTTCTCAGAAATCTTCATTCCAGATTTCATCTGAGGATATTTCCTCTTTCACCATAGCCCTCTATGGGCTTCCAAATATCACTTTGCCAATTCCACAAGAACTGTCTTAGCGAAAGGCTTCTTGAGGGGAAAGCTGTAACTCTGTGAGATGATTTCACAGAACATAAAGAAGTTTCTCAGAAAGCTTCTTTCTCTTTGTTATCGGAGGATATTTCCTTTGGCCCTATAGTCTTCAAAGGGATCCGAAATATCTGTTCTCAGATTCCAAAGAAATAAGGCTAGCAAAGAGATCCACGAAATACAGATTTAACTCTGAGGGATTAATTAACAGAACACTAAGCAGTTTTTCAGAAAGCTTCTTTCTAGATTTCATCTGAGGATATTTCCTTTGTCACCATAGCCCTCTATGGGCTTCCAAATATCACTTTGCCAATTCCACAAGAACTGTCTTAGCGAAAGGCTTCTGGAGCGGAAAGCTGTAACTCTGTGAGATGATTTCACAGAACACAAAGAAGTTTCTCAGAAAGCTTCTTTTTCTTTGTTATCGGAGGATATTTCCTTTGGCCATAGAGTCTTCAAAGGGATCCGAAATATCTGTTCTCAGATTCCACAGTAATAAGGCTAGCAAAGAGATCCACGAAATACAGATGTAACTCTGTGAGTTGAATTAAAAGAACACTAAGCGGTTTCTCAGAAAGCTTCTTTCTAGATTTCATCGGAGGATATTTCCTTTTTCACCGTAGCCCTCTATGGGCTTCCAAATATCACTTTGCCAATTCCACAAGAACTGTCTTAGCGAAACGCTTCCCTAGGGGAAAGCTGTAACTCTGTGAGATGATTTCACAGAACACAAAGAAGTTTCTCAGAAAGCTTGTTTTTCTTTGTTATGGAAGAATATTTCCTTTGGCCATAGAGTCTTCAAAGGGATCCGAAATATCTGTTCTCAGATTCCACAGAAATAAGGCTAGCAAAGAGATCCACGAAATACAGATGTAACACTGTGAGATGAATTAACAGAACACTAAGCAGTTTCTCAGAAAGCTTCTTTCTAGATTTCATCTGAGGATATTTCCTTTTTCACCATAGCCCTCTATGGGCTTCCAAATATCACTTTGCCAATTCCACAAGAACTGTCTTAGCGGAAGGTTTCTTGAGGGGAAAGCTGTAACTCTGTGAGATGATTCCACAGAACACAAAGAAGTTTCTCAGAAAGCGTCTTTTTCTTTGTTATGGGAGAATATTTCCTTTGGCCATAGAGTCTTCAAAGGGATCCGAAATATCTGTTCTCAGATTCCACAGAAATAAGGCTAGCAAAGAGATCCACGAAATACAGATGTAACTCTGTGCGATGAATTAACAGAACACTAAGCAGTTTCTCAGAAAGCTTCTTTCTAGATTTCATCTGAGGATATTTCCTTTTTCACCATAGCCCTCTAAGGGCTTCCAAATATCACTTTGCCAATTTCTCAAGAACTGTCTTAGCGAAAGGCTTCTTGAGGGGAAAGCTGTAACTCTGTGAGATGATTTCACAGAACACAAAGAAGTTTCTCAGAAAGCGTCTTTTTCTTTGTTATGGGGAATATTTCCTTTGGCCATAGAGTCTTCAAAGGGATCCGAAATATCTGTTCTCAGATTCCACAGAAATAAGGCTAGCAAAGAGATCCACGAAATACAGATGTAACTCTGTGAGATGAATTAACAGAACACTAAGCAGTTTCTCAGAAAGCTTCTTTCTAGATTTCATCTGAGGATATTTCCTTTTTCACCATAGCCCTCTAAGGGCTTCCAAATATCACTTTGCCAATTCCTCAAGAACTGTCTTAGCGAAAGGCTTCTTGAGGGGAAAGCTGTAACTCTGTGAGATGATTTCACAGAACACAAAGAAGTTTCTCAGAAAGCTTCTTTCTCTTTTATATCGGAGGATATTTCCTTTGGCCCTATAGTCTTCAAAGGGATCCGAAATATCTGTTCTCAGATTCCACAGAAATAAGGCTACCAAAGAGATCCACGAAATACAGATGTAACACTGAGGGATGAATTAACAGAACACTAAGCAGTTTCTCAGAAAGCTTCTTTATAGATTTCATCTGAGGATATTTCCTTTTTCACCATAGCCTTCTATGGGCTTCCAAATATCACTTTGCCAATTCCACAAGAACTGTCTTAGCGAAAGGCTTCTTGAGGGGAAAGCTGTAACTCTGTGAGATGATTTCAGAGAACACAAAGAAGTTTCTCAGAAAGCTTCCTTCTCTTTTTTATCGGAGGATATTTCCTTTCGCCCTATAGTCTTAAAAGGGATCCGAAATATCTCTTCTCAGATTCCACAGAAATAAGGCTAGCAAAGAGATCCACGAAATACAGATGTAACTCTGTGGGATGAATTAACAGAACACTAAGCAGTTACTCAGAAAGCTTCTTTCCAAATTTCATTTGAAGATATTTCCTTTTTCACCATAGCCCTCTTTGGGCTTCCAAATATCACTTTGCCAACTCCACAAGAACTGTCTTAGCGAAAGGCTACTTGAGGGGAAAGCTGTAACTCTGTGAGATGATTTCACGGAACATAAAGAAGTTTTTCAGAAAGCTTCTTTCTCTTTGTTATCGGAGGGTATTTCCTTTGGCCCTATAGTCTTCAAAGGGATCCGAAGTATCTGTTCTCAGATTCCACAGAAATAAGGCTAGGAAAGAGAACCACGAAATATAGATGTAACTCTGTGAGATGAATTAACAGAACACTAAGCAGTTTCTCAGAAAGCTTCTTTCCAGATTTCATCTGAGGATATTTCCTTTTTCACCATAGCCCTCTATGGGCTTCCAAATATCACTTTGCCATTTCCACAAGAACTGTCTTAGCGAAAGGCTTCTTGAGGGGAAAGCTGTAACTCTGTGAGATGACTTCACAAAACACAAAGAAGTTTCTCAGTAAGCTTCTTTCTCTTTGTTATCGGAGGATATTTCCTTTGGCCCTATAGTCTTCAAAGGGATCCGAAATATCTGTTCTCAGATTCCACAGAAATAAGGCTAGCAAAGAGATGCACGAAATACAGATGTAACTCTGTGAGATGAATTAACAGAACACTAAGCAGTTTCTCAGAAAGCTTCTTTCCAGATTTCATCTGAGGATATTTCCTTTTTCACCATAGCCCTCTATGGGCTTCCAAATATCACTTTGCCAATTCCACTAGAAGTGTCTTAGCGAAAGGCTTCTTGAGGGGAAAGCTGTAACTCTGTGAGATGATTTCACAGAACACAAAGAAGTTTCTCAGTAAGCTTCTTTCACTTTGTTATCGGAGGATATTTCCTTTGGCCCTATAGTCTTCAAAGGGATCCGAAGTATCTGTTCTCAGATTCCACAGATATAAGGCTAGGAAAGAGATCCAGGAAATACAGATGTAACTCTGTGAGATGAATTAACAGGACACTTAGCAGTTTCTCAGAAAGCTTCTTTCCAGATTTCATCTGAGAATATTTCCTCTTTCACCATAGCCCTCTATGGGCTTCCAAATATCACTTTGCCAATTCCACAAGAACTGTCTTAGCGAAAGGTTTCTTGAGTGGAAAGCTGTAACTCTGTGAGATGATTTCACGGAACACAAAGAAGTATCTCAGAAAGCTTCTTTCTGTTTGCTATCGGAGGATATTTCCTTTGGCCCTATAGTCTTCAAAGGGATCCGAAATATCTGTTCTCAGATTCCACAGAAATAAGGCTAGCAAAGAGATGCACGAAATACAGATGTAACTCTGTGAGATGAATTCACAGAACACTAAGCAGTTTCTCAGAAAGCTTCTTTCCAGATTTCATCTGAGGATATTTCCTTTTTCACCATAGCCCTCTAAGAGCTTCCAAATATCACTTTGCCAATTCCAGAAGAACTGTCTTAGCGAAAGGCTTCTGGAGGGGAAAGCTGTAACACTGTGTGATGATTTCACAGAACACAAAGAAGTTTCTCAGAAAGCTTCTTTCTGTTTGCTATCGGAGGATATTTCCTTTGGCTCTACAGTCTTCAAAGGGATCCGAAAAATCTGTTCACAGATTCCACAGAAATAAGGCTAGCAAAGGGATACACGAAATACAGATGTAACTCTGTGAGATGAATTAACAGAACACTAAGCAGTTTCTCAGAAAGCTTCATTCCAGATTTCATCTGAGGATATTTCCTCTTTCACCATAGCCCTCTATGGGCTTCCAAATATCACTTTGCCAATTCCACAAGAACTGTCTTAGCGAAAGGCTTCTTGAGGGGAAAGCTGTAAATCTGTGAGATGATTTCACAGAACATAAAGAAGTTTCTCAGAAAGCTTCTTTCTCTTTGTTATCGGAGGATATTTCCTTTGGCCCTATAGTCTTCAAAGGGATCCGAAATATCTGTTCTCAGATTCCAAAGAAATAAGGCTAGCAAAGAGATCCACGAAATACAGATGTAACTCTGAGGGATGAATTAACAGAACACTAAGCAGTTTTTCAGAAAGCTTCTTTCTAGATTTCATCTGAGGATATTTCCTTTGTCACCATAGCCCTCTATGGGCTTCCAAATATCACTTTGCCAATTCCACAAGAACTGTCTTAGCGAAAGGCTTCTGGAGGGGAAAGCTGTAACTCTGTGAGATGATTTCACAGAACACAAAGAAGTTTCTCTGAAAGCTTCTTTTTCTTTGTTATCGGAGGATATTTCCTTTGGCCATAGAGTCTTCAAAGGGATCCGAAATATCTGTTCTCAGATTCCACAGTAATAAGGCTAGCAAAGAGATCCACGAAATACAGATGTAACTCTGTGAGTTGAAATAAAAGAACACTAAGCGGTTTCTCAGGAAGCTTCTTTCTAGATTTCATCGGAGGATATTTCCTTTTTCACCGTAGCCCTCTATGGGCTTCCAAATATCACTTTGCCAATTCCACAAGAACTGTCTTAGCGAAACGCTTCCCTAGGAGAAAGCTGTAACTCTGTGAAATGATTTCACAGAACACAAAGAAGTTTCTCAGAAAGCTTCTTTCTCTTTGTTATCGGAGGATATTTCCTTTAGCCCTATAGTCTTCAAAGGGATCCGAAATATCTGTTCTCAGATTCCACAGAAATAAGCCTAGCAAAGAGATTCACGAAATACAGATGTAACTCTGTTAGATGAAATAACAGAACACTAAGCAGTTTCTCAGAAAGCTTCTTTCCATATTTAATCTGAGGATATTTCCTTTTTCACCATAGCCGTCTATGGGCTTCCAAATATCACTTTGCCAATTCCACAAGAACTGTCTTAGCGAAAGGCTTCTTGAGGGGAAAGTTGTAACTCTGTGAGATGATTTCACAGACCACAAAGAAGTTTCTCAGAAAGCTTCTTTCTCTTTGATATCAGAGGATATTTCCTTTGGCCCTATAGTCTTCAAAGGGATCCGAAATATCTGTTCTCAGATTCCAAAGAAATAAGGCTAGCAAAGAGATCCACGAAATACAGATGTAACTCCGTGAGATGAATTAACAGAACACTAAGCAGTTTCTCAGAAAGCTTCTTTCCAGATTTCATCTGAGGATATTTCCTTTTTCACCATAGCCCTCTATGGGCTTCCAAATATCACTTTGCCAATTCCACAAGAACTGTCTTAGCGAAAGGCTTCTTTAGTGGAAAGCTGTAACTCTGTGAGGTGATTTCACGGAACACAAAGAAGTATCTCAGAAAGCTTCTTTCTCTTTGTTATCGGAGGATATTTCCTTTGGCCCTATAGTCTTCAAAGGGATCCGAAATATCTGTTCTCAGATTCCACAGAAATAAGGCTAGCAAAGAGATGCACGAAATACAGATGTAAATCTGTGAGATGAATTAACAGAACACTAAGCAGTTTCTCAGAAATCTTCATTCCAGATTTCATCTGAGGATATTTCCTCTTTCACCATAGCCCTCTATGGGCTTCCAAATATCACTTTGCCAATTCCACAAGAACTGTCTTAGCGAAAGGCTTCTTGAGGGGAAAGCTGTAACTCTGTGAGATGATTTCACAGAACATAAAGAAGTTTCTCAGAAAGCTTCTTTCTCTTTGTTATCGGAGGATATTTCCTTTGGCCCTATAGTCTTCAAAGGGATCCGAAATATCTGTTCTCAGATTCCAAAGAAATAAGGCTAGCAAAGAGATCCACGAAATACAGATTTAACTCTGAGGGATTAATTAACAGAACACTAAGCAGTTTTTCAGAAAGCTTCTTTCTAGATTTCATCTGAGGATATTTCCTTTGTCACCATAGCCCTCTATGGGCTTCCAAATATCACTTTGCCAATTCCACAAGAACTGTCTTAGCGAAAGGCTTCTGGAGCGGAAAGCTGTAACTCTGTGAGATGATTTCACAGAACACAAAGAAGTTTCTCAGAAAGCTTCTTTTTCTTTGTTATCGGAGGATATTTCCTTTGGCCATAGAGTCTTCAAAGGGATCCGAAATATCTGTTCTCAGATTCCACAGTAATAAGGCTAGCAAAGAGATCCACGAAATACAGATGTAACTCTGTGAGTTGAATTAAAAGAACACTAAGCGGTTTCTCAGAAAGCTTCTTTCTAGATTTCATCGGAGGATATTTCCTTTTTCACCGTAGCCCTCTATGGGCTTCCAAATATCACTTTGCCAATTCCACAAGAACTGTCTTAGCGAAACGCTTCCCTAGGGGAAAGCTGTAACTCTGTGAGATGATTTCACAGAACACAAAGAAGTTTCTCAGAAAGCTTGTTTTTCTTCGTTATGGAAGAATATTTCCTTTGGCCATAGAGTCTTCAAAGGGATCCGAAATATCTGTTCTCAGATTCCACAGAAATAAGGCTAGCAAAGAGATCCACGAAATACAGATGTAACACTGTGAGATGAATTAACAGAACACTAAGCAGTTTCTCAGAAAGCTTCTTTCTAGATTTCATCTGAGGATATTTCCTTTTTCACCATAGCCCTCTATGGGCTTCCAAATATCACTTTGCCAATTCCACAAGAACTGTCTTAGCGGAAGGTTTCTTGAGGGGAAAGCTGTAACTCTGTGAGATGATTCCACAGAACACAAAGAAGTTTCTCAGAAAGCGTCTTTTTCTTTGTTATGGGAGAATATTTCCTTTGGCCACAGAGTCTTCAAAGGGATCCGAAATATCTGTTCTCAGATTCCACAGAAATAAGGCTAGCAAAGAGATCCACGAAATACAGATGTAACTCTGTGAGATGAATTAACAGAACACTAAGCAGTTTCTCAGAAAGCTTCTTTCTAGATTTCATCTGAGGATATTTCCTTTTTCACCATAGCCCTCTAAGGGCTTCCAAATATCACTTTGCCAATTTCTCAAGAACTGTCTTAGCGAAAGGCTTCTTGAGGGGAAAGCTGTAACTCTGTGAGATGATTTCACAGAACACAAAGAAGTTTCTCAGAAAGCGTCTTTTTCTTTGTTATGGGGAATATTTCCTTTGGCCATAGAGTCTTCAAAGGGATCCGAAATATTTGTTCTCAGATTCCACAGAAATAAGGCTAGCAAAGAGATCCACGAAATACAGATGTAACTCTGTGAGATGAATTAACAGAACACTAAGCAGTTTCTCAGAAAGCTTCTTTCTAGATTTCATCTGAGGATATTTCCTTTTTCACCATAGCCCTCTAAGGGCTTCCAAATATCACTTTGCCAATTCCTCAAGAACTGTCTTAACGAAAGGCTTCTTGAGGGGAAAGCTGTAACTCTGTGAGATGATTTCACAGAACACAAAGAAGTTTCTCAGAAAGCTTCTTTCTCTTTTATATCGGAGGATATTTCCTTTGGCCCTATAGTCTTCAAAGGGATCCGAAATATCTGTTCTCAGATTCCACAGAAATAAGGCTACCAAAGAGATCCACGAAATACAGATGTAACTCTGAGGGATGAATTAACAGAACACTAAGCAGTTTCTCAGAAAGCTTCTTTATAGATTTCATCGGAGGATATTTCCTTTTTCACCATAGCCTTCTATGGGCTTCCAAATATCACTTTGCCAATTCCACAAGAACTGTCTTAGCGAAAGGCTTCTTGAGGGGAAAGCTGTAACTCTGTGAGATGATTTCAGAGAACACAAAGAAGTTTCTCAGAAAGCTTCCTTCCCTTTTTTATCGGAGGATATTTCCTTTCGCCCTATAGTCTTAAAAGGGATCCGAAATATCTCTTCTCAGATTCCACAGAAATAAGGCTAGCAAAGAGATCCACGAAATACAGATGTAACTCTGTGGGATGAATTAACAGAACACTAAGCAGTTACTCAGAAAGCTTCTTTCCAAATTTCATTTGAAGATATTTCCTTTTTCACCATAGCCCTCTTTGGGCTTCCAAATATCACTTTGCCAACTCCACAAGAACTGTCTTAGCGAAAGGCTACTTGAGGGGAAAGCTGTAACTCTGTGAGATGATTTCACGGAACATAAAGAAGTTTCTCAGAAAGCTTCTTTCTCTTTGTTATCGGAGGGTATTTCCTTTGGCCCTATAGTCTTCAAAGGGATCCGAAGTATCTGTTCTCAGATTCCACAGAAATAAGGCTAGAAAAGAGAACCACGAAATATAGATGTAACTCTGTGAGATGAATTAACAGAACACTAAGCAGTTTCTCAGAAAGCTTCTTTCCAGATTTCATCTGAGGATATTTCCTTTTTCACCATAGCCCTCTATGGGCTTCCAAATATCACTTTGCCAATTCCACTAGAACTGTTTTAGCGAAAGGCTTCTTGAGGGGAAAGCTGTAACTCTGTGAGATGATTTCACAGATCACAAAGAAGTTTTTCAGAAAGCTTCTTTCTCTTTGTTATTGGAGGATATTTCCTTTGGCCCTATAGTCTTCAAAGGGATCCGAAATATCTGTTCTCAGATTCCACAGAAATAAGGCTAGCGAAGAGATCCACGAAATACAGATGTAACTCTGTGAGATGAATTAACAGAACACTAAGCAGTTTCTCAGAAAGCTTCTTTCCAGATTTCATCTGAGGATATTTCCTTTTTCACCATAGCCCTCTATGGGCTTCCAAATATCACTTTGCCAATTCCACAAGAACTGTCTTAGCGAAAGGCTTCTTGAGGGGAAAGCTGTAACTCTGTGAGATGATTTCACAGATCACAAAGAAGTTTCTCAGAAAGCTTCTCTCTCTTTGTTATCGGAGGATATTTCCTTTGGCACTATAGTCTTCAAAGGGATCCGAAATATCTGTTCTCAGATTCCACAGAAATAAGGCTAGCAAAGAGATCCACGAAATACAGATGTAACTCTGTGAGATGAATTAACAGAACACTAAGCAGTTTCTCAGAAAGCTTCTTTCCAGATTTCATCTGAGGATATTTCCTTTTTCACCATAGCCCTCTATGGGCTTCCAAATATCACTTTGCCAATTCCACAAGAACTGTCTTAGCGAAAGGCTTCTTGAGGGGAAAGCTGTAACTCTGTGAGAGGATTTCACAGAACACAAAGAAGTTTCTCAGAAAGCTTCTTTCTGTTTGTTATCGGAGGATATTTCCTTTGGCCCTATAGTCTTCAAAGGGATCCGAAATATCTGTTCTCAGATTCCACAGAAATAAGGCTAGCAAAGAGATCCACGAAATACAGACGTAACTCTGTGAGTTGAAGTCACACATCACAGGGCAGTTTCTCAGAAAGCTTCTTTCCAGATTTCATCTGAGGATATTTCCTTTTTCACCATAGCCCTCTATGGGCTTCCAAATATCACTTTGCCAATTCAACAAGAACTGTCTTAGCGAAAGGCTTCTTGAGGGGAAAGCTGTAACTCTGTGAGATGATTTCACAGAACACAAAGAAGTTTCTCAGAAAGCTTCTTTCTCATTGTTATCGGAGGATATTTCCTTTGGCCCTATAGTCTTCAAAGGGATCCGAAATATCTGTTCTCAGATTCCAAAGAAATAAGGCTAGCAAAGAGATGCACGAAATACAAATGTAACCCTGTGAGATGAATTAACAGAACACTAAGCAGTTTCTCAGAAAGCTTCTTTCCAGATTTCATCTGAGGATATTTCCTTTTTCACCAGAGCCCTCTATGGGCTTCCAAATATCACTTTGCCAATTCCACAAGAACTGTCTTAGCGAAAGGCTTCTTGAGGGGAAAGCTGTAACACTGAGAGATGATTTCACAGAACACAAAGAAGTTTCTCAGAAATCTTCTTTCTGTTTGTTATCGGAGGATATTTCCTTTGGCCCTATAGTCTTCAAAGGGATCTGAAATATCTGTTCTCAGATTCCACAGAAATAAGGCTAGCAAAGAGATGCACGAAATACAGATGTAACTCTGTGAGATGAATTAACAGAACACTAAGCAGTTTCTCAGAAAGCTTCTTTCCAGATTTCATCTGAGGATATTTCCTTTTTCACCATAGCCCTCTATGGGCTTCCAAATATCACTTTGCCAATTCCACAAGAACTGTCTTAGCGAAAGGCTTCTTGAAGGGAAAGCTGTAACTCTGTGAGATGATTTCACAAAACACAAGGAAGTTTCTCAGAAAGCTTCTTTCTCTTTGTTATCGGAGGATATTTCCTTTGGCCCTATAGTCTTCAAAGGGATCCGAAATATCTGTTCTCAGATTCCAAAGAAATAAGGCTAGCAAAGAGATGCACGAAATACAGATGTAACTCTATGAGATGAATTAACAGAACACTAAGCAGTTTCTCAGAAAGCTTCTTTCCAGTTTTCATCTGAGGATATTTCCTTTTTCACCATAGCCCTCTATGGGCTTCCAAATATCACTTTCCAATTCCACAAGAACTGTCTTAGCGAAAGGCTTTTTGAGGGGAAAGCTGTAACTCTGTGAGATGATTTCACAGAACACAAAGAAGTTTCTCAGAAAGCTTCTTTCTGTTTGTTATCGGAGCATATTTCCTTTGGCCCTATAGTCTTCAAAGGGATCCGAAATATCTGTTCTCAGATTCCACAGAAATAAGGCTAGCAAAGAGATCCACGAAATACAGACGTAACTCTGTGAGTTGAAGTCACACATCACAGAGCAGTTTCTCAGAAAGCTTCTTTCCAGATTTCACCTGAGGATATTTCCTTTTTCACCATAGCCCTCTATGGGCTTCCAAATATCACTTTGCCAATTCCACAAGAACTGTCTTAGCGAAAGGCTTCTTGAGGGGAAATCTGTAACTCTGTGAGATGATTTCACAGAACACAAAGAAGTTTCTCAGAAAGCTTCTTTCTCATTGTTATCGGAGGATATTTCCTTTGGCCCTATAGTCTTCAAAGGGATCCGAAATATCTGTTCTCAGATTCCAAAGAAATAAGGCTAGCAAAGAGATCCACGAAATACAGATGTAACTCTGTGAGATGAATTAACAGAACACTAAGCAGTTTCTCAGAAAGCTTCTTTCCAGATTTCATCTGAGGATATTTCCTTTTTCACCATAGCCCTGTATGGGCTTCCAAATATCACTTTGCCAATTCCACAAGAACTGTCTTAGCGAAAGGCTTCTTGAGGGGAAAGCTGTAACTCTGTGAGATGATTTAACAGAACACAAAGAAGTTTCTCAGAAAGCTTCCTTCTCTTTGTTATCAGAGGATATTTCCTTTGACCCTATAGTATTCAAAGGGATCCGAAATATCCGTTCTCAGATTCCACAGAAATAAGGCTAGCAAAGAGATGCACGAAATACAGATGTAACTCTGTGAGATTAATTAACAGAACACTAAGCAGTTTCTCAGAAAGCTTCTTTCCAGATTTCATCTGAGGATATTTCCTTTTTCACCATAGCCCTCTATGGGCTTCCAAATATCACTTTGCCAATTCCACAAGAACTGTCTTAGCGAAAGGCTTCTTGAGCGGAAAGCTGTAACTCTGTGAGATGATTTCACAAAACACAAAGAAGTTTCTCAGTAAGCTTCTTTCTCTTTGTTATCGGAGGATATTTCCTTTGGCCCTATAGTCTTCAAAGGGATCCGAAATATCTGTTCTCAGATTCCACAGAAATAAGGCTAGCAAAGAGATGCACGAAATACAGATGTAACTCTGTGAGATGAATTCACAGAACACTAAGCAGTTTCTCAGAAAGCTTCTTTCCAGATTTCATCTGAGGATATTTCCTTTTTCACCATAGCCCTCTATGGGCTTCCAGATATCACTTTGCCAATTCCACAAGAACTGTCTTAGCGAAAGGCTTCTTGAGGGGAAAGCTGTAACTCTGTGAGATGATTTCACAGAACACAAAGAAGTTTCTCAGAAAGCTTCTTTCTCATTGTTATCGGAGGATATTTCCTTTGGCCCTATAGTCTTCAAAGGGATCCGAAATATCTGTTCTCAGATTCCAAAGAAATAAGGCTAGCAAAGAGATCCACGAAATACAGATGTAACTCTGTGAGATGAATTAACAGAACACTAAGCAGTTTCTCAGAAAGCTTCTTTCCAGATTTCATCTGAGGATATTTCCTTTTTCACCATAGCCCTGTATGGGCTTCCAAATATCACTTTGCCAATTCCACAAGAACTGTCTTAGCGAAAGGCTTCTTGAGGGGAAAGCTGTAACTCTGTGAGATGATTTAACAGAACACAAAGAAGTTTCTCAGAAAGCTTCCTTCTCTTTGTTATCAGAGGATATTTCCTTTGACCCTATAGTATTCAAAGGGATCCGAAATATCCGTTCTCAGATTCCACAGAAATAAGGCTAGCAAAGAGATGCACGAAATACAGATGTAACTCTGTGAGATTAATTAACAGAAGACTAAGCAGTTTCTCAGAAAGCTTCTTTCCAGATTTCATCTGAGGATATTTCCTTTTTCACCATAGCCCTCTATGGGCTTCCAAATATCACTTTGCCAATTCCACAAGAACTGTCTTAGCGAAAGGCTTCTTGAGCGGAAAGCTGTAACTCTGTGAGATGATTTCACAAAACACAAAGAAGTTTCTCAGTAAGCTTCTTTCTCTTTGTTATCGGAGGATATTTCCTTTGGCCCTATAGTCTTCAAAGGGATCCGAAATATCTGTTCTCAGATTCCACAGAAATAAGGCTAGCAAAGAGATGCACGAAATACAGATGTAACTCTGTGAGATGAATTCACAGAACACTAAGCAGTTTCTCAGAAAGCTTCTTTCCAGATTTCATCTGAGGATATTTCCTTTTTCACCATAGCCCTCTATGGGCTTCCAGATATCACTTTGCCAATTCCACAAGAACTGTCTTAGCGAAAGGCTTCTTGAGGGGAAAGCAGTAACTCTGTGAGATGATTTCACAGAACACAAAGAAGTTTCTCAGAAAGCTTCTTCCTCTTTGTTATCGGAGGATATTTCCTTTGGCCCTATAGTCTTCAAAGGGATCCGAAATATCTGTTCTCAGATTCCAAAGAAATAAGGCTAGCAAAGAGATCCACGAAATACTGATGTCACTCTGTGAGATGAATTAACAGAACACTAAGCAGTTTCTCAGAAAGCTTCTTTCCAGATTTCATCTGAGGATATTTCCTTTTTCACCGTAGCCCTCTATGGGCTTCCAAATATCACTTTGACAATTCCACAAGAACTGTCTTAGCGAAAGGCTTCTTGAGGGGAAAGCTGCAACTCTGTGAGATGATTTCACAGAACACAAAGAAGTTTCTCAGAAAGCTTCTTTCTCTTTGTTATCGGAGGATAATTCCTTTGGCCCTATACTCTTCAAAGGGATCCGAAATATCTTTTCTCAGATTCCACAGAAATAAGGCTAGCAAAGAGATGCACGAAATACAGATGTAACTCTGTGAGATGAATTAACAGAACACTAAGCAGTTTCTCAGAAAGCTTCTTTCCAGATTTCATCTGGGGATATTTCCTTTTTCACCATAGCCCTCTATGGGCTTCCAAATATCACTTTGACAATTCCACAAGAACTGTCTTAGCGAAAGGCTTCTTTAGTGGAAAGGTGTAATTCTGTGAGATGATTTCACGGAACAGAAAGAAGTTTCTCAGAAAGCTTCTTTCTCTTTGTTATCGGAGGATATTTCCTTTGGCCCTATAGTCTTCAAAGGGTTCCGAAATATCTGTTCTCAGATTCCACAGAAATAAGGCTAGCAAAGAGATCCACGAAATACAGATGTAACTCTGTGAGATGAATTAACAGAACACTAAGCAGTTTCTCAGAAAGCTTCTTTCCAGATTTCATCTGAGGATATTTCCTTTTTCAACATAGCCCTCTATGGGCTTCCAAATATCACTTTGCCAATTCCACAAGAACTGTCATAGCGAAAGGCTTCTTGAGGGGAAAGCTGTAACTCTGTGAGATGATTTCACAAAACACAAAGAAGTTTCTCAGTAAGCTTCTTTCTCTTTGTTATCGGACGATATTTCCTTTGGCCCTATAGTCTTCAAAGGGATAATAAATATCTGTTCTCAGATTCCACAGAAATAAGGCTGGCAAAGAGATGCACGAAATACAGATGTAACTCTGTGAGATGAATTAACAGAACACTAAGCAGTTTCTCAGAAAGCTTCCTTCCAGATTTCATCTGAGGATATTTCCTTTTTCACCATAGCCCTCTATGGGTTTCCAAATATCACTTTGCCAATTCCACAAGAACTGTCTTAGCGAAAGGCTTCTTGAGGGGAAAGCTGTAACTCTGTGAGATGATTTCACAGAACACAAAGAAGTTTCTCAGAAAGCTTCTCTCTGTTTGTTATCGGAGGATATTTCCTTTGGCTCTACAGTCTTCAAAGGGATCCGAAATATCTGTTCTCAGATTCCACAGAAATAAGGCTAGCAAAGAGATCCACGAAATAAAGATGTAACTCTGTGAGATGAATTAACAGAACACTAAGCAGTTTCTCAGAAAGCTTCTTTCCAGATTTCATCTGAGGATATTTCCTCTTTCACCATAGCCCTCTATGGGCTTCCAAATATCACTTTGCCAATTCCACAAGAACTGTCTTAGCGAAAGGCTTCTTGAAGGGAAACCTGTAACTCTGTGAGATGATTTCACAAAACACAAAGAAGTTTCTCAGTAAGCTTCTTTCTCTTTGTTATCGGAGGATATTTCCTTTGGCCCTATAGTCTTCAAAGGGATCCGAAATATCTGTTCTCAGATTCCACAGAAATAAGGCTAGCAAAGAGATGCACGAAATACAGATGTAACTCTGTGAGATGAATTAACAGAACACTAAGCAGTTTCTCAGAAAGCTTCTTTCCAGATTTCATCTGAGGATATTTACTTTTTCACCATAGCCCTCTATGGGCTTCCAAATATCACTTTGCCAATTCCACAAGAACTGTCTTAGCGAAAGGCTTCTTGAGGGGAAAGCTGTAACTCTGTGAGATGATTTCACAGATCACAAAGAAGTTTCTCAGAAAGCTTCTTTCTCTTTGTTATCGGAGGATATTTCCTTTGGCCCTATAGTCTTCAAAGGGATCTGAAATATCTGTTCTCAGATTCCACAGAAATAAGGCTAGCAAAGAGATGCACGAAATACAGATGTAACTCTGTGAGATGAATTAACAGAACACTAAGCAGTTTCTCAGAAAGCTTCTTTCCAGATTGCATCTGAGGATATTTCCTTTTTCACCATAGCCCTCTATGGGCTTCCAAATATCACTTTGCCAATTCCACAAGAACTGTCTTAGCGAAAGGCTTCTTGAAGGGAAAGCTGTAACTCTGTGAGATGATTTCACAAAACACAAGGAAGTTTCTCAGAAAGCTTCTTTCTCTTTGTTATCGGAGGATATTTCCTTTGGCCCTATAGTCTTCAAAGGGATCCGAAATATCTGTTCTCAGATTCCAAAGAAATAAGGCTAGCAAAGAGATGCACGAAATACAGATGTAACTCTATGAGATGAATTAACAGAACACTAAGCAGTTTCTCAGAAAGCTTCTTTCCAGTTTTCATCTGAGGATATTTCCTTTTTCACCATAGCCCTCTATGGGCTTCCAAATATCACTTTCCAATTCCACAAGAACTGTCTTAGCGAAAGGCTTTTTGAGGGGAAAGCTGTAACTCTGTGAGATGATTTCACAGAACACAAAGAAGTTTCTCAGAAAGCTTCTTTCTGTTTGTTATCGGAGGATATTTCCTTTGGCCCTATAGTCTTCAAAGGGATCCGAAATATCTGTTCTCAGATTCCACAGAAATAAGGCTAGCAAAGAGATCCACGAAATACAGACGTAACTCTGAGGGATGAATTAACAGAACACTAAGCAGTTTCTCAGAAAGCTTCTTTCTAGATTTCATCTGAGGATATTTCCTTTTTCACCATAGCCCTCTATGGGCTTCCAAATATCACTTTGCCAATTCCACAAGAACTGTCTTAGCGAAAGGTTTCTTGAGGGGAAAGCTGTAACTCTGTGAGATGATTTCACAGAACACAAAGAAGTTTCTCAGAAAGCGTCTTTTTCTTTGTTATGGGAGAATATTTCCTTTGGCCATAGAGTCTTTAAAGGGATCCGAAATATCTGTTCTCAGATTCCACAGAAATAAGGCTAGCAAAGAGATCCACGAAATACAGATGTAACTCTGTGAGATGAATTAACAGAACACTAAGCAGTTTCTCAGAAAGCTTCTTTCTAGATTTCATCTGAGGATATTTCCTTTTTCACCATAGCCCTCTAAGGGCTTCCAAATATCACTTTGCCAATTCCTCAAGAACTGTCTTAGCGAAAGGCTTCTTGAGGGGAAATTTGTAACTCTGTGAGATGATTTCACAGAACACAAAGAAGTTTCTCAGAAAGCGTCTTTTTCTTTGTTATGGGAGAATATTTCCTTTGGCCATAGAGTTCTCAATGGGATCCGAAATATCTGTTCTCAGATTCCACAGAAATAAGGCTAGCAAAGAGATCCACGAAATACAGATGTAACTCTGTGAGATGAATTAACAGAACACTAAGCAGTTTCTCAGAAAGCTTCTTTCTAGATTTCATCTGAGGATATTTCCTTTTTCACCATAGCCCTCTAAGGGCTTCCAAATATCACTTTGCCAATTCCACAAGAACTGTCTTAGCGAAAGGCTTCTTGAGGGGAAAGCTGTAACTCTGTGAGATGATTTAACAGAAAACAAAGAAGTTTCTCAGAAAGCTTCTTTCTCTTTTATATCGGAGGATATTTCCTTTGGCCCTATAGTCTTCAAAGGGATCCGAAATATCTGTTCTCAGATTCCACAGAAATAAGGCTAGCAAAGAGATCCACGAAATACAGATGTAACTCTGAGGGATGAATTAACAGAACACTAAGCAGTTTCTCAGAAAGCTTCTTTATAGATTTCATCGGAGTATATTTCCTTTTTCACCATAGCCTTCTATGGGCTTCCAAATATCACTTTGCCAATTCCACAAGTACTGTCTTAGCGAAAGGCTTCTTGAGGGGAAAGCTGTAACTCTGTGAGATGATTTCACAGAACACAAAGGAGTTTCTCAGAAAGCGTCTTTTTCTTTGTTATCGGAGGATATTTCCTTTGGCCATACAGTCTTCAAAGGGATCCGAAATATCTGTTCTCAGATTCCACAGAAGTAAGGCTAGCAAAGAGATCCACGAAATACAGATGTAACTCTGTGAGATGAATTAACAGAACACTAAGCAGTTTCTCAGAAAGCTTCTTTCTAGATTTCATCGGAGGATAGTTCCTTTTTCAGCATAGCCCTCTATGGGCTTCCAAATATCACTTTGCCAATTCCACAAGAACTGTCTTAGCGAAAGGCTTCCCCAGGGGAAAGTTGTAACTCTGTGAAATGATTTCACAGAACACAAAGAAGTTTCTCAGAAAGCTTCTTTCTCCTTGTTATTGGAGGATATTTCCTTTAGCCCTATAGTCTTCAAAGGGATCCGAAATATCTGTTCTCAGATTCCACAGAAATAAGGCTAGCAAAGAGATCCACGAAATACGGATGTAATTCTGTGGGATGAATTAACAGAACACTAAGCAGTTACTCAGAAAGTTTCTTTCCAGATTTCATTTGAGGATATTTCCTTTTTTACCATAGCCCTCTATGGGTTTACAAATATCACTTTGCCAATTCCACAAGAACTGTCTTAGCGAAAGACTTCTTGAGGGGAAAGCTGTAACTCTGTGAGATGATTTCACAGAACACAAAGAAGTTTCTCAGAAAGCTTCTTTCTCTTTGTTATAGGAGGATATTTCCTTCGGCCCTATAGTCTTCAAAGGGATCCGAAATATCTGTTCTCAGATTCCACAGAAATAAGGCTAGCAAAGAGATCCACGAAATACAGATGTAACTCTGTGGGATGAATTAACAGAACACTAAGCAGTTACTCAGAAAGGTTCTTTCCAGATTTCATTTGAGGATATTTCCTTTTTCACCATAGCCCTCTTTGGGCTTCCAAATATCACTTTGCCAACTCCACAAGAACTGTCTTAGCGAAAGGCTACTTGAGGGGAAAGCTGTAACTCTGTGGGATGATTTCACGGAACACAAAGAAGTTTCTCAGAAAGCTTCTTTCTCTTTGTTATCGGAGGATATTTCCTTTGGCCCTATAGTCTTCAAAGGGATCCGAAGTATCTGTTCTCAGATTCCACAGAAATAAGGCTAGGAAAGAGATCCACGAAATATAGATGTAACTCTGTGAGATGAATTAACAGAACACTAAGCAGTTTCTCAGAAAGCTTCTTTCCAGATTTCATCTGAGGATATTTCCTTTTTCACCATTGCCCTCTATGGGCTTCCAAATATCACTTTGCCAATTCCACAAGAACTGTCTTAGCAAAAGGCTTCTTGAGTGGAAAGCTGTAACTCTGTGAGATGATTTCACGGAACCCAAAGAAGTATCTCAGAAAGCTTCTTTCTCTTTGTTATTGGAGGATATTTCCTTTGGCCCTATAGTCTTCAAAGGGATCAGAAATATCTGTTCTCAGATTCCACAGAAATAAGGCTAGCAAAGAGATGCACGAAATACAGATGTAACTCTGTGAGATGAATTAACAGAACACTAAGCAGTTTCTCAGAAAGCTTCTTTCCACATTTCATCTGAGGATATTTCCTTTTTCACCATAGCCCTCTATGGGCTTCCAAATATCACTTTGCCAATTCCAAAAGAACTGTCTTAGCGAAAGGCTTCTTGAGTGGAAAGCAGTAACTCTGTGAGATGATTTCGAGGAACACAAAGCAGTATCTCAGAAAGCTTCTTTATCTTTGTTATCGGAGGATATTTCCTTTGGCCCTATAGTCTTCAAAGGGATCCGAAATATCTGTTCTCAGATTCCACAGAAATAAGGCTAGCAAAGAGATCCACGAAATAGAGACGTAACTCGGTGAGTTGAAGTCACACATCACAGAGCAGTTTCTCAGAAAGCTTCTTTCCAGATTTCATCTGAGGATATTTCCTTTTTCACCATAGCCCTCTATGGGCTTCCAAATATCACTTTGCCAATTCCACAAGAACTGTCTTAGCGAAAGGCTTCTTGAGGGGAAAGCTGTAACTCTGTGAGATGATTTCACAGAACACAAAGAAGTTTCTCAGAAAGCTTCTTTCTCATTGTTATCGGAGGATATTTCCTTTGGCCCTATAGTCTTCAAAGGGATCCGAAATATCTGTTCTCAGATTCCAAAGAAATAAGGCTAGCAAAGAGATGCACGAAATACAAATGTAACCCTGTGAGATGAATTAACAGAACACTAAGCAGTTTCTCAGAAAGCTTCTTTCCAGATTTCATCTGAGGATATTTCCTTTTTCACCAGAGCCCTCTATGGGCTTCCAAATATCACTTTGCCAATTCCACAAGAACTGTCTTAGCGAAAGGCTTCTTGAGGGGAAAGCTGTAACACTGTGAGATGATTTCACAGAACACAAAGGAGTTTCTCAGAAATCTTCTTTCTGTTTGTTATCGGAGGATATTTCCTTTGGCTCTACAGTATTCAAAGGGATCTGAAATATCTGTTCTCAGATTCCACAGAAATAAGGCTAGCAAAGAGATCCACGAAATACAGATGTAACTCTGTGAGATGAATTAACAGAACACTAAGCAGTTTCTCAGAAAGCTTCTTTCCAGATTTCATCTGAGGATATTTCCTTTTTCACCATAGCCCTCTATGGGCTTCCAAATATCACTTTCCCAATTCCACAAGAACAGTCTTAGCGAAAGGCTTCTTGAGGGGAAATCTGTAACTCTGTGAGATGATTTCACAGAACACAAAGAAGTTTCTCAGAAAGCTTCTTTCTCATTATTATCGGAGGATATTTCCTTTGGCCCTATAATCTTCAAAGGGATCCGAAATATCTGTTTTCAGATTCCAAAGAAATAAGGCTAGCAAAGAGATGCACGAAATACAGATGTAACTCTGTGAGATGAATTAACAGAACACTAAGCAGTTTCTCAGAAAGCTTCTTTCCAGATTTCATCTGAGGATATTTCCTTTTTCACCATAGCCCTCTATGGGCTTCCAAATATCACTTTGCCAATTCCACAAGAACTGTCTTAGCGAAAGGCTTCTTTAGGGGAAAGCTGTATCTCTGTGAGATGATTTCACAGATCACAAAGAAGTTTCTCAGAAAGCTTCTTTCTCTTTGTTATCAGAGGATATTTCCTTTGACCCTATAGTCTTCAAAGCGGTCCGAAATATCCGTTCTCAGATTCCACAGAAATAAGGCTAGCAAAGAGATCCACGAAATACAGATGTAACTCTGAGAGATTAATTAACAGAACACTAAGCAGTTTCTCAGAAAGCTTCTTTCCAGATTTCATCTGAGGATATTTCCTTTTTCACCATAGCCCTCTAGGGGCTTCCAAATATCACTTTGCCAATTCCACAAGAACTGTCTTAGCGAAAGGCTTCTTGAGCGGAAAGCTGTAACTCTGTGAGATGATTTCACAAAACACAAAGAAGTTTCTCAGTAAGCTTCTTTCTCTTTGTTATCGGAGGATATTTCCTTTGGCCCTATAGTCTTCAAAGGGATCCGAAATATCTGTTCTCAGATTCCACAGAAATAAGGCTAGCAAAGAGATGCACGAAATACAGATGTAACTCTGTGAGATGAATTCACAGAACACTAAGCAGTTTCTCAGAAAGCTTCTTTCCAGATTTCATCTGAGGATATTTCCTTTTTCACCATAGCCCTCTATGGGCTTCCAGATATCACTTTGCCAATTCCACAAGAACTGTCTTAGCGAAAGGCTTCTTGAGGGGAAAGCTGTAACTCTGTGAGATGATTTCACAGAACACAAAGAAGTTTCTCAGAAAGCTTCTTCCTCTTTGTTATCGGAGGATATTTCCTTTGGCCCTATAGTCTTCAAAGGGATCCGAAATATCTGTTCTCAGATTCCAAAGAAATAAGGCTAGCAAAGAGATCCACGAAATACTGATGTCACTCTGTGAGATGAATTAACAGAACACTAAGCAGTTTCTCAGAAAGCTTCTTTCCAGATTTCATCTGAGGATATTTCCTTTTTCACCATAGCCCTCTATGGGCTTCCAAATATCACTTTGACAATTCCACAAGAACTGTCTTAGCGAAAGGCTTCTTGAGGGGAAAGCTGCAACTCTGTGAGATGATTTCACAGAACACAAAGAAGTTTCTCAGAAAGCTTCTTTCTCTTTGTTATCGGAGGATAATTCCTTTGGCCGTATACTCTTCAAAGGGATCCGAAATATCTTTTCTCAGATTCCACAGAAATAAGGCTAGCAAAGAGATGCACGAAATACAGATGTAACTCTGTGAGATGAATTAACAGAACACTAAGCAGTTTCTCAGAAAGCTTCTTTCCAGATTTCATCTGGGGATATTTCCTTTTTCACCATAGCCCTCTATGGGCTTCCAAATATCACTTTGACAATTCCACAAGAACTGTCTTAGCGAAAGGCTTCTTTAGTGGAAAGGTGTAACTCTGTGAGATGATTTCACGGAACAGAAAGAAGTTTCTCAGAAAGCTTCTTTCTCTTTGTTATCGGAGGATATTTCCTTTGGCCCTATAGTCTTCAAAGGGTTCCGAAATATCTGTTCTCAGATTCCACAGAAATAAGGCTAGCAAAGAGATCCACGAAATACAGATGTAACTCTGTGAGATGAATTAACAGAACACTAAGCAGTTTCTCAGAAAGCTTCTTTCCAGATTTCATCTGAGGATATTTCCTTTTTCAACATAGCCCTCTATGGGCTTCCAAATATCACTTTGCCAATTCCACAAGAACTGTCATAGCGAAAGGCTTCTTGAGGGGAAAGCTGTAACTCTGTGAGATGATTTCACAAAACACAAAGAAGTTTCTCAGTAAGCTTCTTTCTCTTTGTTATCGGACGATATTTCCTTTGGCCCTATAGTCTTCAAAGGGATAATAAATATCTGTTCTCAGATTCCACAGAAATAAGGCTGGCAAAGAGATGCACGAAATACAGATGTAACTCTGTGAGATGAATTAACAGAACACTAAGCAGTTTCTCAGAAAGCTTCCTTCCAGATTTCATCTGAGGATATTTCCTTTTTCACCATAGCCCTCTATGGGCTTCCAAATATCACTTTGCCAATTCCACAAGAACTGTCTTAGCGAAAGGCTTCTTGAGGGGAAAGCTGTAACTCTGTGAGATGATTTCACAGAACACAAAGAAGTTTCTCAGAAAGCTTCTCTCTGTTTGTTATCGGAGGATATTTCCTTTGGCTCTACAGTCTTCAAAGGGATCCGAAATATCTGTTCTCAGATTCCACAGAAATAAGGCTAGCAAAGAGATCCACGAAATAAAGATGTAACTCTGTGAGATGAATTAACAGAACACTAAGCAGTTTCTCAGAAAGCTTCTTTCCAGATTTCATCTGAGGATATTTCCTCTTTCACCATAGCCCTCTATGGGCTTCCAAATATCACTTTGCCAATTCCACAAGAACTGTCTTAGCGAAAGGCTTCTTGAAGGGAAAGCTGTAACTCTGTGAGATGATTTCACAAAACACAAAGAAGTTTCTCAGTAAGCTTCTTTCTCTTTGTTATCGGAGGATATTTCCTTTGGCCCTATAGTCTTCAAAGGGATCCGAAATATCTGTTCTCAGATTCCACAGAAATAAGGCTAGCAAAGAGATGCACGAAATACAGATGTAACTCTGTGAGATGAATTAACAGAACACTAAGCAGTTTCTCAGAAAGCTTCTTTCCAGATTTCATCTGAGGATATTTCCTTTTTCACCATAGCCCTCTATGGGCTTCCAAATATCACTTTGCCAATTCCACAAGAACTGTCTTAGCGAAAGGCTTCTTGAGGGGAAAGCTGTAACTCTGTGAGATGATTTCACAGATCACAAAGAAGTTTCTCAGAAAGCTTCTTTCTCTTTGTTATCGGAGGATATTTCCTTTGGCCCTACAGTCTTCAAAGGGATCTGAAATATCTGTTCTCAGATTCCACAGAAATAAGGCTAGCAAAGAGATGCACGAAATACAGATGTAACTCTGTGAGATGAATTAACAGAACACTAAGCAGTTTCTCAGAAAGCTTCTTTCCAGATTTCATCTGAGGATATTTCCTTTTTCACCATAGCCCTCTATGGGCTTCCAAATATCACTTTGCCAATTCCACAAGAACTGTCTTAGCGAAAGGCTTCTTGAAGGGAAAGCTGTAACTCTGTGAGATGATTTCACAAAACACAAGGAAGTTTCTCAGAAAGCTTCTTTCTCTTTGTTATCGGAGGATATTTCCTTTGGCCCTATAGTCTTCAAAGGGATCCGAAATATCTGTTCTCAGATTCCAAAGAAATAAGGCTAGCAAAGAGATGCACGAAATACAGATGTAACTCTATGAGATGAATTAACAGAACACTAAGCAGTTTCTCAGAAAGCTTCTTTCCAGTTTTCATCTGAGGATATTTCCTTTTTCACCATAGCCCTCTATGGGCTTCCAAATATCACTTTCCAATTCCACAAGAACTGTCTTAGCGAAAGGCTTTTTGAGGGGAAAGCTGTAACTCTGTGAGATGATTTCACAGAACACAAAGAAGTTTCTCAGAAAGCTTCTTTCTGTTTGTTATCGGAGGATATTTCCTTTGGCCCTATAGTCTTCAAAGGGATCCGAAATATCTGTTCTCAGATTCCACAGAAATAAGGCTAGCAAAGAGATCCACGAAATACAGACGTAACTCTGAGGGATGAATTAACAGAACACTAAGCAGTTTCTCAGAAAGCTTCTTTCTAGATTTCATCTGAGGATATTTCCTTTTTCACCATAGCCCTCTATGGGCTTCCAAATATCACTTTGCCAATTCCACAAGAACTGTCTTAGCGAAAGGTTTCTTGAGGGGAAAGCTGTAACTCTGTGAGATGATTTCACAGAACACAAAGAAGTTTCTCAGAAAGCGTCTTTTTCTTTGTTATGGGAGAATATTTCCTTTGGCCATAGAGTCTTTAAAGGGATCCGAAATATCTGTTCTCAGATTCCACAGAAATAAGGCTAGCAAAGAGATCCACGAAATACAGATGTAACTCTGTGAGATGAATTAACAGAACACTAAGCAGTTTCTCAGAAAGCTTCTTTCTAGATTTCATCTGAGGATATTTCCTTTTTCACCATAGCCCTCTAAGGGCTTCCAAATATCACTTTGCCAATTCCTCAAGAACTGTCTTAGCGAAAGGCTTCTTGAGGGGAAATTTGTAACTCTGTGAGATGATTTCACAGAACACAAAGAAGTTTCTCAGAAAGCGTCTTTTTCTTTGTTATGGGAGAATATTTCCTTTGGCCATAGAGTTCTCAATGGGATCCGAAATATCTGTTCTCAGATTCCACAGAAATAAGGCTAGCAAAGAGATCCACGAAATACAGATGTAACTCTGTGAGATGAATTAACAGAACACTAAGCAGTTTCTCAGAAAGCTTCTTTCTAGATTTCATCTGAGGATATTTCCTTTTTCACCATAGCCCTCTAAGGGCTTCCAAATATCACTTTGCCAATTCCACAAGAACTGTCTTAGCGAAAGGCTTCTTGAGGGGAAAGCTGTAACTCTGTGAGATGATTTAACAGAAAACAAAGAAGTTTCTCAGAAAGCTTCTTTCTCTTTTATATCGGAGGATATTTCCTTTGGCCCTATAGTCTTCAAAGGGATCCGAAATATCTGTTCTCAGATTCCACAGAAATAAGGCTAGCAAAGAGATCCACGAAATACAGATGTAACTCTGTGAGATGAATTAACAGAACACTAAGCAGTTTCTCAGAAAGCTTCTTTCTAGATTTCATCGGAGGATAGTTCCTTTTTCAGCATAGCCCTCTATGGGCTTCCAAATATCACTTTGCCAATTCCACAAGAACTGTCTTAGCGAAAGGCTTCCCCAGGGGAAAGTTGTAACTCTGAGAAATGATTTCACAGAACACAAAGAAGTTTCTCAGAAAGCTTCTTTCTCCTTGTTATTGGAGGATATTTCCTTTAGCCCTATAGTCTTCAAAGGGATCCGAAATATCTGTTCTCAGATTCCACAGAAATAAGGCTAGCAAAGAGATCCACGAAATACGGATGTAATTCTGTGGGATGAATTAACAGAACACTAAGCAGTTACTCAGAAAGTTTCTTTCCAGATTTCATTTGAGGATATTTCCTTTTTTACCATAGCCCTCTATGGGCTTACAAATATCACTTTGCCAATTCCACAAGAACTGTCTTAGCGAAAGACTTCTTGAGGGGAAAGCTGTAACTCTGTGAGATGATTTCACAGAACACAAAGAAGTTTCTCAGAAAGCTTCTTTCTCTTTGTTATAGGAGGATATTTCCTTCGGCCCTATAGTCTTCAAAGGGATCCGAAATATCTGTTCTCAGATTCCACAGAAATAAGGCTAGCAAAGAGATCCACGAAATACAGATGTAACTCTGTGGGATGAATTAACAGAACACTAAGCAGTTACTCAGAAAGGTTCTTTCCAGATTTCATTTGAGGATATTTCCTTTTTCACCATAGCCCTCTTTGGGCTTCCAAATATCACTTTGCCAACTCCACAAGAACTGTCTTAGCGAAAGGCTACTTGAGGGGAAAGCTGTAACTCTGTGGGATGATTTCACGGAACACAAAGAAGTTTCTCAGAAAGCTTCTTTCTCTTTGTTATCGGAGGATATTTCCTTTGGCCCTATAGTCTTCAAAGGGATCCGAAGTATCTGTTCTCAGATTCCACAGAAATAAGGCTAGGAAAGAGATCCACGAAATATAGATGTAACTCTGTGAGATGAATTAACAGAACACTAAGCAGTTTCTCAGAAAGCTTCTTTCCAGATTTCATCTGAGGATATTTCCTTTTTCACCATTGCCCTCTATGGGCTTCCAAATATCACTTTGCCAATTCCACAAGAACTGTCTTAGCAAAAGGCTTCTTGAGTGGAAAGCTGTAAATCTGTGAGATGATTTCACGGAACCCAGAGAAGTATCTCAGAAAGCTTCTTTCTCTTTGTTATAGGAGGATATTTCCTTTGGCCCTATAGTCTTCAAAGGGATCAGAAATATCTGTTCTCAGATTCCACAGAAATAAGGCTAGCAAAGAGATGCACGAAATACAGATGTAACTCTGTGAGATGAATTAACAGAACACTAAGCAGTTTCTCAGAAAGCTTCTTTCCACATTTCATCTGAGGATATTTCCTTTTTCACCATAGCCCTCTATGGGCTTCCAAATATCACTTTGCCAATTCCAAAAGAACTGTCTTAGCGAAAGGCTTCTTGAGTGGAAAGCAGTAACTCTGTGAGATGATTTCAAGGAACACAAAGCAGTATCTCAGAAAGCTTCTTTATCTTTGTTATCGGAGGATATTTCCTTTGGCCCTATAGTCTTCAAAGGGATCCGAAATATCTGTTCTCAGATTCCACAGAAATAAGGCTAGCAAAGAGATCCACGAAATAGAGACGTAACTCGGTGAGTTGAAGTCACACATCACAGAGCAGTTTCTCAGAAAGCTTCTTTCCAGATTTCATCTGAGGATATTTCCTTTTTCACCATAGCCCTCTATGGGCTTCCAAATATCACTTTGCCAATTCCACAAGAACTGTCTTAGCGAAAGGATTCTTGAGGGGAAAGCTGTAACTCTGTGAGATGATTTCACAGAACACAAAGAAGTTTCTCAGAAAGCTTCTTTCTCATTGTTATCGGAGGATATTTCCTTTGGCCCTATAGTCTTCAAAGGGATCCGAAATATCTGTTCTCAGATTCCAAAGAAATAAGGCTAGTAAAGAGATGCACGAAATACAAATGTAACCCTGTGAGATGAATTAACAGAACACTAAGCAGTTTCTCAGAAAGCTTCTTTCCAGATTTCATCTGAGGATATTTCCTTTTTCACCAGAGCCCTCTATGGGCTTCCAAATATCACTTTGCCAATTCCACAAGAACTGTCTTAGCGAAAGGCTTCTTGAGGGGAAAGCTGTAACACTGTGAGATGATTTCACAGAACACAAAGGAGTTTCTCAGAAATCTTCTTTCTGTTTGTTATCGGAGGATATTTCCTTTGGCTCTACAGTATTCAAAGGGATCTGAAATATCTGTTCTCAGATTCCACAGAAATAAGGCTAGCAAAGAGATCCACGAAATACAGATGTAACTCTGTGAGATGAATTATCAGAACACTAAGCAGTTTCTCAGAAAGCTTCTTTCCAGATTTCATCTGAGGATATTTCCTTTTTCACCATAGCCCTCTATGGGCTTCCAAATATCACTTTCCCAATTCCACAAGAACAGTCTTAGCGAAAGGCTTCTTGAGGGGAAATCTGTAACTCTGTGAGATGATTTCACAGAACACAAAGAAGTTTCTCAGAAAGCTTCTTTCTCATTATTATCGGAGGATATTTCCTTTGGCCCTATAATCTTCAAAGGGATCCGAAATATCTGTTCTCAGATTCCAAAGAAATAAGGCTAGCAAAGAGATGCACGAAATACAGATGTAACTCTGTGAGATGAATTAACAGAATACTAAGCAGTTTCTCAGAAAGCTTCTTTCCAGATTTCATCTGAGGATATTTCCTTTTTCACCATAGCCCTCTATGGGCTTCCAAATATCACTTTGCCAATTCCACAAGAACTGTCTTAGCGAAAGGCTTCTTTAGGGGAAAGCTGTATCTCTGTGAGACGATTTCACAGATCACAAAGAAGTTTCTCAGAAAGCTTCTTTCTCTTTGTTATCAGAGGATATTTCCTTTGACCCTATAGTCTTCAAAGGGGTCCGAAATATCCGTTCTCAGATTCCACAGAAATAAGGCTAGCAAAGAGATGCACGAAATACAGATGTAACTCTGTGAGATTAATTAACAGAACACTAAGCAGTTTCTCAGAAAGCTTCTTTCCAGATTTCATCTGAGGATATTTCCTTTTTCACCATAGCCCTCTAGGGGCTTCCAAATATCACTTTGCCAATTCCACAAGAACTGTCTTAGCGAAAGGCTTCTTGAGCGGAAAGCTGTAACTCTGTGAGATGATTTCACAAAACACAAAGAAGTTTCTCAGTAAGCTTCTTTCTCTTTTTTATCGGAGGATATTTCCTTTGGCCCTATAGTCTTCAAAGGGATCTGAAATATCTGTTCTCAGATTCCACAGAAATAAGGCTAGCAAAGAGATGCACGAAATACAGATGTAACTCTGTGAGTGGAAGTCACACATCACAGAGCAGTTTCTCAGAAAGCTTCTTTCCAGATTTCATCTGAGGGTATTTCCTTTTTCACCATAGCCCTCTATGGGCTTCCAAATATCACTTTGCCAATTCCACAAGAACTGTCTTAGCGAAAGGCTTCTTGAGGGGAAAGCTGTAACTCTGTGAGATGATTTCACAGAACACAAAGAAGTTTCTCAGAAAGCGTCTTTTTCTTTGTTATGGGAGAATATTTCCTTTGGCCATAGAGTCTTCAAAGGGATCCGAAATATCTGTTCTCAGATTCCACAGAAATAAGGCTAGCAAAGAGATCCACGAAATACAGACGTAACTCTGAGGGATGAATTAACAGAACACTCAGCAGTTTCTCAGAAAGTTTCTTTATAGATTTCATCGGAGGATATTTCCTTTTTCACCATAGCCTTCTATGGGCTTGCAAATAACACTTTGCCAATTCCACAAGAACTGTCTTAGCGAAAGGCTTCTTGAGGGGAAAGCTGTAACTCTGTGAGATGATTTCACAGAACACAAAGAAGTTTTTCAGAAAGCGTCTTTTTCTTTGTTATCGGAGGATATTTCCTTTGGCCATACAGTCTTCAAAGGGATCCAAAATATCTGTTCTCAGATTCCACAGAAATAAGGCTAGCAAAGAGATCCACGAAATACTGATGTAACTCTGTGAGATGAATTAACAGAACACTAAGCAGTTTCTCAGAAAGCTCCTTTCCAGATATCATCTGAGGATATTTCCTTTTTCACCATAGCCCTCTATGGGCTTCCAAATATCACTTTGCCAATTCCACAAGAACTGTCTTAGCGAAAGGCTTCTTGAGGGGAAAGCTGTAACTCTGTGAGGTGATTTCACAGATCACAAAGAAGTTTCTCAGAAAGCTTCTTTCTCTTTGTTATCGGAGGATATTTCCTTTGGCCCTATAGTCTTCAAAGGGATCCGAAGTATCTGTTCTCAGATTCCACAGAAATAAGGCTAGGAAAGAGATCCACGAAATATAGATGTAACTCTGTGAGATGAATTAACAGAACACTAAGCAGTTTCTCAGAAAGCTTCTTTCCAGATTTCATCTGAGGATATTTCCTTTTTCACCATTGCCCTCTATGGGCTTCCAAATATCACTTTGCCAATTCCACAAGAACTGTCTTAGCAAAAGGCTTCTTGAGTGGAAAGCTGTAACTCTGTGAGATGATTTCACGGAACCCAAAGAAGTATCTCAGAAAGCTTCTTTCTCTTTGTTATTGGAGGATATTTCCTTTGGCCCTATAGTCTTCAAAGGGATCCGAAATATCTGTTCTCAGATTCCACAGAAATAAGGCTAGCAAAGAGATGCACGAAATACAGATGTAACTCTGTGAGATGAATTAACAGAACACTAAGCAGTTTCTCAGAAAGCTTCTTTCCACATTTCATCTGAGGATATTTCCTTTTTCACCATAGCCCTCTATGGGCTTCCAAATATCACTTTGCCAATTCCAAAAGAACTGTCTTAGCGAAAGGCTTCTTGAGTGGAAAGCAGTAACTCTGTGAGATGATTTCAAGGAACACAAAGCAGTATCTCAGAAAGCTTCTTTATCTTTGTTATCGGAGGATATTTCCTTTGGCCCTATAGTCTTCAAAGGGATCCGAAATATCTGTTCTCAGATTCCACAGAAATAAGGCTAGCAAAGAGATCCACGAAATAGAGACGTAACTCGGTGAGTTGAAGTCACACATCACAGAGCAGTTTCTCAGAAAGCTTCTTTCCAGATTTCATCTGAGGATATTTCCTTTTTCACCATAGCCCTCTATGGGCTTCCAAATATCACTTTGCCAATTCCACAAGAACTGTCTTAGCGAAAGGCTTCTTGAGGGGAAAGCTGTAACTCTGTGAGATGATTTCACAGAACACAAAGAAGTTTCTCAGAAAGCTTCTTTCTCATTGTTATCGGAGGATATTTCCTTTGGCCCTATAGTCTTCAAAGGGATCCGAAATATCTGTTCTCAGATTCCAAAGAAATAAGGCTAGCAAAGAGATGCACGAAATACAAATGTAACCCTGTGAGATGAATTAACAGAACACTAAGCAGTTTCTCAGAAAGCTTCTTTCCAGATTTCATCTGAGGATATTTCCTTTTTCACCATAGCCCTCTATGGGCTTCCAAATATCACTTTGCCAATTCCACAAGAACTGTCTTAGCGAAAGGCTTCTTGAGGGGAAAGCTGTAACACTGTGAGATGATTTCACAGAACACAAAGGAGTTTCTCAGAAATCTTCTTTCTGTTTGTTATCGGAGGATATTTCCTTTGGCTCTACAGTATTCAAAGGGATCTGAAATATCTGTTCTCAGATTCCACAGAAATAAGGCTAGCAAAGAGATCCACGAAATACAGATGTAACTCTGTGAGATGAATTAACAGAACACTAAGCAGTTTCTCAGAAAGCTTCTTTCCAGATTTCATCTGAGGATATTTCCTTTTTCACCATAGCCCTCTATGGGCTTCCAAATATCACTTTCCCAATTCCACAAGAACAGTCTTAGCGAAAGGCTTCTTGAGGGGAAATCTGTAACTCTGTGAGATGATTTCACAGAACACAAAGAAGTTTCTCAGAAAGCTTCTTTCTCATTATTATCGGAGGATATTTCCTTTGGCCCTATAATCTTCAAAGGGATCCGAAATATCTGTTCTCAGATTCCAAAGAAATAAGGCTAGCAAAGAGATGCACGAAATACAGATGTAACTCTGTGAGATGAATTAACAGAACACTAAGCAGTTTCTCAGAAAGCTTCTTTCCAGATTTCATCTGAGGATATTTCCTTTTTCACCATAGCCCTCTATGGGCTTCCAAATATCACTTTGCCAATTCCACAAGAACTGTCTTAGCGAAAGGCTTCTTTAGGGGAAAGCTGTATCTCTGTGAGATGATTTCACAGATCACAAAGAAGTTTCTCAGAAAGCTTCTTTCTCTTTGTTATCAGAGGATATTTCCTTTGACCCTATAGTCTTCAAAGGGGTCCGAAATATCCGTTCTCAGTTTCCACAGAAATAAGGCTAGCAAAGAGATGCACGAAATACAGATGTAACTCTGTGAGATTAATTAACAGAACACTAAGCAGTTTCTCAGAAAGCTTCTTTCCAGATTTCATCTGAGGATATTTCCTTTTTCACCATAGCCCTCTAGGGGCTTCCAAATATCACTTTGCCAATTCCACAAGAACTGTCTTAGCGAAAGGCTTCTTGAGCGGAAAGCTGTAACTCTGTGAGATGATTTCACAAAACACAAAGAAGTTTCTCAGTAAGCTTCTTTCTCTTTGTTATCGGAGGATATTTCCTTTGGCCCTATAGTCTTCAAAGGGATCTGAAATATCTGTTCTCAGATTCCACAGAAATAAGGCTAGCAAAGAGATGCACGAAATACAGATGTAACTCTGTGAGTGGAAGTCACACATCACAGAGCAGTTTCTCAGAAAGCTTCTTTCCAGATTTCATCTGAGGGTATTTCCTTTTTCACCATAGCCCTCTATGGGCTTCCAAATATCACTTTGCCAATTCCACAAGAACTGTCTTAGCGAAAGGCTTCTTGAGGGGAAAGCTGTAACTCTGTGAGATGATTTCACAGAACACAAAGAAGTTTCTCAGAAAGCGTCTTTTTCTTTGTTATGGGAGAATATTTCCTTTGGCCATAGAGTCTTCAAAGGGATCCGAAATATCTGTTCTCAGATTCCACAGAAATAAGGCTAGCAAAGAGATCCACGAAATACAGACGTAACTCTGAGGGATGAATTAACAGAACACTAAGCAGTTTCTCAGAAAGTTTCTTTATAGATTTCATCGGAGGATATTTCCTTTTTCACCATAGCCTTCTATGGGCTTGCAAATAACACTTTGCCAATTCCACAAGAACTGTCTTAGCGAAAGGCTTCTTGAGGGGAAAGCTGTAACTCTGTGAGATGATTTCACAGAACACAAAGAAGTTTCTCAGAAAGCGTCTTTTTCTTTGTTATCGGAGGATATTTCCTTTGGCCATACAGTCTTCAAAGGGATCCAAAATATCTGTTCTCAGATTCCACAGAAATAAGGCTAGCAAAGAGATCCACGAAATACTGATGTAACTCTGTGAGATGAATTAACAGAACACTAAGCAGTTTCTCAGAAAGCTTCTTTCCAGATTTCATCTGAGGATATTTCCTTTTTCACCATAGCCCTCTATGGGCTTCCAAATATCACTTCGCCAATTCCATAAGAACTGTCTTAGCGAAAGGCTTCTTGAGGGGAAAGCTGTAACTCTGTGAGATGATTTCACAAAACACAAAGAAGTTTCTCAGTAAGCTTCTTTCTCTTTGTTATTGGAGGATATTTCCTATGGCCCTATAGTCTTCAAAGGGATCCGAAATATCTGTTCTCAGATTCCACAGAAATAAGGCTAGCAAAGAGGTCCACGAAATACAGATGTAACTCTGTGAGTGGAAGTCACACATCACAGAGCAGTTTCTCAGAAAGCTTCTTTCCAGATTTCATCTGAGGATATTTCCTTTTTCACCATAGCCCTCTATGGGCTTCCAAATATCACTTTGACAATTCCACAAGAACTGTCTTAGCGAAAGGCTTCTTGAGGGGAAAGCTGTAACTCTGTGAGATGATTTCACAGAACACAAAGAAGTTTCTCAGAAAGCTTCTTTCTCTTTGTTATCGGAGGATATTTCCTTGGCCCTATAGTCTTCAAAGGGATCCGAAATATCTTTTCTCAGATTCCACAGAAATAAGGCTAGCAAAGAGATGCACGAAATACAGATGTAACTCTGTGAGATGAATTAACAGAACACTAAGCAGTTTCTCAGAAAGCTTCTTTCCAGATTTCATCTGAGGATATTTCCTCTTTCACCATAGCCCTCTATGGGCTTCCAAATATCACGTTGCCAATTCCACAAGAACTGTCTTAGCGAAAGGCTTCTTGAAGGGAAAGCTGTAACTCTGTGAGATGATTTCACAAAACACAAAGAAGTTTCTCAGTAAGCTTCTTTCTCTTTGTTATCAGAGGATATTTCCTTTGGCCCTATAGTCTTCAAAGGGATCCGTAATATCTGTTCTCAGATTCCAAAGAAATAAGGCTAGCAAAGAGATCCACGAAATACAGATGTAACTCTGTGAGATGAATTAACAGAACACTAAGCAGTTTCTCAGAAAGCTTCTTTCCAGATTTCATCTGAGGATATTTCCTTTTTCACCATAGCCCTCTTTGGGCTTCCAAATATCACTTTGCCAATTCCACAAGAACTGTCTTAGTGAAAGGCTTCTTGAGGGGAAAGCTGTAACTCTGTGAGATGATTTCACAGAACACAAAGATGTTTCTCAGTAAGCTTCTTTCTCTTTGTTATCGGAGGATATTTCCTTTGACCCTATAGTCTTCAAAGAGATCCGAAATATCTGTACTCAGATTCCACAGAAATAAGGCTAGCAAAGAGATCCACGAAATACAGATGTAACTCCGTGAGATGAATTAACAGAACACTAAGCAGTTTCTCAGAAAGCTTCTTTCCAGATTTCATCTGAGGATATTTCCTTTTTCACCATAGCCCTCTATGGGCTTCCAAATATCACTTTGACAATTCCACAAGAACGGTCTTAGCGAAAGGCTTCTTTAGTGGAAAGGTGTAACTCTGTGAGATGATTTCACGGAACACAAAGAAGTTTCTCAGAAAGCTTCTTTCTCTTTGTTATCGGAGGATATTTCCTTTGGCCCTATAGTCTTCAAAGGGATCCGAAATATCTGTTCTCAGATTCCACAGAAATAAGGCTAGCAAAGAGATCCACGAAATACTGATGTAACTCTGTGAGATGAATTAACAGAACACTAAGCAGTTTCTCAGAAAGCTTCTTTCCAGATTTCATCTGAGGATATTTCCTTTTTCACCATAGCCCTCTATGGGCTTCCAAATATCACTTTGCCAATTCCACAAGAACTGTCTTAGCGAAAGGCTTCTTGAGTGGAAAGCTGTAACTCTGTGAGATGATTTCACGGAACACAAAGAAGTATCTCAGAAAGCTTCTTTCTCTTTGTTATCGGAGGATATTTCCTTTGGCCCTATAGTCTTCAAAGGGATCCGAAATATCTGTTCTCAGATTCCACAGAAATAAGGCTATCAAAGAGATGCAGGAAATACAGATGTAACTCTGTGATATGAATTAACAGAACACTAAGCAGTTTCTCAGAATGCTTCTTTCCAGATTTCATCTGAGGATATTTCCTTTTTCACCATAGCCCTCTATGGGCTTCCAAATATCACTTTGCCAATTCCAAAAGAACTGTCTTAGCGAAAGGCTTCTTGAGGGGAAAGCTGTAACTCTGTGAGATGATTTCACAAAACACAAAGCAGTTTCTCAGTAAGCTTCTTTCTCTTTGTTATCGGAGGATATTTCCTTTGGCCCTATAGTCTTCAAAGGGATCCGAAATATCTGTTCTCAGATTCCACAGAAATAAGGCTAGCAAAGAGATGCACGAAATACAGATGTAACTCTGTGAGATGAATTAACAGAACACTAAGCAGTTTCTCACAAAGCTTCTTTCCAGATTTCATCTGAGGATATTTCCTTTTTCGCCATAGCCCTCTATGGGCTTCCAAATATCACTTTGCCAATTCCACTAGAACTGTCTTAGCGAAAGGCTTCTTGAGGGGAAAGCTGTAACTCTGTGAGGTGATTTCACAGAACACAAAGAAGTTTCTCAGAAAGCTTCTTTCTGTTTGTTATCGAAGGATATTTCCTTTGGCCCTATAGTCTTCAAAGGGATCCGAAATATCTGTTCTCAGATTCCACAGAAATAAGGCTAGCAAAGAGATCCACGAAATACAGACGTAACTCTGTGAGTTGAAGTCACACATCACAGAGCAGTTTCTCAGAAAGCTTTTTTCCAGATTTCATCGGAAGATATTTCCTTTTTCACCATAGCCCTCTATGGGCTTCCAAATATCACTATGCCAATTCCACAAGAACTGTCTTAGCGAAAGGCTTCTTTAGTGGAAAGGTGTAACTCTGTGAGATGATTTCACGGAACACAAAGAAGTTTCTCAGAAAGCTTCTTTCTCTTTGTTATCGGAGGATATTTCCTTTGGCCCTATAGTCTTCAAAGGGATCCGAAATATCTGTTCTCAGATTCCACAGAAATAAGGCTAGCAAAGAGATCCACGAAATACAGATGTAACTCTGTTAGATGAATTAGCAGAACACTAAGCAGTTTCTCAGAAAGCTTCTTTCCAGATTTCATCTGAGGATATTTCCTTTTTCACCATAGCCCTCTATGGGCTTCCAAATATCACTTTGCCAATTCCACAAGAACTATCTTAGCGAAAGGCTTCTTGAGTGGAAAGCTGTAACTCTGTGAGATGATTTCACAGAACACAAAGAAGTATCTCAGAAAGCTTCTTTCTCTTTGTTATCGGAGGATATTTCCTTTGGCCCTATAGTCTTCAAAGGGATCCGAAATATCTTTTCTCAGATTCCACAGTAATAAGGCTAGCAAAGAGATGCACGAAATACAGATGTAACTCTGTGAGATGAATTAACAGAACACTAAGCAGTTTCTCAGAAAGCTTCTTTCCAGATTTCATCTGAGGATATTTCCATTTTCACCATAGCCCCCTATGGGCTTCCAAATATTACTTTGCCAATTCCAAAAGAACTGTCTTAGCGAAAGGCTTCTTGAGGGAAAAGCTGTAACTCTGTGAGATGATTTCACAGATCACAAAGAAGTTTCTCAGAAAGCTTCCTTCTCTTTGTTATCGGAGGATATTTCCTTTGGCCCTATAGTCTTCAAAGGGATCTGAAATATCTGTTCTCAGATTCCACAGAAATAAGGCTAGCAAAGAGATGCACGAAATACAGATGTAACTCTGTGATATGAATTAACAGAACACTAAGCAGTTTCTCAGAAAGCTTCTTTCCAGATTTCATCTGAGGATATTTCCTTTTTCACCATAGCCCTCTATGGGCTTCCAAATATCACTTTGCCAATTCCACAAGAACTGTCTTAGCGAAAGGCTTCTTTAGTGGAAAGGTGTAACTCTGTGAGATGATTTCACGGAACACAAAGAAGTTTCTCAGAAAGCATCTTTCTCTTTGTTATCGGAGGATATTTCCTTTGGCCCTATAGTCTTCAAAGGGATCCGAAGTATCTGTTCTCAGATTCCACAGAAATAAGGCTAGGAAAGAGATCCACGAAATACAGATGTAACTCTGTGAGATGAATTAACAGAACACTAAGCAGTTTCTCAGAAAGCTTCTTTCCAGATTTCATCTGAGGATATTTCCTTTTTCGCCATAGCCCTCTATGGGCTTCCAAATATCACTTTGCAAATTCCACAAGAACTGTCTTAGCGAAAGGCTTCTTGAGGGGAAAGCTGTAACACTGTGTGATGATTTCACAGAACACAAAGAAGTTTCTCAGAAGGCTTCTTTCTGTTTGTTATCGGAGGATATTTCCTTTGGCTCTACTGTCTTCAAAGGGATCCGAAAAATCTGTTCAGAGATTCCACAGAAATAAGGCTAGCAAAGAGATCCACGAAATACAGATGTAACTCTGTGAGATGAATTAACAGAACACTAAGCAGTTTCTCAGAAAGCTTCTTTCCAGATTTCATCTGAGGATATTTCCTCTTTCACCATAGCCCTCTATGGGCTTCCAAATATCACTTTGCCAATTCCACAAGAACTGTCTTAGCGAAAGGCTTCTTGAGGGGAAAGCTGTAACTCTGTGAGATGATTTCACAAAACATAAAGAAGTTTCTCAGAAAGCTTCTTTGTCTTTGTTATCGGAGGATATTTCCTTTGGCCCTATAGTCTTCAAAGGGATCCGAAATATCTGTTCTCAGATTCCACAGAAATAAGGCTAGCAAAGAGATCCACGAAATACAGATGTAACTCTGTGAGTGGAAGTCACACATCACAGAGCAGTTTCTCAGAAACCTTTTTTCCAGATTTCATCGGAAGATATTTCCTTTTTCACCATAGCCCTCTATGGGCTTCCAAATATCACTTTGCCAATTCCACAAGAACTGTCTTAGCGAAAGGCTTCTTTAGTGGAAAGGTGTAACTCTGTGAGATGATTTCACGGAACACAAAGAAGTTTCTCAGAAAGCTTCTTTCTCTTTGTTATCGGAGGATATTTCCTTTGGCCCTATAGTCTTCAAAGGGATCCGAAATATCTGTTCTCAGATTCCACAGAAATAAGGCTAGCAAAGAGATCCACGAAATACAGATGTAACTCTGTGAGATGAATTAGCAGAACACTAAGCAGTTTCTCAGAAAGCTTCTTTCCAGATTTCATCTGAGGATATTTCCTTTTTCACCATAGCCCTCTATGGGCTTCCAAATATCACTTTGCCAATTCCACAAGAACTGTCTTAGCGAAAGGCTTCTTGAGTGGAAAGCTGTAACTCTGTGAGATGATTTCACAGAACACAAAGAAGTATCTCAGAAAGCTTCTTTCTCTTTGTTATCGGAGGATATTTCCTTTGGCCCTATAGTCTTCAAAGGGATCCGAAATATCTGTTCTCAGATTCCACAGTAATAAGGCTAGCAAAGAGATGCACGAAATACAGATGTAACTCTGTGAGATGAATTAACAGAACACTAAGCAGTTTCTCAGAAAGCTTCTTTCCAGATTTCATCTGAGGATATTTCCTTTTTCACCATAGCCCTCTATGGGCTTCCAAATATCACTTTGCCAATTCCAAAAGAACTGTCTTAGCGAAAGGCTTCTTGAGGGAAAAGCTGTAACTCTGTGAGATGGTTTCACAGATCACAAAGAAGTTTCTCAGAAAGCTTCCTTCTCTTTGTTATCGGAGGATATTTCCTTTGGCCCTATAGTCTTCAAAGGGATCTGAAATATCTGTTCTCAGATTCCACAGAAATAAGGCTAGCAAAGAGATGCACGAAATACAGATGTAACTCTGTGATATGAATTAACAGAACACTAAGCAGTTTCTCAGAAAGCTTCTTTCCAGATTTCATCTGAGGATATTTCCTTTTTCACCATAGCCCTCTATGGGCTTCCAAATATCACTTTGCCAATTCCACAAGAACTGTCTTAGCGAAAGGCTTCTTTAAGGGAAAGCTGTAACTCTGTGAGATGATTTCACAAAACACAAAGAAGTTTCTCAGTAAGCTTCTTTCTCTTTGTTATCGGAGGATATTTCCTTTGGCCCTATAGTCTTCAAAGGGATCCGAAATATCTGTTCTCAGATTCCACAGAAATAAGGCTAGCAAAGAGATGCACGCAATACAGATGTAACTCTGTGAGATGAATTAACAGAACACTAAGCAGTTTCTCAGAAAGCTTCTTTCCAGATTTCATCTGAGGATATTTCCTTTTTCACCATAGCCCTCTATGGGCTTCCAAATATCACTTTGCCAATTCCACTAGAACTGTCTTAGCGAAAGGCTTCTTGAGGGGAAAGCTGTAACTCTGTGAGATGATTTCACAGAACACAAAGAAGTTTCTCAGAAAGCTTTCTCTTTGTTATCGGAGGATATTTCCTTTGGCCCTATAGACTTCAAAGGGATCCGAAATATCTGTTCTCAGATTCCAAAGAAATAAGGCTAGCAAAGAGATGCACGAAATACAGATGTAACTCTGTGAGATGAATTAACAGAACACTAAGCAGTTTCTCAGAAAGCTTCTTTCCAGATTTCATCTGAGGATATTTCCTTTTTCACCATAGCCCTCTTTGGGCTTCCAAATATCACTTTGCCAATTCCACAAGAACTGTCTTAGCGAAAGGCTTCTTGAGGGGCAAGCTGTAACTCTGTGAGATGATTTCACAGAACACAAAGAAGTTTCTCAGTAAGCTTCTTTCACTTTGTTATCGGAGGATATTTCCTTTGGCCCTATAGTCTTCAAAGGGATCCTAAATATCTGTTCTCAGATTCCACAGAAATAAGGCTAGCAAAGAATCCACGAAATACAGATGTAACTCCGTGAGATGAATTAACAGAACACTAAGCAGTTTCTCAGAAAGCTTCTTTCCAGATTTCATCTGAGGATATTTCCTTTTTCACCATAGCCCTCTATGGGCTTCCAAATATCACTTTGCCAATTCCACAAGAACTGTCTTAGCGAAAGGCTTCTTTAGTGGAAAGGTTTAACTCTGTGAGATGATTTCACGGAACACAAAGAAATTTCTCAGAAAGCTTCTTTCTCTTTGTTGTCGGAGGATATTTCCTTTGGCCCTATAGTCTTCAAAGGGATCCGAAGTATCTGTTCTCAGATTCCACAGAAATAAGGCTAGGAAAGAGATCCACGAAATACAGATGTAACTCTGTGAGATGAATTAACAGAACACTAAGCAGTTTCTCAGAAAGCTTCTTTCCAGATTTCATCTGAGGATATTTCCTTTTTCAACATAGCCCTCTATGGGCTTCCAAATATCACTTTGCCAATTCCACAAGAACTGTCTTAGCGAAAGGCTTCTTGAGTGGAAAGCTGTAACTCTGTGAGATGATTTCAAGGAACACAAAGCAGTATCTCAGAAAGCTTCTTTATCTTTGTTATCGGAGGATATTTCCTTTGGCCCTATAGTCTTCAAAGGGATCCGAAATATCTGTTCTCAGATTCCACAGAAATAAGGCTAGCAAAGAGATGCACGAAATACAGATGTAACTCTGTGAGATGAATTAACAGAACACTAAGCAGTTTCTCAGAAAGCTTCTTTCCAGATTTCATCTGAGGATATTTCCTTTTACACCATAGCCCTCTATGGGCTTCGAAATATCACTTTGCCAATTCCACAAGAACTGTCTTAGCGAAAGGCTTCTTGAGGGGAAAGCTGTAACTCTGTTGGATGATTTCACAGAACACAAAGAAGTTTCTCAGAAAGCTTCTTTCTCTTTGTTATTGGAGGATATTTCCTTTGGCCCTATAGTCTTGAAACAGATCCGAAATATCTGTTCTCAGATTCCACAGAAATAAGGCTAGCAAAGAGATGCACGAAATACAGATGTAACTCTGTGAGATGAATTAACAGAACACTAAGCAGTTTCTCAGAAAGCTTCTTTCCAGATTTCATCTGAGGATATTTCCTTTTTCACCATAGCCCTCTATGGGCTTCCAAATATCACTTTGCAAATTCCACAAGAACTGTCTTAGCGAAAGGCTTCTTGAGGGGAAAGCTGTAACACTGTGTGATGATTTCACAGAACACAAAGAAGTTTCTCAGAAAGCTTCTTTCTGTTTGTTATCGGAGGATATTTCCTTTGGCTCTACAGTCTTCAAAGGGATCCGAAAAATCTGTTCACAGATTCCACAGAAATAAGGCTAGCAAAGAGATCCACGAAATACAGAGGAACTCTGTGAGATGAATTAACAGAACACTAAGCAGTTTCTCAGAAAGCTTCTTTCCAGATTTCATCTGAGGATATTTCCTCTTTCACCATAGCCCTCTATGGGCTTCCAAATATCACTTTGCCAATTCCACAAGAACTGTCTTAGCGAAAGGCTTCTTGAGGGGAAAGCTGTAACTCTGTGAGATGATTTCACAAAACATAAAGAAGATTCTCAGAAAGCTTCTTTGTCTTTGTTATCGGAGGATATTTCCTTTGGCCCTATAGTCTTCAAAGGGATCCGAAATATCTGTTCTCAGATTCCACAGAAATAAGGCTAGCAAAGAGATCCACGAAATACTGATGTAACTCTGTGAGTGGAAGTCACACATCACAGAGCAGTTTCTCAGAAAGCTTTTTTCCAGATTTCATCGGAAGATATTTCCTTTTTCACCATAGCCCTCTAAGGGCTTCCAAATATCACTTTGCCAATTCCACAAGAACTGTCTTAGCGAAAGGCTTCTTTAGTGGAAAGGTGTAACTCTGTGAGATGATTTCACGGAACACAAAGAAGTTTCTCAGAAAGCTTCTTTCTCTTTGTTATCGGAGGATATTTCCTTTGGCCCTATAGTCTTCAAAGGGATCCGAAATATCTGTTCTCAGATTCCACAGAAATAAGGCTAGCAAAGAGATCCACGAAATACAGATGTAACTCTGTGAGATTAATTAAAAGAACCATAAGCAGTTTCTCAGAAAGCTTCTTTCCAGATTTCATCTGAGGATATTTCCTTTTTCACCATAGCCCTTTATGGGCTTCCAAATATCACTTTGTCAATTCCACAAGAACTGTCTTAGCGAAAGGCTTCTTGAGTGGAAAGCTGTAACTCTGTGAGATGATTTCACGGAACACAAAGAAGTATCTCAGAAAGCTTCTTTCTCTTTGTTATCGGAGGATATTTCCTTTGGCCCTATAGTCTTCAAAGGGATCCGAAATATCTGTTCTCAGATTCCACAGTATTAAGGCTAGCAAAGAGATGCACGAAATACAGATGTAACTCTGTGAGATGAATGAACAGAACACTAAGCAGTTTCTCAGAAAGCTTCTTTCCAGATTTCATCTGAGGATATTTCCTTTTTCACCATAGCCCTCTGTGGGCTTCCAAATATCACTTTGCGAATTCCACAAGAACTGTTTTAGCGAAAGGCTTCTTGAGGGGAAAGCTGTAATTCCGTGAGCTGATTTCACAGGTCACAAAGAAGTTTCTCAGAAAGCCTCTTTCTCTTTGTTATTGGAGGATATTTCCTTTAGCCCTATAGTCTTCAAAGGGATCCGAAATATCTGTTCTCAGATTCCACAGAAATAAGGCTAGCAAAGAGATCCACGAAATACAGATGTAACTCCGTGAGATGAATTAACAGAACACTAAGCAGTTTCTCAGAAAGCTTCTTTCCAGATTTCATCTTAGGATATTTCCTTTTTCACCATAGCCCTCTATGGGCTTCCAAATATCACTTTGCCAATTCCACAAGAACTGTCTTAGCGAAAGGCTGCTTTAGTGGAAAGGTGTAACTCTGTGAGATGATTTCACAGAACACAAAGAAGTTTCTCAGAAAGCTTCTTTCTCTTTGTTATCGGAGGATATTTCCTTTGGCCCTATAGTCTTCAAAGGGATCCGAAGTATCTGTTCTCAGACTCCACAGAAATAAGGCTAGGAAAGAGATCCACGAAATACAGATGTAACTCTGTGAGATTAATTAACAGAACACTAAGCAGTATCTCAGAAAGCTTCTTTCCAGATTTCATCTGAGGATATTTCCTTTTTCGCCGTAGCCCTCTATGGGCTTCCAAATATCACTTTGCCAATTCCACAAGAACTGTCTTAGCGAAAGGCTTCTTGAGTGGAAAGCTGTAACTCTGTGAAATGATTTCAAGGAACACAAAGAAGTATCTCAGAAAGCTTCTTTATCTTTGTTATCGGAGGATATTTCCTTTGGCCCTATAGTCTTCAAAGGGATCCGAAATATCTGTTCTCAGATTCCACAGAAATAAGGCTAGCAAAGAGATGCACGAAATACAGATGTAACTCTGTGAGATGAATTAACAGAACACTAAGCAGTTTCTCAGAAAGCTTCTTTCCAGATTTCATCTGAGGATATTTCCTTTTTCACCATAGCCCTCTATGGGCTTCCAAATATCACTTTGCCAATTCCACAAGAACTGTCTTAGCGAAAGGCTTCTTGAGGGGAAAGCTGTAACTCTGTGAGATGATTTCGCAGAACACAAAGAAGTTTCTCAGAAAGCTTCTTTCTCATTGTTATCGGAGGATATTTCCTTTGGCCCTATAGTCTTGAAAGGAATCCGAAATATCTGTTCTCAGATTTCACAGAAATAAGGCTAGCAAAGAGATCCACGAAATACAGATGTAACTCTGTGAGATGAATTAACAGAACACTAAGCAGTTTCTCAGAAAGCTTCTTTCCAGATTTCATCTGAGGATATTTCCTCTTTCAACATAGCCCTCTATGGGCTTCCAAATATCACTGTGCCAATTCCATAAGAACTGTCTTAGCGAAAGGCTTCTTGAGGGGAAAGCTGTAACTCTGTGAGATGATTTCACAAAACATAAACAAGTTTCTCAGAAAGCTTCTTTCGCTTTGTTATCGGAGGATATTTCCTTTGGCCCTATAGTCTTCAAAGGGATCCGAAATATCTGTTCTCAGATTCCACAGAAATAAGGCTAGCAAAGAGATCCACGAAATACAGATGTAACTCTGTGAGATGAATTAACAGAACACTAAGCAGTTTCTCTGAAAGCTTCTTTCTAGATTTCATCGGAGGATAGTTCCTTTTTCAGCATAGCCCTCTATGGGCTTCCAAATATCACTTTGCCAAGTCCACAAGAATTGTCTTAGCGAAAGGCTTCCCCAGGGGAAAGTTGTAACTCTGTGAAATGATTTCACAGAACACAAAGAAGTTTCTCAGAAAGCTTCTTTCTCCTTGTTATTGGAGGATATTTCCTTTAGCCCTATAGTCTTCAAAGGGATCCGAAATATCTGTTCTCAGATTCCACAGAAATAAGGCTAGCAAAGAGATCCACGAAATACGGATGTAACTCTGTGGGATGAATTAACAGAACACTAAGCAGTTACTCAGAAAGTTTCTTTCCAGATTTCATTTGAGGATATTTCCTTTTTTACCATAGCCCTCTATGGGCTTACAAATATCACTTTGCCAATTCCACAAGAACTGTCTTAGCGAAAGACTTCTTGAGGGGAAAGCTGTAACTCTGTGAGATGATTTCACAGAACACAAAGAAGTTTCTCAGAAAGCTTCTTTCTCTTTGTTATAGGAGGATATTTCCTTCGGCCCTATAGTCTTCAAAGGGATCCGAAATATCTGTTCTCAGATTCCACAGAAATAAGGCTAGCAAAGAGATCCACGAAATACAGATGTAACTCTGTGGGATGAATTAACAGAACACTAAGCAGTTACTCAGAAAGGTTCTTTCCAGATTTCATTTGAGGATATTTCCTTTTTCACCATAGCCCTCTTTGGGCTTCCAAATATCACTTTCCCAACTCCACAAGAACGGTCTTAGCGAAAGGCTACTTGAGGGGAAAGCTGTAACTCTGTGGGATGATTTCACGGAACACAAAGAAGTTTCTCAGAAAGCTTCTTTCTCTTTGTTATCGGAGGATATTTCCTTTGGCCCTATAGTCTTCAAAGGGATCCGAAGTATCTGTTCTCAGATTCCACAGAAATAAGGCTAGGAAAGAGATCCACGAAATATAGATGTAACTCTGTGAGATGAATTAACAGAACACTAAGCAGTTTCTCAGAAAGCTTCTTTCCAGATTTCATCTGAGGATATTTCCTTTTTCACCATTGCCCTCTATGGGCTTCCAAATATCACTTTGCCAATTCCACAAGAACTGTCTTAGCAAAAGGCTTCTTGAGTGGAAAGCTGTAACTCTGTGAGATGATTTCACGGAACCCAAAGAAGTATCTCAGAAAGCTTCTTTCTCTTTGTTATCGGAGGATATTTCCTTTGGCCCTATAGTCTTCAAAGGGATCAGAAATATCTGTTCTCAGATTCCACAGAAATAAGGCTAGCAAAGAGATGCACGAAATACAGATGTAACTCTGTGAGATGAATTAACAGAACACTAAGCAGTTTCTCAGAAAGCTTCTTTCCAGATTTCATCTGAGGATATTTCCTTTTTCACCATAGCCCTCTATGGGCTTCCAAATATCACTTTGCCAATTCCAAAAGAACTGTCTTAGCGAAAGGCTTCTTGAGTGGAAAGCTGTAACTCTGTGAGATGATTTCAAGGAACACAAAGCAGTATCTCAGAAAGCTTCTTTATCTTTGTTATCGGAGGATATTTCCTTTGGCCCTATAGTCTTCAAAGGGATCCGAAATATCTGTTCTCAGATTCCACAGAAATAAGGCTAGCAAAGAGATCCACGAAATAGAGACGTAACTCGGTGAGTTGAAGTCACACATCACAGAGCAGTTTCTCAGAAAGCTTCTTTCCATATTTCATCTGAGGATATTTCCTTTTTCACCATAGCCCTCTATGGGCTTCCAAATATCACTTTGCCAATTCCACAAGAACTGTCTTAGCGAAAGGCTTCTTGAGGGGAAAGCTGTAACTCTGTGAGATGATTTCACAGAACACAAAGAAGTTTCTCAGAAAGCTTCTTTCTCATTGTTATCGGAGGATATTTCGTTGGCCCTATAGTCTTCAAAGGGATCCGAAATATCTGTTCTCAGATTCCAAAGAAATAAGGCTAGCAAAGAGATGCACGAAATACAAATGTAACCCTGTGAGATGAATTAACAGAACACTAAGCAGTTTCTCAGAAAGCTTCTTTCCAGATTTCATCTGAGGATATTTCCTTTTTCACCAGAGCCCTCTATGGGCTTCCAAATATCACTTTGCCAATTCCACAAGAACTGTCTTAGCGAAAGGCTTCTTGAGGGGAAAGCTGTAACACTGTGAGATGATTTCACAGAACACAAAGGAGTTTCTCAGAAATCTTCTTTCTGTTTGTTATCGGAGGATATTTCCTTTGGCTCTACAGTATTCAAAGGGATCTGAAATATCTGTTCTCAGATTCCACAGAAATAAGGCTAGCAAAGAGATCCACGAAATACAGATGTAACTCTGTGAGATGAATTAACAGAACACTAAGCAGTTTCTCAGAAAGCTTCTTTCCAGATTTCATCTGAGGATATTTCCTTTTTCACCATAGACCTCTATGGGCTTCCAAATATCACTTTCCCAATTCCACAAGAACAGTCTTAGCGAAAGGCTTCTTGAGGGGAAATCTGTAACTCTGTGAGATGATTTCACAGAACACAAAGAAGTTTCTCAGAAAGCTTCTTTCTCATTGTTATCGGAGGATATTTCCTTTGGCCCTATAATCTTCAAAGGGATCCGAAATATCTGTTCTCAGATTCCAAAGAAATAAGGCTAGCAAAGAGATGCACGAAATACAGATGTAACTCTGTGAGATGAATTAACAGAACACTAAGCAGTTTCTCAGAAAGCTTCTTTCCAGATTTCATCTGAGGATATTTCCTTTTTCACCATAGCCCTCTATGGGCTTCCAAATATCACTTTGCCAATTCCACAAGAACTGTCTTAGCGAAAGGCTTCTTTAGGGGAAAGCTGTATCTCTGTGAGATGATTTCACAGATCACAAAGAAGTTTCTCAGAAAGCTTCTTTCTCTTTGTTATCAGAGGATATTTCCTTTGACCCTATAGTCTTCAAAGGGGTCCGAAATATCCGTTCTCAGATTCCACAGAAATAAGGCTAGCAAAGAGATGCACGAAATACAGATGTAACTCTGTGAGATTAATTAACAGAACACTAAGCAGTTTCTCAGAAAGCTTCTTTCCAGATTTCATCTGAGTATATTTCCTTTTTCACCATAGCCCTCTAGGGGCTTCCAAATATCACTTTTCCAATTCCACAAGAACTGTCTTAGCGAAAGGCTTCTTGAGCGGAAAGCTGTAACTCTGTGAGATGATTTCACAGAACACAAAGAAGTTTCTCAGTAAGCTTCTTTCTCTTTGTTATCGGAGGATATTTCCTTTGGCCCTATAGTCTTCAAAGGGATCCGAAATATCAGTTCTCAGATTCCACAGAAATAAGGCTAGCAAAGAGATGCACGAAATACAGATGTAACTCTGTGAGATGAATTCACAGAACACTAAGCAGTTTCTCAGAAAGCTTCTTTCCAGATTTCATCTGAGGATATTTCCTTTTTCACCATAGCCCTCTATGGGCTTCCAAATATCACTTTGCCAATTCCACAAGAAATGTCTTAGCGAAAGGCTTCTTGAGGGGAAAGCAGTAACTCTGTGAGATGATTTCATAGAACACAAAGAAGTTTCTCAGAAAGCTTCTTCCTCTTTGTTATCGGAGGATATTTCCTTTGGCCCTATAGTCTTCAAAGGGATCCGAAATATCTGTTCTCAGATTCCAAAGAAATAAGGCTAGCAAAGAGATCCACGAAATACTGATGTCACTCTGTGAGCTGAATTAACAGAACACTAAGCAGTTTCTCAGAAAGCTTCTTTCCAGATTTCATCTGAGGATATTTCCTTTTTCACCATAGCCCTCTAGGGGCTTCCAAATATCACTTTGCAAATTCCACAAGAACTGTTTTAGCGAAAGGCTTCTTGAGGGGAAAGCTATAACTCTGTGAGATGATTTCACAGATCACAAAGAAGTTTCTCAGAAAGATTCTTTCTATTTGTTATCGGAGGATATTTCCTTTGGCCCTATAGTTTTCAAAGGGATCCGAAATATCTGTTCTCAGATTCCACAGAAATAAGGCTAGCAAAGAGATACACTAAATACAGATGTAACTCTGTGAGTGGAAGTCACACATCACAGAGCAGTTTCTCAGAAAGCTTCTTTCCAGATTTCATCTGAGGATATTTCCTTTTTCACCATAGCCCTCTATGGGCTTCCAAATATCACTTTGCCAATTCCACAAGAACTGTCTTAGCGAAAGGTTTCTTGAGGGGAAAGCTGTAACTCTGTGAGATGATTTCACAGAACACAAAGAAGTTTCTCAGAAAGCGTCTTTTTCTTTGTTATGGGAGAATATTTCCTTTGGCCATAGAGTCTTCAAAGGGATCCGAAATATCTGTTCTCAGATTCCACAGAAATAAGGCTAGCAAAGAGATCCACGAAATACAGATGTAACTCTGTGAGATGAATTAACAGAACACTAAGCAGTTTCTCAGAAAGCTTCTTTCCAGATTTCATCTGAGGATATTTCCTTTTTCACCATAGCCCTCTAAGGGCTTCCAAATATCACTTTGCCAATTCCTCAAGAACTGTCTTAGCGAAAGGCTTCTTGAGGGGAAAGCTGTAACTCTGTGAGATGATTTCACAGAACACAAAGAAGTTTCTCAGAAAGCGTCTTTTTCTTTGTTATGGGAGAATATTTCCTTTGGCCATAGAGTCTTCAAAGGGATCCGAAATATCTGTTCTCAGATTCCACAGAAATAAGGCTAGCAAAGAGATCCACGAAATACAGACGTAACTCTGAGGGATGAATTAACAGAACACTAAGCAGTTTCTCAGAAAGCTTCTTTATAGATTTCATCGGAGGATATTTCCTTTTTCACCATAGCCTTCTATGGGCTTCCAAATAACACTTTGCCAATTCCACAAGAACTGTCTTAGCGAAAGGCTTCTTGAGGGGAAAGCTGTAACTCTGTGAGATGATTTCACAGAACACAAAGAAGTTTCTCAGAAAGCGTCTTTTTCTTTGTTATCGGAGGATATTTCCTTTGGCCATACAGTCTTCAAAGGGATCCGAAATATCTGTTCTCAGATTCCACAGAAATAAGGCTAGCAAAGAGATACACGAAATACTGATGTAACTCTGTGAGATGAATTAACAGAACACTAAGCAGTTTCTCAGAAAGCTTCTTTCCAGATATCATCTGAGGATATTTCCTTTTTCACCATAGCCCTCTATGGGCTTCCAAATATCACTTTGCCAATTCCACAAGAACTGTCTTAGCGAAAGGCTTCTTGAGGGGAAAGCTGTAACTCTGTGAGGTGATTTCACAGATCACAAAGAAGTTTCTCAGAAAGCTTCTTTCTCTTTGTTATCGGAGGATATTTCCTTTGGCCCTATAGTCTTCAAAGGGATCCGAAATATCTGTTCTCAGATTCCACAGAAATGAGGCTAGCAAAGTGATGCACGAAATACAGATGTAACTCTGTGAGATGAATTAACAGAACACTAAGCAGTTTCTCAGAAAGCTTCTTTCCAGATTTCATCTGAGGATATTTCCTTTTTCACCATAGCCCTCTATGGGCTTCCAAATATCACTTTGCCAATTCCACAAGAACTGTCTTAGCGAAAGGCTTCTTGAGGGCAAAGCTGTAACTCTGTGAGATGATTTCACAAAACACAAAGAAGTTTCTCAGTAAGCTTCTTTCTCTTTGTTATTGGAGGATATTTCCTTTGGCCCTATAGTCTTCAAAGGGATCCGAAATATCTGTTCTCAGATTCCACAGAAATAAGGCTAGCAAAGAGGTCCACGAAATACAGATGTAACTCTGTGAGTGGAAGTCACACATCACAGAGCAGTTTCTCAGAAAGCTTCTTTCCAGATTTCATCTGAGGATATTTCCTTTTTCACCATAGCCCTCTATGGGCTTCCAAATATCACTTTGACAATTCCACAAGAACTGTCTTAGCGAAAGGCTTCTTGAGGGGAAAGCTGTAACTCTGTGAGATGATTTCACAGAACACAAAGAAGTTTCTCAGAAAGCGTCTTTTTCTTTGTTATGGGAGAATATTTCCTTTGGCCATAGAGTCTTCAAAGGGATCCGAAATATCTGTTCTCAGATTCCACAGAAATAAGGCTAGCAAAGAGATCCACGAAATACAGACGTAACTCTGAGGGATGAATTAACAGAACACTAAGCAGTTTCTCAGAAAGTTTCTTTATAGATTTCATCGGAGGATATTTCCTTTTTCACCATAGCCTTCTATGGGCTTGCAAATAACACTTTGCCAATTCCACAAGAACTGTCTTAGCGAAAGGCTTCTTGAGGGGAAAGCTGTAACTCTGTGAGATGATTTCACAGAACACAAAGAAGTTTCTCAGAAAGCGTCTTTTTCTTTGTTATCGGAGGATATTTCCTTTGGCCATACAGTCTTCAAAGGGATCCGAAATATCTGTTCTCAGATTCCACAGAAATAAGGCTAGCAAAGAGATCCACGAAATACAGATGTAACTCTGTGAGATGAATTAACAGAACACTAAGCAGTTTCTCAGAAAGCTTCTTTCCAGATATCATCTGAGGATATTTCCTTTTTCACCATAGCCCTCTATGGGCTTCCAAATATCACTTTGCCAATTCCACAAGAACTGTCTTAGCGAAAGGCTTCTTGAGGGGAAAGCTGTAACTCTGTGAGGTGATTTCACAGATCACAAAGAAGTTTCTCAGAAAGCTTCTTTCTCTTTGTTATCGGAGGATATTTCCTTTGGCCCTATAGTCTTCAAAGGGATCCGAAATATCTGTTCTCAGATTCCACAGAAATGAGGCTAGCAAAGTGATGCACGAAATACAGATGTAACTCTGTGAGATGAATTAACAGAACACTAAGCAGTTTCTCAGAAAGCTTCTTTCCAGATTTCATCTGAGGATATTTCCTTTTTCACCATAGCCCTCTATGGGCTTCCAAATATCACTTCGCCAATTCCACAAGAACTGTCTTAGCGAAAGGCTTCTTGAGGGGAAAGCTGTAACTCTGTGAGATGATTTCACAAAACACAAAGAAGTTTCTCAGTAAGCTTCTTTCTCTTTGTTATTGGAGGATATTTCCTATGGCCCTATAGTCTTCAAAGGGATCCGAAATATCTGTTCTCAGATTCCACAGAAATAAGGCTAGCAAAGAGGTCCACGAAATACAGATGTAACTCTGTGAGTGGAAGTCACACATCACAGAGCAGTTTCTCAGAAAGCTTCTTTCCAGATTTCATCTGAGGATATTTCCTTTTTCACCATAGCCCTCTATGGGCTTCCAAATATCACTTTGACAATTCCACAAGAACTGTCTTAGCGAAAGGCTTCTTGAGGGGAAAGCTGTAACTCTGTGAGATGATTTCACAGAACACAAAGAAGTTTCTCAGAAAGCTTCTTTCTCTTTGTTATCGGAGGATATTTCCTTGGCCCTATAGTCTTCAAAGGGATCCGAAATATCTTTTCTCAGATTCCACAGAAATAAGGCTAGCAAAGAGATGCACGAAATACAGATGTAACTCTGTGAGATGAATTAACAGAACACTAAGCAGTTTCTCAGAAAGCTTCTTTCCAGATTTCATCTGAGGATATTTCCTCTTTCACCATAGCCCTCTATGGGCTTCCAAATATCACGTTGCCAATTCCACAAGAACTGTCTTAGCGAAAGGCTTCTTGAAGGGAAAGCTGTAACTCTGTGAGATGATTTCACAAAACACAAAGAAGTTTCTCAGTAAGCTTCTTTCTCTTTGTTATCAGAGGATATTTCCTTTGGCCCTATAGTCTTCAAAGGGATCCGTAATATCTGTTCTCAGATTCCAAAGAAATAAGGCTAGCAAAGAGATCCACGAAATACAGATGTAACTCTGTGAGATGAATTAACAGAACACTAAGCAGTTTCTCAGAAAGCTTCTTTCCAGATTTCATCTGAGGATATTTCCTTTTTCACCATAGCCCTCTTTGGGCTTCCAAATATCACTTTGCCAATTCCACAAGAACTGTCTTAGTGAAAGGCTTCTTGAGGGGAAAGCTGTAACTCTGTGAGATGATTTCACAGAACACAAAGATGTTTCTCAGTAAGCTTCTTTCTCTTTGTTATCGGAGGATATTTCCTTTGGCCCTATAGTCTTCAAAGAGATCCGAAATATCTGTACTCAGATTCCACAGAAATAAGGCTAGCAAAGAGATCCACGAAATACAGATGTAACTCCGTGAGATGAATTAACAGAACACTAAGCAGTTTCTCAGAAAGCTTCTTTCCAGATTTCATCTGAGGATATTTCCTTTTTCACCATAGCCCTCTATGGGCTTCCAAATATCACTTTGACAATTCCACAAGAACGGTCTTAGCGAAAGGCTTCTTTAGTGGAAAGGTGTAACTCTGTGAGATGATTTCACGGAACACAAAGAAGTTTCTCAGAAAGCTTCTTTCTCTTTGTTATCGGAGGATATTTCCTTTGGCCCTATAGTCTTCAAAGGGATCCGAAATATCTGTTCTCAGATTCCACAGAAATAAGGCTAGCAAAGAGATCCACGAAATACTGATGTAACTCTGTGAGATGAATTAACAGAACACTAAGCAGTTTCTCAGAAAGCTTCTTTCCAGATTTCATCGGAAGATATTTCCTTTTTCACCATAGCCCTCTATGGGCTTCCAAATATCACTTTGCCAATTCCACAAGAACTGTCTTAGCGAAAGGCTTCTTTAGTGGAAAGGTGTAACTCTGTGAGATGATTTCACGGAACACAAAGAAGTTTCTCAGAAAGCTTCTTTCTCTTTGTTATCGGAGGATATTTCCTTTGGCCCTATAGTCTTCAAAGGGATCCGAAATATCTGTTCTCAGATTCCACAGAAATAAGGCTAGCAAAGAGATCCACCAAATACAGATGTAACTCTGTGAGATGAATTAGCAGAACACTAAGCAGTTTCTCAGAAAGCTTCTTTCCAGATTTCATCTGAGGATATTTCCTTTTTCACCATAGCCCTCTATGGGCTTCCAAATATCACTTTGCCAATTCCACAAGAACTGTCTTAGCGAAAGGCTTCTTGAGTGGAAAGCTGTAACTCTGTGAGATGATTTCACAGAACACAAAGAAGTATCTCAGAAAGCTTCTTTCTCTTTGTTATCGGAGGATATTTCCTTTGGCCCTATAGTCTTCAAAGGGATCCGAAATATCTTTTCTCAGATTCCACAGTAATAAGGCTAGCAAAGAGATGCACGAAATACAGATGTAACTCTGTGAGATGAATTAACAGAACCCTAAGCAGTTTCTCAGAAAGCTTCTTTCCAGATTTCATCTGAGGATATTTCCTTTTTCACCATAGCCCTCTATGGGCTTCCAAATATCACTTTGCCAATTCCAAAAGAACTGTCTTAGCGAAAGGCTTCTTGAGGGAAAAGCTGTAACTCTGTGAGATGATTTCACAGATCACAAAGAAGTTTCTCAGAAAGCTTCCTTCTCTTTGTTATCGGAGGATATTTCCTTTGGCCCTATAGTCTTCAAAGGGATCTGAAATATCTGTTCTCAGATTCCACAGAAATAAGGCTAGCAAAGAGATGCACGAAATACAGATGTAAATCTGTGATATGAATTAACAGAACACTAAGCAGTTTCTCAGAAATCTTCTTTCCAGATTTCATCTGAGGATATTTCCTTTTTCACCATAGCCCTCTATGCGCTTCCAAATATCACTTTGCCAATTCCACAAGAACTGTCTTAGCGAAAGGCTTCTTTAAGGGAAAGCTGTAACTCTGTGAGATGATTTCACAAAACACAAAGAAGTTTCTCAGAAAGCTTCTTTCTCTTTGTTATCGGAGGATATTTCCTTTGGCCCTATAGTCTTCAAAGGGATCTGAAATATCTGTTCTCAGATTCCACAGAAATAAGGCTAGCAAAGAGATGCACGAAATACAGATGTAACTCTGTGATATGAATTAACAGAACACTAAGCAGTTTCTCAGAAAGCTTCTTTCCAGATTTCATCTGAGGATATTTCCTTTTTCACCATAGCCCTCTATGGGCTTCCAAATATCACTTTGCCAATTCCACCAGAACTGTCTTAGCGAAAGGCTTCTTTAAGGGAAAGCTGTAACTCTGTGAGATGATTTCACAAAACACAAAGAAGTTTCTCAGTAAGCTTCTTTCTGTTTGTTATCGGAGGATATTTCCTAGGGCCCTATAGTCTTCAAAGGGATCCTAAATATCTGTTCTCAGATTCCACAGAAATAAGGCTAGCAAAGAGATGCACGAAATACAGATGTAACTCTGTGAGATGAATTAACAGAACACTAAGCAGTTTCTCAGAAAGCTTCTTTCCAGATTTCATCTGAGGATATTTCCTTTTTCACCATAGCCCTCTATGGGCTTCCAAATATCACTTTGCCAATTCCACTAGAACTGTCTTACCGAAAGGCTTCTTGAGGGGAAAGCTGTAACTCTGTGAGATGATTTCACAGAACACAAAGAAGTTTCTCAGAAAGCTTCTTTCTCTTTGTTATCGGAGGATATTTCCTTTGGCCCTATAGACTTCAAAGGGATCCGAAATATCTGTTCTCAGATTCCAAAGAAATAAGGCTAGCAAAGAGATCCACGAAATACAGATGTAACTCTGTGAGATGAATTAACAGAACACTAAGCAGTTTCTCAGAAAGCTTCTTTCCAGATTTCATCTGAGGATATTTCCTTTTTCACCATAGCCTTCTTTGGGCTTCCAAATATCACTTTGCCAATTCCACAAGAACTGTCTTAGCGAAAGTCTTCTTGAGGGGAAAGCTGTAACTCTGTGAGATGATTTCACAGAACACAAAGAAGTTTCTCAGTCAGCTTCTTTCACTTTGTTATCGGAGGATATTTCCTTTGGCCCTATAGTCTTCAAAGGGATCCAAAATATCTGTTCTCAGATTCCACAGAAATAAGGCTAGCAAAGAGATCCACGAAATACAGATGTAACTCCGTGAGATGAATTAACAGAACACTAAGCAGTTTCTAAGAAAGCTTCTTTCCAGATTTCATCTGAGGATATTTCCTTTTTCACCATAGCCCTCTATGGGCTTCCAAATATCACTTTGCCAATTCCACAAGAACTGTCTTAGCGAAAGGCTTCTTTAGTGGAAAGGTGTAACTCTGTGAGATGATTTCACGGAACACAAAGAAGTTTCTCAGAAAGCATCTTTCTCTTTGTTATCGGAGGATATTTCCTTTGGCCCTATAGTCTTCAAAGGGATCCGAAGTATCTGTTCTCAGATTCCACAGAAATAAGGCTAGGAAAGAGATCCACGAAATACAGATGTAACTCTGTGAGATGAATTAACAGAACACTAAGCAGTTTCTCAGAAAGCTTCTTTCCAGATTTCATCTGAGGATATTTCCTTTTTCGCCATAGCCCTCTATGGGCTTCCAAATATCACTTTGCCAATTCCACAAGAACTGTCTTAGCGAAAGGCTTCTTGAGGGGAAAGCTGTAACTCTGTGAGATGATTTCACAGAACACAAAGAAGTTTCTCAGAAAGCTTCTTTCTCATTGTTATCGGAGGATATTTCCTTTGGCCCTATAGTCTTGAAAGGGATCCGAAATATCTGTTCTCAGATTCCACAGAAATAAGGCTAGCAAAGAGATGCACGAAATACAGATGTAACCCTGTGAGATGAATTAACAGAACACTAAGCAGTTTCTCAGAAAGCTTCTTTCCAGATTTCATCTGAGGATATTTCCTTTTTCACCATAGCCCTCTATGGGCTTCCAAATATCACTTTGCAAATTCCACAAGAACTGTCTTAGCGAAAGGCTTCTTGAGGGGAAAGCTGTAACACTGTGTGATGATTTCACAGAACAGAAAGAAGTTACTCAGAAGGCTTCTTTCTGTTTGTTATCGGAGGATATTTCCTTTGGCTCTACTGTCTTCAAAGGGATCCGAAAAATCTGTTCAGAGATTCCACAGAAATAAGGCTAGCAAAGAGATCCACGAAATACAGATGTAACTCTGTGAGATGAATTAAGAGAACACTAAGCAGTTTCTCAGAAAGCTTCTTTCCAGATTTCATCTGAGGATATTTCCTCTTTCACCATAGCCCTCTATGGGCTTCCAAATATCACTTTGCCAATTCCACAAGAACTGTCTTAGCGAAAGGCTTCTTGAGGGGAAAGCTGTAACTCTGTGAGATGATTTCACAAAACATAAAGAAGTTTCTCAGAAAGCTTCTTTGTCTTTGTTATCGGAGGATATTTCCTTTGGCCCTATAGTCTTCAAAGGGATCCGAAATATCTGTTCTCAGATTCCACAGAAATAAGGCTAGCAAAGAGATCCACGAAATACAGATGTAACTCTGTGAGTGGAAGTCACACATCACAGAGCAGTTTCTCAGAAAGCTTTTTTCCAGATTTCATCGGAAGATATTTCCTTTTTCACCATAGCCCTCTATGGGCTTCCAAATATCACTTTGCCAATTCCACAAGAACTGTCTTAGCGAAAGGCTTCTTTAGTGGAAAGGTGTAACTCTGTGAGATGATTTCACGGAACACAAAGAAGTTTCTCAGAAAGCTTCTTTCTCTTTGTTATCGGAGGATATTTCCTTTGGCCCTATAGTCTTCAAAGGGATCCGAAATATCTGTTCTCAGATTCCACAGAAATAAGGCTAGCAAAGAGATGCACGAAATACAGATGTAACTCTGTGAGATGAATTAACAGAACACTAAGCAGTTTCTCAGAAAGCTTCTTTCCAGATTTCATCTGAGGATATTTCCTTTTTCACCATAGCCCTCTATGGGCTTCCAAATATCACTTTGCCAATTCCACAAGAACTGTCTTAGCGAAAGGCTTCTTGAGGGCAAAGCTGTAACTCTGTGAGATGATTTCACAAAACACAAAGAAGTTTCTCAGTAAGCTTCTTTCTCTTTGTTATTGGAGGATATTTCCTTTGGCCCTATAGTCTTCAAAGGGATCCGAAATATCTGTTCTCAGATTCCACAGAAATAAGGCTAGCAAAGAGGTCCACGAAATACAGATGTAACTCTGTGAGTGGAAGTCACACATCACAGAGCAGTTTCTCAGAAAGCTTCTTTCCAGATTTCATCTGAGGATATTTCCTTTTTCACCATAGCCCTCTATGGGCTTCCAAATATCACTTTGACAATTCCACACGAACTGTCTTAGCGAAAGGCTTCTTGAGGGGAAAGCTGTAACTCTGTGAGATGATTTCACAGAACACAAAGAAGTTTCTCAGAAAGCGTCTTTTTCTTTGTTATGGGAGAATATTTCCTTTGGCCATAGAGTCTTCAAAGGGATCCGAAATATCTGTTCTCAGATTCCACAGAAATAAGGCTAGCAAAGAGATCCACGAAATACAGACGTAACTCTGAGGGATGAATTAACAGAACACTAAGCAGTTTCTCAGAAAGTTTCTTTATAGATTTCATCGGAGGATATTTCCTTTTTCACCATAGCCTTCTATGGGCTTGCAAATAACACTTTGCCAATTCCACAAGAACTGTCTTAGCGAAAGGCTTCTTGAGGGGAAAGCTGTAACTCTGTGAGATGATTTCACAGAACACAAAGAAGTTTCTCAGAAAGCGTCTTTTTCTTTGTTATCGGAGGATATTTCCTTTGGCCATACAGTCTTCAAAGGGATCCGAAATATCTGTTCTCAGATTCCACAGAAATAAGGCTAGCAAAGAGATCCACGAAATACAGATGTAACTCTGTGAGATGAATTAACAGAACACTAAGCAGTTTCTCAGAAAGCTTCTTTCCAGATATCATCTGAGGATATTTCCTTTTTCACCATAGCCCTCTATGGGCTTCCAAATATCACTTTGCCAATTCCACAAGAACTGTCTTAGCGAAAGGCTTCTTGAGGGGAAAGCTGTAACTCTGTGAGGTGATTTCACAGATCACAAAGAAGTTTCTCAGAAAGCTTCTTTCTCTTTGTTATCGGAGGATATTTCCTTTGGCCCTATAGTCTTCAAAGGGATCCGAAATATCTGTTCTCAGATTCCACAGAAATGAGGCTAGCAAAGTGATGCACGAAATACAGATGTAACTCTGTGAGATGAATTAACAGAACACTAAGCAGTTTCTCAGAAAGCTTCTTTCCAGATTTCATCTGAGGATATTTCCTTTTTCACCATAGCCCTCTATGGGCTTCCAAATATCACTTCGCCAATTCCACAAGAACTGTCTTAGCGAAAGGCTTCTTGAGGGGAAAGCTGTAACTCTGTGAGATGATTTCACAAAACACAAAGAAGTTTCTCAGTAAGCTTCTTTCTCTTTGTTATTGGAGGATATTTCCTATGGCCCTATAGTCTTCAAAGGGATCCGAAATATCTGTTCTCAGATTCCACAGAAATAAGGCTAGCAAAGAGGTCCACGAAATACAGATGTAACTCTGTGAGTGGAAGTCACACATCACAGAGCAGTTTCTCAGAAAGCTTCTTTCCAGATTTCATCTGAGGATATTTCCTTTTTCACCATAGCCCTCTATGGGCTTCCAAATATCACTTTGACAATTCCACAAGAACTGTCTTAGCGAAAGGCTTCTTGAGGGGAAAGCTGTAACTCTGTGAGATGATTTCACAGAACACAAAGAAGTTTCTCAGAAAGCTTCTTTCTCTTTGTTATCGGAGGATATTTCCTTGGCCCTATAGTCTTCAAAGGGATCCGAAATATCTTTTCTCAGATTCCACAGAAATAAGGCTAGCAAAGAGATGCACGAAATACAGATGTAACTCTGTGAGATGAATTAACAGAACACTAAGCAGTTTCTCAGAAAGCTTCTTTCCAGATTTCATCTGAGGATATTTCCTCTTTCACCATAGCCCTCTATGGGCTTCCAAATATCACGTTGCCAATTCCACAAGAACTGTCTTAGCGAAAGGCTTCTTGAAGGGAAAGCTGTAACTCTGTGAGATGATTTCACAAAACACAAAGAAGTTTCTCAGTAAGCTTCTTTCTCTTTGTTATCAGAGGATATTTCCTTTGGCCCTATAGTCTTCAAAGGGATCCGTAATATCTGTTCTCAGATTCCAAAGAAATAAGGCTAGCAAAGAGATCCACGAAATACAGATGTAACTCTGTGAGATGAATTAACAGAACACTAAGCAGTTTCTCAGAAAGCTTCTTTCCAGATTTCATCTGAGGATATTTCCTTTTTCACCATAGCCCTCTTTGGGCTTCCAAATATCACTTTGCCAATTCCACAAGAACTGTCTTAGTGAAAGGCTTCTTGAGGGGAAAGCTGTAACTCTGTGAGATGATTTCACAGAACACAAAGATGTTTCTCAGTAAGCTTCTTTCTCTTTGTTATCGGAGGATATTTCCTTTGGCCCTATAGTCTTCAAAGAGATCCGAAATATCTGTACTCAGATTCCACAGAAATAAGGCTAGCAAAGAGATCCACGAAATACAGATGTAACTCCGTGAGATGAATTAACAGAACACTAAGCAGTTTCTCAGAAAGCTTCTTTCCAGATTTCATCTGAGGATATTTCCTTTTTCACCATAGCCCTCTATGGGCTTCCAAATATCACTTTGCCAATTCCACAAGAACTGTCTTAGCGAAAGGCTTCTTTAGTGGAAAGGTGTAACTCTGTGAGATGATTTCACGGAACACAAAGAAGTTTCTCAGAAAGCTTCTTTCTCTTTGTTATCGGAGGATATTTCCTTTGGCCCTATAGTCTTCAAAGGGATCCGAAATATCTGTTCTCAGATTCCACAGAAATAAGGCTAGCAAAGAGATGCACGAAATACAGATGTAACTCTGTGAGATGAATTAACAGAACACTAAGCAGTTTCTCAGAAAGCTTCTTTCCAGATTTCATCTGAGGATATTTCCTTTTTCACCATAGCCCTCTATGGGCTTCCAAATATCACTTTGCCAATTCCACAAGAACTGTCTTAGCGAAAGGCTTCTTGAGGGCAAAGCTGTAACTCTGTGAGATGATTTCACAAAACACAAAGAAGTTTCTCAGTAAGCTTCTTTCTCTTTGTTATTGGAGGATATTTCCTTTGGCCCTATAGTCTTCAAAGGGATCCGAAATATCTGTTCTCAGATTCCACAGAAATAAGGCTAGCAAAGAGGTCCACGAAATACAGATGTAACTCTGTTAGTGGAAGTCACACATCACAGAGCAGTTTCTCAGAAAGCTTCTTTCCAGATTTCATCTGAGGATATTTCCTTTTTCACCATAGCCCTCTATGGGCTTCCAAATATCACTTTGCCAATTCCACAAGAACTGTCTTAGCGAAAGGCTTCTTTAAGGGAAAGCTGTAACTCTGTGAGATGATTTCACAAAACACAAAGAAGTTTCTCAGAAAGCTTCTTTCTCTTTGTTATCGGAGGATATTTCCTTTGGCCCTATAGTCTTCAAAGGGATCTGAAATATCTGTTCTCAGATTCCACAGAAATAAGGCTAGCAAAGAGATGCACGAAATACAGATGTAACTCTGTGATATGAATTAACAGAACACTAAGCAGTTTCTCAGAAAGCTTCTTTCCAGATTTCATCTGAGGATATTTCCTTTTTCACCATAGCCCTCTATGGGCTTCCAAATATCACTTTGCCAATTCCACCAGAACTGTCTTAGCGAAAGGCTTCTTTAAGGGAAAGCTGTAACTCTGTGAGATGATTTCACAAAACACAAAGAAGTTTCTCAGTAAGCTTCTTTCTGTTTGTTATCGGAGGATATTTCCTAGGGCCCTATAGTCTTCAAAGGGATCCTAAATATCTGTTCTCAGATTCCACAGAAATAAGGCTAGCAAAGAGATGCACGAAATACAGATGTAACTCTGTGAGATGAATTAACAGAACACTAAGCAGTTTCTCAGAAAGCTTCTTTCCAGATTTCATCTGAGGATATTTCCTTTTTCACCATAGCCCTCTATGGGCTTCCAAATATCACTTTGCCAATTCCACTAGAACTGTCTTACCGAAAGGCTTCTTGAGGGGAAAGCTGTAACTCTGTGAGATGATTTCACAGAACACAAAGAAGTTTCTCAGAAAGCTTCTTTCTCTTTGTTATCGGAGGATATTTCCTTTGGCCCTATAGACTTCAAAGGGATCCGAAATATCTGTTCTCAGATTCCAAAGAAATAAGGCTAGCAAAGAGATCCACGAAATACAGATGTAACTCTGTGAGATGAATTAACAGAACACTAAGCAGTTTCTCAGAAAGCTTCTTTCCAGATTTCATCTGAGGATATTTCCTTTTTCACCATAGCCTTCTTTGGGCTTCCAAATATCACTTTGCCAATTCCACAAGAACTGTCTTAGCGAAAGTCTTCTTGAGGGGAAAGCTGTAACTCTGTGAGATGATTTCACAGAACACAAAGAAGTTTCTCAGTCAGCTTCTTTCACTTTGTTATCGGAGGATATTTCCTTTGGCCCTATAGTCTTCAAAGGGATCCAAAATATCTGTTCTCAGATTCCACAGAAATAAGGCTAGCAAAGAGATCCACGAAATACAGATGTAACTCCGTGAGATGAATTAACAGAACACTAAGCAGTTTCTAAGAAAGCTTCTTTCCAGATTTCATCTGAGGATATTTCCTTTTTCACCATAGCCCTCTATGGGCTTCCAAATATCACTTTGCCAATTCCACAAGAACTGTCTTAGCGAAAGGCTTCTTTAGTGGAAAGGTGTAACTCTGTGAGATGATTTCACGGAACACAAAGAAGTTTCTCAGAAAGCATCTTTCTCTTTGTTATCGGAGGATATTTCCTTTGGCCCTATAGTCTTCAAAGGGATCCGAAGTATCTGTTCTCAGATTCCACAGAAATAAGGCTAGGAAAGAGATCCACGAAATACAGATGTAACTCTGTGAGATGAATTAACAGAACACTAAGCAGTTTCTCAGAAAGCTTCTTTCCAGATTTCATCTGAGGAAATTTCCTTTTTCGCCATAGCCCTCTATGGGCTTCCAAATATCACTTTGCCAATTCCACAAGAACTGTCTTAGCGAAAGGCTTCTTGAGGGGAAAGCTGTAACTCTGTGAGATGATTTCACAGAACACAAAGAAGTTTCTCAGAAAGCTTCTTTCTCATTGTTATCGGAGGATATTTCCTTTGGCCCTATAGTCTTGAAAGGGATCCGAAATATCTGTTCTCAGATTCCACAGAAATAAGGCTAGCAAAGAGATGCACGAAATACAGATGTAACCCTGTGAGATGAATTAACAGAACACTAAGCAGTTTCTCAGAAAGCTTCTTTCCAGATTTCATCTGAGGATATTTCCTTTTTCACCATAGCCCTCTATGGGCTTCCAAATATCACTTTGCAAATTCCACAAGAACTGTCTTAGCGAAAGGCTTCTTGAGGGGAAAGCTGTAACACTGTGTGATGATTTCACAGAACAGAAAGAAGTTACTCAGAAGGCTTCTTTCTGTTTGTTATCGGAGGATATTTCCTTTGGCTCTACTGTCTTCAAAGGGATCCGAAAAATCTGTTCAGAGATTCCACAGAAATAAGGCTAGCAAAGAGATCCACGAAATACAGATGTAACTCTGTGAGATGAATTAACAGAACACTAAGCAGTTTCTCAGAAAGCTTCTTTCCAGATTTCATCTGAGGATATTTCCTCTTTCACCATAGCCCTCTATGGGCTTCCAAATATCACTTTGCCAATTCCACAAGAACTGTCTTAGCGAAAGGCTTCTTGAGGGGAAAGCTGTAACTCTGTGAGATGATTTCACAAAACATAAAGAAGTTTCTCAGAAAGCTTCTTTGTCTTTGTTATCGGAGGATATTTCCTTTGGCCCTATAGTCTTCAAAGGGATCCGAAATATCTGTTCTCAGATTCCACAGAAATAAGGCTAGCAAAGAGATCCACGAAATACAGATGTAACTCTGTGAGTGGAAGTCACACATCACAGAGCAGTTTCTCAGAAAGCTTTTTTCCAGATTTCATCGGAAGATATTTCCTTTTTCACCATAGCCCTCTATGGGCTTCCAAATATCACTTTGCCAATTCCACAAGAACTGTCTTAGCGAAAGGCTTCTTTAGTGGAAAGGTGTAACTCTGTGAGATGATTTCACGGAACACAAAGAAGTTTCTCAGAAAGCTTCTTTCTCTTTGTTATCGGAGGATATTTCCTTTGGCCCTATAGTCTTCAAAGGGATCCGAAATATCTGTTCTCAGATTCCACAGAAATAAGGCTAGCAAAGAGATCCACGAAATACAGATGTAACTCTGTGAGATGAATTAGCAGAACACTAAGCAGTTTCTCAGAAAGCTTCTTTCCAGATTTCATCTGAGGATATTTCCTTTTTCACCATAGCCCTCTATGGGCTTCCAAATATCACTTTGCCAATTCCACAAGAACTGTCTTAGCGAAAGGCTTCTTGAGGGGAAAGCTGTAACTCTGTGAGATGATTTCACAGAACACAAAGAAGTATCTCAGAAAGCTTCTTTCTCTTTGTTATCGGAGGATATTTCCTTTGGCCCTATAGTCTTCAAAGGGATCCGAAATATCTGTTCTCAGATTCCACAGTAATAAGGCTAGCAAAGAGATGCACGAAATACAGATGTAACTCTGTGAGATGAATTAACAGAACACTAAGCAGTTTCTCAGAAAGCTTCTTTCCAGATTTCATCTGAGGATATTTCCTTTTTCACCATAGCCCTCTATGGGCTTCCAAATATCACTTTGCCAATTCCAAAAGAACTGTCTTAGCGAAAGGCTTCTTGAGGGAAAAGCTGTAACTCTGTGAGATGGTTTCACAGATCACAAAGAAGTTTCTCAGAAAGCTTCCTTCTCTTTGTTATCGGAGGATATTTCCTTTGGCCCTATAGTCTTCAAAGGGATCTGAAATATCTGTTCTCAGATTCCACAGAAATAAGGCTAGCAAAGAGATGCACGAAATACAGATGTAACTCTGTGATATGAATTAACAGAACACTAAGCAGTTTCTCAGAAAGCTTCTTTCCAGATTTCATCTGAGGATATTTCCTTTTTCACCATAGCCCTCTATGGGCTTCCAAATATCACTTTGCCAATTCCACTAGAACTGTCTTAGCGAAAGGCTTCTTGAGGGGAAAGCTGTAACTCTGTGAGATGATTTCACAGAACACAAAGAAGTTTCTCAGAAAGCTTCTTTCTCTTTGTTATCGGAGGATATTTCCTTTGGCCCTATAGTCTTCAAAGGGATCTGAAATATCTGTTCTCAGATTCCACAGAAATAAGGCTAGCAAAGAGATGCACGAAATACAGATGTAACTCTGTGAGATGAATTAACAGAACACTAAGCAGTTTCTCAGAAAGCTTCTTTCCAGATTTCATCTGAGGATATTTCCTTTTTCACCATAGCCCTCTATGGGCTTCCAAATATCACTTTGCCAATTCCACTAGAACTGTCTTAGCGAAAGGCTTCTTGAGGGGAAAGCTGTAACTCTGTGAGATGATTTCACAGAACACAAAGAAGTTTCTCAGAAAGCTTCTTTCTCTTTGTTATCGGAGGATATTTCCTTTGGCCCTATAGTCTTCAAAGGGATCTGAAATATCTGTTCTCAGATTCCACAGAAATAAGGCTAGCAAAGAGATGCACGAAATACAGATGTAACTCTGTGAGATGAATTAACAGAACACTAAGCAGTTTCTCAGAAAGCTTCTTTCCAGATTTCATCTGAGGATATTTCCTTTTTCGCCATAGCCCTCTATGGGCTTCCAAATATCACTTTGCCAATTCCACAAGAACTGTCTTAGCGAAAGGCTTCTTGAGGGGAAAGCTGTAACTCTGTGAGATGATTTCACAGAACACAAAGAAGTTTCTCAGAAAGCTTCTTTCTCATTGTTATCGGAGGATATTTCCTTTGGCCCTATAGTCTTGAAAGGGATCCGAAATATCTGTTCTCAGATTCCACAGAAATAAGGCTAGCAAAGAGATGCACGAAATACAGATGTAACCCTGTGAGATGAATTAACAGAACACTAAGCAGTTTCTCAGAAAGCTTCTTTCCAGATTTCATCTGAGGATATTTCCTTTTTCACCATAGCCCTCTATGGGCTTCCAAATATCACTTTGCCAATTCCACTAGAACTGTCTTACCGAAAGGCTTCTTGAGGGGAAAGCTGTAACTCTGTGAGATGATTTCACAGAACACAAAGAAGTTTCTCAGAAAGCTTCTTTCTCTTTGTTATCGGAGGATATTTCCTTTGGCCCTATAGACTTCAAAGGGATCCGAAATATCTGTTCTCAGATTCCAAAGAAATAAGGCTAGCAAAGAGATCCACGAAATACAGATGTAACTCTGTGAGATGAATTAACAGAACACTAAGCAGTTTCTCAGAAAGCTTCTTTCCAGATTTCATCTGAGGATATTTCCTTTTTCACCATAGCCTTCTTTGGGCTTCCAAATATCACTTTGCCAATTCCACAAGAACTGTCTTAGCGAAAGTCTTCTTGAGGGGAAAGCTGTAACTCTGTGAGATGATTTCACAGAACACAAAGAAGTTTCTCAGTCAGCTTCTTTCACTTTGTTATCGGAGGATATTTCCTTTGGCCCTATAGTCTTCAAAGGGATCCGAAGTATCTGTTCTCAGATTCCACAGAAATAAGGCTAGGAAAGAGATCCACGAAATACAGATGTAACTCTGTGAGATGAATTAACAGAACACTAAGCAGTTTCTCAGAAAGCTTCTTTCCAGATTTCATCTGAGGATATTTCCTTTTTCGCCATAGCCCTCTATGGGCTTCCAAATATCACTTTGCCAATTCCACAAGAACTGTCTTAGCCAAAGGCTTCTTGAGGGGAAAGCTGTAACTCTGTGAGATGATTTCACAGAACACAAAGAAGTTTCTCAGAAAGCTTCTTTCTCATTGTTATCGGAGGATATTTCCTTTGGCCCTATAGTCTTGAAAGGGATCCGAAATATCTGTTCTCAGATTCCACAGAAATAAGGCTAGCAAAGAGATGCACGAAATACAGATGTAACCCTGTGAGATGAATTAACAGAACACTAAGCAGTTTCTCAGAAAGCTTCTTTCCAGATTTCATCTGAGGATATTTCCTTTTTCACCATAGCCCTCTATGGGCTTCCAAATATCACTTTGCAAATTCCACAAGAACTGTCTTAGCGAAAGGCTTCTTGAGGGGAAAGCTGTAACACTGTGTGATGATTTCACAGAACAGAAAGAAGTTTCTCAGAAGGCTTCTTTCTGTTTGTTATCGGAGGATATTTCCTTTGGATCTACTGTCTTCAAAGGGATCCGAAAAATCTGTTCAGAGATTCCACAGAAATAAGGCTAGCAAAGAGATCCACGAAATACAGATGTAACTCTGTGAGATGAATTAACAGAACACTAAGCAGTTTCTCAGAAAGCTTCTTTCCAGATTTCATCTGAGGATATTTCCTCTTTCACCATAGCCCTCTATGGGCTTCCAAATATCACTTTGCCAATTCCACAAGAACTGTCTTAGCGAAAGGCTTCTTGAGGGGAAAGCTGTAACTCTGTGAGATGATTTCACAAAACATAAAGAAGTTTCTCAGAAAGCTTCTTTGTCTTTGTTATCGGAGGATATTTCCTTTGGCCCTATAGTCTTCAAAGGGATCCGAAATATCTGTTCTCAGATTCCACAGAAATAAGGCTAGCAAAGAGATCCACGAAATACAGATGTAACTCTGTGAGATGAATTAGCAGAACACTAAGCAGTTTCTCAGAAAGCTTCTTTCCATATTTCATCTGAGGATATTTCCTTTTTCACCATAGCCCTCTATGGGCTTCCAAATATCACTTTGCCAATTCCACAAGAACTGTCTTAGCGAAAGGCTTCTTGAGTGGAAAGCTGTAACTCTGTGAGATGATTTCACAGAACACAAAGAAGTATCTCAGAAAGCTTCTTTCTCTTTGTTATCGGAGGATATTTCCTTTGGCCCTATAGTCTTCAAAGGGATCCGAAATATCTGTTCTCAGATTCCACAGTAATAAGGCTAGCAAAGAGATGCACGAAATACAGATGTAACTCTGTGAGATGAATTAACAGAACACTAAGCAGTTTCTCAGAAAGCTTCTTTCCAGATTTCATCTGAGGATATTTCCTTTTTCACCATAGCCCTCTATGGGCTTCCAAATATCACTTTGCCAATTCCAAAAGAACTGTCTTAGCGAAAGGCTTCTTGAGGGAAAAGCTGTAACTCTGTGAGATGGTTTCACAGATCACAAAGAAGTTTCTCAGAAAGCTTCCTTCTCTTTGTTATCGGAGGATATTTCCTTTGGCCCTATAGTCTTCAAAGGGATCTGAAATATCTGTTCTCAGATTCCACAGAAATAAGGCTAGCAAAGAGATGCACGAAATACAGATGTAACTCTGTGATATGAATTAACAGAACACTAAGCAGTTTCTCAGAAAGCTTCTTTCCAGATTTCATCTGAGGATATTTCCTTTTTCACCATAGCCCTCTATGGGCTTCCAAATATCACTTTGCCAATTCCACAAGAACTGTCTTAGCGAAAGGCTTCTTTAAGGGAAAGCTGTAACTCTGTGAGATGATTTCACAAAACACAAAGAAGTTTCTCAGTAAGCTTCTTTCTCTTTGTTATCGGAGGATATTTCCTTTGGCCCTATAGTCTTCAAAGGGATCCGAAATATCTGTTCTCAGATTCCACAGAAATAAGGCTAGCAAAGAGATGCACGAAATACAGATGTAACTCTGTGAGATGAATTAACAGAACACTAAGCAGTTTCTCAGAAAGCTTCTTTCCAGATTTCATCTGAGGATATTTCCTTTTTCACCATAGCCCTCTATGGGCTTCCAAATATCACTTTGCCAATTCCACTAGAACTGTCTTAGCGAAAGGCTTCTTGAGGGGAAAGCTGTAACTCTGTGAGATGATTTCACAGAACACAAAGAAGTTTCTCAGAAAGCTTCTTTCTCTTTGTTATCGGAGGATATTTCCTTTGGCCCTATAGACTTCAAAGGGATCCGAAATATCTGTTCTCAGATTCCAAAGAAATAAGGCTAGCAAAGAGATCCACGAAATACAGATGTAACTCTGTGAGATGAATTAACAGAACACTAAGCAGTTTCTCAGAAAGCTTCTTTCCAGATTTCATCTGAGGATATTTCCTTTTTCACCATAGCCCTCTTTGGGCTTCCAAATATCACTTTGCCAATTCCACAAGAACTGTCTTAGCGAAAGGCTTCTTGAGGGGCAAGCTGTAACTCTGTGAGATGATTTCACAGAACACAAAGAAGTTTCTCAGTAAGCTTCTTTCACTTTGTTATCGGAGGATATTTCCTTTGGCCCTATAGTCTTCAAAGGGATCCGAAATATCTGTTCTCAGATTCCACAGAAATAAGGCTAGCAAAGAGATCCACGAAATACAGATGTAACTCCGTGAGATGAATTAACAGAACACTAAGCAGTTTCTCAGAAAGCTTCTTTCCAGATTTCATCTGAGGATATTTCCTTTTTCACCATAGCCCTCTATGGGCTTCCAAATATCACTTTGCCAATTCCACAAGAACTGTCTTAGCGAAAGGCTTCTTTAGTGGAAAGGTTTAACTCTGTGAGATGATTTCACGGAACACAAAGAAATTTCTCAGAAAGCTTCTTTCTCTTTGTTGTCGGAGGATATTTCCTTTGGCCCTATAGTCTTCAAAGGGATCCGAAGTATCTCTTCTCAGATTCCACAGAAATAAGGCTAGGAAAGAGATCCACGAAATACAGATGTAACTCTGTGAGATGAATTAAAAGAACACTAAGCAGTTTCTCAGAAAGCTTCTTTCCAGATTTCATCTGAGGATATTTCCTTTTTCACCATAGCCCTCTATGGGCTTCCAAATATCACTTTGCCAATTCCACAAGAACTGTCTTAGCGAAAGGCTTCTTGAGTGGAAAGCTGTAACTCTGTGAGATGATTTCAAGGAACACAAAGCAGTATCTCAGAAAGCTTCTTTATCTTTGTTATCGGAGGATATTTCCTTTGGCCCTATAGTCTTCAAAGGGATCCGAAATATCTGTTCTCAGATTCCACAGAAATAAGGCTAGCAAAGAGATGCACGAAATACAGATGTAACTCTGTGAGATGAATTAACAGAACACTAAGCAGTTTCTCAGAAAGCTTCTTTCCAGATTTCATCTGAGGATATTTCCTTTTTCACCATAGCCCTCTATGGGCTTCGAAATATCACTTTGCCAATTCCACAAGAACTGTCTTAGCGAAAGGCTTCTTGAGGGGAAAGCTGTAACTCTGTGAGATGATTTCACAGAACACAAAGAAGTTTCTCAGAAAGCTTCTTTCTCTTTGTTATTGGAGGATATTTCCTTTGGCCCTATAGTCTTGAAAGAGATCCGAAATATCTGTTCTCAGATTCCACAGAAATAAGGCTAGCAAAGAGATGCACGCAATACAGATGTAACTCTGTGAGATGAATTAACAGAACACTAAGCAGTTTCTCAGAAAGCTTCTTTCCAGATTTCATCTGAGGATATTTCCTTTTTCACCATAGCCCTCTATGGGCTTCCAAATATCACTTTGCAAATTCCACAAGAACTGTCTTAGCGAAAGGCTTCTTGAGGGGAAAACTGTAACACTGTGTGATGATTTCACAGAACACAAAGAAGTTTCTCAGAAAGCTTCTTTCTGTTTGTTATCGGAGGATATTTCCTTTGGCTCTACAGTCTTCAAAGGGATCCGAAAAATCTGTTCACAGATTCCACAGAAATAAGGCTAGCAAAGAGATCCACGAAATACAGAGGAACTCTGTGAGATGAATTAACAGAACACTAAGCAGTTTCTCAGAAAGCTTCTTTCCAGATTTCATCTGAGGATATTTCCTCTTTCACCATAGCCCTCTATGGGCTTCCAAATATCACTTTGCCAATTCCACAAGAACTGTCTTAGCGAAAGGCTTCTTGAGGGGAAAGCTGTAACTCTGTGAGATGATTTCACAAAACATAAAGAAGTTTCTCAGAAAGCTTCTTTGTCTTTGTTATCGGAGGATATTTCCTTTGGCCCTATAGTCTTCAAAGGGATCCGAAATATCTGTTCTCAGATTCCACAGAAATAAGGCTAGCAAAGAGATCCACGAAATACAGATGTAACTCTGTGAGTGGAAGTCACACATCACAGAGCAGTTTCTCAGAAAGCTTTTTTCCAGATTTCATCGGAAGATATTTCCTTTTTCACCATAGCCCTCTAAGGGCTTCCAAATATCACTTTGCCAATTCCACAAGAACTGTCTTAGCGAAAGGCTTCTTTAGTGGAAAGGTGTAACTCTGTGAGATGATTTCACGGAACACAAAGAAGTTTCTCAGAAAGCTTCTTTCTCTTTGTTATCGGAGGATATTTCCTTGGGCCCTATAGTCTTCAAAGGGATCCGAAATATCTGTTCTCAGATTCCACAGAAATAAGGCTAGCAAAGAGATCCACGAAATACAGATGTAACTCTGTGAGATGAATTAAAAGAACAATAAGCAGTTTCTCAGAAAGCTTCTTTCCAGATTTCATCTGAGGATATTTCCTTTTTCACCATAGCCCTTTATGGGCTTCCAAATATAACTTTGTCAATTCCACAAGAACTGTCTTAGCGAAAGGCTTCTTGAGTGGAAAGCTGTAACTCTGTGAGATGATTTCACAGAACACAAAGAAATTTCTCAGAAAGCTTCTTTCTCATTGTTATCGGAGGATATTTCGTTGGCCCTATAGTCTTCAAAGGGATCCGAAATATCTGTTCTCAGATTCCAAAGAAATAAGGCTAGCAAAGAGATGCACGAAATACAAATGTAACCCTGTGAGATGAATTAACAGAACACTAAGCAGTTTCTCAGAAAGCTTCTTTCCAGATTTCATCTGAGGATATTTCCTTTTTCACCAGAGCCCTCTATGGGCTTCCAAATATCACTTTGCCAATTCCACAAGAACTGTCTTAGCGAAAGGCTTCTTGAGGGGAAAGCTGTAACACTGTGAGATGATTTCACAGAACACAAAGGAGTTTCTCAGAAATCTTCTTTCTGTTTGTTATCGGAGGATATTTCCTTTGGCTCTACAGTATTCAAAGGGATCTGAAATATCTGTTCTCAGATTCCACAGAAATAAGGCTAGCAAAGAGATCCACGAAATACAGATGTAACTCTGTGAGATGAATTAACAGAACACTAAGCAGTTTCTCAGAAAGCTTCTTTCCAGATTTCATCTGAGGATATTTCCTTTTTCACCATAGCCCTCTATGGGCTTCCAAATATCACTTTCCCAATTCCACAAGAACAGTCTTAGCGAAAGGCTTCTTGAGGGGAAATCTGTAACTCTGTGAGATGATTTCACAGAACACAAAGAAGTTTCTCGGAAAGCTTCTTTCTCATTGTTATCGGAGGATATTTCCTTTGGCCCTATAATCTTCAAAGGGATCCGAAATATCTGTTCTCAGATTCCAAAGAAATAAGGCTAGCAAAGAGATGCACGAAATACAGATGTAACTCTGTGAGATGAATTAACAGAACACTAAGCAGTTTCTCAGAAAGCTTCTTTCCAGATTTCATCTGAGGATATTTCCTTTTTCACCATAGCCCTCTATGGGCTTCCAAATATCACTTTGCCAATTCCACAAGAACTGTCTTAGCGAAAGGCTTCTTTAGGGGAAAGCTGTATCTCTGTGAGATGATTTCACAGATCACAAAGAAGTTTCTCAGAAAGCTTCTTTCTCTTTGTTATCAGAGGATATTTCCTTTGACCCTATAGTCTTCAAAGGGGTCCGAAATATCCGTTCTCAGATTCCACAGAAATAAGGCTAGCAAAGAGATGCACGAAATACAGATGTAACTCTGTGAGATTAATTAACAGAACACTAAGCAGTTTCTCAGAAAGCTTCTTTCCAGATTTCATCTGAGTATATTTCCTTTTTCACCATAGCCCTCTAGGGGCTTCCAAATATCACTTTTCCAATTCCACAAGAACTGTCTTAGCGAAAGGCTTCTTGAGCGGAAAGCTGTAACTCTGTGAGATGATTTCACAGAACACAAAGAAGTTTCTCAGTAAGCTTCTTTCTCTTTGTTATCGGAGGATATTTCCTTTGGCCCTATAGTCTTCAAAGGGATCCGAAATATCAGTTCTCAGATTCCACAGAAATAAGGCTAGCAAAGAGATGCACGAAATACAGATGTAACTCTGTGAGATGAATTCACAGAACACTAAGCAGTTTCTCAGAAAGCTTCTTTCCAGATTTCATCTGAGGATATTTCCTTTTTCACCATAGCCCTCTATGGGCTTCCAAATATCACTTTGCCAATTCCACAAGAAATGTCTTAGCGAAAGGCTTCTTGAGGGGAAAGCAGTAACTCTGTGAGATGATTTCATAGAACACAAAGAAGTTTCTCAGAAAGCTTCTTCCTCTTTGTTATCGGAGGATATTTCCTTTGGCCCTATAGTCTTCAAAGGGATCCGAAATATCTGTTCTCAGATTCCAAAGAAATAAGGCTAGCAAAGAGATCCACGAAATACTGATGTCACTCTGTGAGCTGAATTAACAGAACACTAAGCAGTTTCTCAGAAAGCTTCTTTCCAGATTTCATCTGAGGATATTTCCTTTTTCACCATAGCCCTCTAGGGGCTTCCAAATATCACTTTGCAAATTCCACAAGAACTGTTTTAGCGAAAGGCTTCTTGAGGGGAAAGCTATAACTCTGTGAGATGATTTCACAGATCACAAAGAAGTTTCTCAGAAAGATTCTTTCTATTTGTTATCGGAGGATATTTCCTTTGGCCCTATAGTTTTCAAAGGGATCCGAAATATCTGTTCTCAGATTCCACAGAAATAAGGCTAGCAAAGAGATACACTAAATACAGATGTAACTCTGTGAGTGGAAGTCACACATCACAGAGCAGTTTCTCAGAAAGCTTCTTTCCAGATTTCATCTGAGGATATTTCCTTTTTCACCATAGCCCTCTATGGGCTTCCAAATATCACTTTGCCAATTCCACAAGAACTGTCTTAGCGAAAGGTTTCTTGAGGGGAAAGCTGTAACTCTGTGAGATGATTTCACAGAACACAAAGAAGTTTCTCAGAAAGCGTCTTTTTCTTTGTTATGGGAGAATATTTCCTTTGGCCATAGAGTCTTCAAAGGGATCCGAAATATCTGTTCTCAGATTCCACAGAAATAAGGCTAGCAAAGAGATCCACGAAATACAGATGTAACTCTGTGAGATGAATTAACAGAACACTAAGCAGTTTCTCAGAAAGCTTCTTTCCAGATTTCATCTGAGGATATTTCCTTTTTCACCATAGCCCTCTAAGGGCTTCCAAATATCACTTTGCCAATTCCTCAAGAACTGTCTTAGCGAAAGGCTTCTTGAGGGGAAAGCTGTAACTCTGTGAGATGATTTCACAGAACACAAAGAAGTTTCTCAGAAAGCGTCTTTTTCTTTGTTATGGGAGAATATTTCCTTTGGCCATAGAGTCTTCAAAGGGATCCGAAATATCTGTTCTCAGATTCCACAGAAATAAGGCTAGCAAAGAGATCCACGAAATACAGACGTAACTCTGAGGGATGAATTAACAGAACACTAAGCAGTTTCTCAGAAAGCTTCTTTATAGATTTCATCGGAGGATATTTCCTTTTTCACCATAGCCTTCTATGGGCTTCCAAATAACACTTTGCCAATTCCACAAGAACTGTCTTAGCGAAAGGCTTCTTGAGGGGAAAGCTGTAACTCTGTGAGATGATTTCACAGAACACAAAGAAGTTTCTCAGAAAGCGTCTTTTTCTTTGTTATCGGAGGATATTTCCTTTGGCCATACAGTCTTCAAAGGGATCCGAAATATCTGTTCTCAGATTCCACAGAAATAAGGCTAGCAAAGAGATACACGAAATACTGATGTAACTCTGTGAGATGAATTAACAGAACACTAAGCAGTTTCTCAGAAAGCTTCTTTCCAGATATCATCTGAGGATATTTCCTTTTTCACCATAGCCCTCTATGGGCTTCCAAATATCACTTTGCCAATTCCACAAGAACTGTCTTAGCGAAAGGCTTCTTGAGGGGAAAGCTGTAACTCTGTGAGGTGATTTCACAGATCACAAAGAAGTTTCTCAGAAAGCTTCTTTCTCTTTGTTATCGGAGGATATTTCCTTTGGCCCTATAGTCTTCAAAGGGATCCGAAATATCTGTTCTCAGATTCCACAGAAATGAGGCTAGCAAAGTGATGCACGAAATACAGATGTAACTCTGTGAGATGAATTAACAGAACACTAAGCAGTTTCTCAGAAAGCTTCTTTCCAGATTTCATCTGAGGATATTTCCTTTTTCACCATAGCCCTCTATGGGCTTCCAAATATCACTTTGCCAATTCCACAAGAACTGTCTTAGCGAAAGGCTTCTTGAGGGCAAAGCTGTAACTCTGTGAGATGATTTCACAAAACACAAAGAAGTTTCTCAGTAAGCTTCTTTCTCTTTGTTATTGGAGGATATTTCCTTTGGCCCTATAGTCTTCAAAGGGATCCGAAATATCTGTTCTCAGATTCCACAGAAATAAGGCTAGCAAAGAGGTCCACGAAATACAGATGTAACTCTGTGAGTGGAAGTCACACATCACAGAGCAGTTTCTCAGAAAGCTTCTTTCCAGATTTCATCTGAGGATATTTCCTTTTTCACCATAGCCCTCTATGGGCTTCCAAATATCACTTTGACAATTCCACAAGAACTGTCTTAGCGAAAGGCTTCTTGAGGGGAAAGCTGTAACTCTGTGAGATGATTTCACAGAACACAAAGAAGTTTCTCAGAAAGCGTCTTTTTCTTTGTTATGGGAGAATATTTCCTTTGGCCATAGAGTCTTCAAAGGGATCCGAAATATCTGTTCTCAGATTCCACAGAAATAAGGCTAGCAAAGAGATCCACGAAATACAGACGTAACTCTGAGGGATGAATTAACAGAACACTAAGCAGTTTCTCAGAAAGTTTCTTTATAGATTTCATCGGAGGATATTTCCTTTTTCACCATAGCCTTCTATGGGCTTGCAAATAACACTTTGCCAATTCCACAAGAACTGTCTTAGCGAAAGGCTTCTTGAGGGGAAAGCTGTAACTCTGTGAGATGATTTCACAGAACACAAAGAAGTTTCTCAGAAAGCGTCTTTTTCTTTGTTATCGGAGGATATTTCCTTTGGCCATACAGTCTTCAAAGGGATCCGAAATATCTGTTCTCAGATTCCACAGAAATAAGGCTAGCAAAGAGATCCACGAAATACAGATGTAACTCTGTGAGATGAATTAACAGAACACTAAGCAGTTTCTCAGAAAGCTTCTTTCCAGATATCATCTGAGGATATTTCCTTTTTCACCATAGCCCTCTATGGGCTTCCAAATATCACTTTGCCAATTCCACAAGAACTGTCTTAGCGAAAGGCTTCTTGAGGGGAAAGCTGTAACTCTGTGAGGTGATTTCACAGATCACAAAGAAGTTTCTCAGAAAGCTTCTTTCTCTTTGTTATCGGAGGATATTTCCTTTGGCCCTATAGTCTTCAAAGGGATCCGAAATATCTGTTCTCAGATTCCACAGAAATGAGGCTAGCAAAGTGATGCACGAAATACAGATGTAACTCTGTGAGATGAATTAACAGAACACTAAGCAGTTTCTCAGAAAGCTTCTTTCCAGATTTCATCTGAGGATATTTCCTTTTTCACCATAGCCCTCTATGGGCTTCCAAATATCACTTCGCCAATTCCACAAGAACTGTCTTAGCGAAAGGCTTCTTGAGGGGAAAGCTGTAACTCTGTGAGATGATTTCACAAAACACAAAGAAGTTTCTCAGTAAGCTTCTTTCTCTTTGTTATTGGAGGATATTTCCTATGGCCCTATAGTCTTCAAAGGGATCCGAAATATCTGTTCTCAGATTCCACAGAAATAAGGCTAGCAAAGAGGTCCACGAAATACAGATGTAACTCTGTGAGTGGAAGTCACACATCACAGAGCAGTTTCTCAGAAAGCTTCTTTCCAGATTTCATCTGAGGATATTTCCTTTTTCACCATAGCCCTCTATGGGCTTCCAAATATCACTTTGACAATTCCACAAGAACTGTCTTAGCGAAAGGCTTCTTGAGGGGAAAGCTGTAACTCTGTGAGATGATTTCACAGAACACAAAGAAGTTTCTCAGAAAGCTTCTTTCTCTTTGTTATCGGAGGATATTTCCTTGGCCCTATAGTCTTCAAAGGGATCCGAAATATCTTTTCTCAGATTCCACAGAAATAAGGCTAGCAAAGAGATGCACGAAATACAGATGTAACTCTGTGAGATGAATTAACAGAACACTAAGCAGTTTCTCAGAAAGCTTCTTTCCAGATTTCATCTGAGGATATTTCCTCTTTCACCATAGCCCTCTATGGGCTTCCAAATATCACGTTGCCAATTCCACAAGAACTGTCTTAGCGAAAGGCTTCTTGAAGGGAAAGCTGTAACTCTGTGAGATGATTTCACAAAACACAAAGAAGTTTCTCAGTAAGCTTCTTTCTCTTTGTTATCAGAGGATATTTCCTTTGGCCCTATAGTCTTCAAAGGGATCCGAAATATCTGTTCTCAGATTCCACAGAAATAAGGCTAGCAAAGAGATCCACGAAATACAGATGTAACTCTGTGAGATGAATTAGCAGAACACTAAGCAGTTTCTCAGAAAGCTTCTTTCCAGATTTCATCTGAGGATATTTCCTTTTTCACCATAGCCCTCTATGGGCTTCCAAATATCACTTTGCCAATTCCACAAGAACTGTCTTAGCGAAAGGCTTCTTGAGTGGAAAGCTGTAACTCTGTGAGATGATTTCACAGAACACAAAGAAGTATCTCAGAAAGCTTCTTTCTCTTTGTTATCGGAGGATATTTCCTTTGGCCCTATAGTCTTCAAAGGGATCCGAAATATCTGTTCTCAGATTCCACAGTAATAAGGCTAGCAAAGAGATGCACGAAATACAGATGTAACTCTGTGAGATGAATTAACAGAACACTAAGCAGTTTCTCAGAAAGCTTCTTTCCAGATTTCATCTGAGGATATTTCCTTTTTCACCATAGCCCTCTATGGGCTTCCAAATATCACTTTGCCAATTCCAAAAGAACTGTCTTAGCGAAAGGCTTCTTGAGGGAAAAGCTGTAACTCTGTGAGATGGTTTCACAGATCACAAAGAAGTTTCTCAGAAAGCTTCCTTCTCTTTGTTATCGGAGGATATTTCCTTTGGCCCTATAGTCTTCAAAGGGATCTGAAATATCTGTTCTCAGATTCCACAGAAATAAGGCTAGCAAAGAGATGCACGAAATACAGATGTAACTCTGTGATATGAATTAACAGAACACTAAGCAGTTTCTCAGAAAGCTTCTTTCCAGATTTCATCTGAGGATATTTCCTTTTTCACCATAGCCCTCTATGGGCTTCCAAATATCACTTTGCCAATTCCACAAGAACTGTCTTAGCGAAAGGCTTCTTTAAGGGAAAGCTGTAACTCTGTGAGATGATTTCACAAAACACAAAGAAGTTTCTCAGTAAGCTTCTTTCTCTTTGTTATCGGAGGATATTTCCTTTGGCCCTATAGTCTTCAAAGGGATCCGAAATATCTGTTCTCAGATTCCACAGAAATAAGGCTAGCAAAGAGATGCACGAAATACTGATGTAACTCTGTGAGATGAATTAACAGAACACTAAGCAGTTTCTCAGAAAGCTTCTTTCCAGATTTCATCTGAGGATATTTCCTTTTTCACCATAGCCCTCTATGGGCTTCCAAATATCACTTTGCCAATTCCACTAGAACTGTCTTAGCGAAAGGCTTCTTGAGGGGAAAGCTGTAACTCTGTGAGATGATTTCACAGAACACAAAGAAGTTTCTCAGAAAGCTTCTTTCTCTTTGTTATCGGAGGATATTTCCTTTGGCCCTATAGACTTCAAAGGGATCCGAAATATCTGTTCTCAGATTCCAAAGAAATAAGGCTAGCAAAGAGATCCACGAAATACAGATGTAACTCTGTGAGATGAATTAACAGAACACTAAGCAGTTTCTCAGAAAGCTTCTTTCCAGATTTCATCTGAGGATATTTCCTTTTTCACCATAGCCCTCTTTGGGCTTCCAAATATCACTTTGCCAATTCCACAAGAACTGTCTTAGCGAAAGGCTTCTTGAGGGGCAAGCTGTAACTCTGTGAGATGATTTCACAGAACACAAAGAAGTTTCTCAGTAAGCTTCTTTCACTTTGTTATCGGAGGATATTTCCTTTGGCCCTATAGTCTTCAAAGGGATCCGAAATATCTGTTCTCAGATTCCACAGAAATAAGGCTAGCAAAGAGATCCACGAAATACAGATGTAACTCCGTGAGATGAATTAACAGAACACTAAGCAGTTTCTCAGAAAGCTTCTTTCCAGATTTCATCTGAGGATATTTCCTTTTTCACCATAGCCCTCTATGGGCTTCCAAATATCACTTTGCCAATTCCACAAGAACTGTCTTAGCGAAAGGCTTCTTTAGTGGAAAGGTTTAACTCTGTGAGATGATTTCACGGAACACAAAGAAATTTCTCAGAAAGCTTCTTTCTCTTTGTTGTCGGAGGATATTTCCTTTGGCCCTATAGTCTTCAAAGGGATCCGAAGTATCTGTTCTCAGATTCCACAGAAATAAGGCTAGGAAAGAGATCCACGAAATACAGATGTAACTCTGTGAGATGAATTAACAGAACACTAAGCAGTTTCTCAGAAAGCTTCTTTCCAGATTTCATCTGAGGATATTTCCTTTTTCACCATAGCCCTCTATGGGCTTCCAAATATCACTTTGCCAATTCCACAAGAACTGTCTTAGCGAAAGGCTTCTTGAGTGGAAAGCTGTAACTCTGTGAGATGATTTCAAGGAACACAAAGCAGTATCTCAGAAAGCTTCTTTATCTTTGTTATCGGAGGATATTTCCTTTGGCCCTATAGTCTTCAAAGGGATCCGAAATATCTGTTCTCAGATTCCACAGAAATAAGGCTAGCAAAGAGATGCACGAAATACAGATGTAACTCTGTGAGATGAATTAACAGAACACTAAGCAGTTTCTCAGAAAGCTTCTTTCCAGATTTCATCTGAGGATATTTCCTTTTTCACCATAGCCCTCTATGGGCTTCGAAATATCACTTTGCCAATTCCACAAGAACTGTCTTAGCGAAAGGCTTCTTGAGGGGAAAGCTGTAACTCTGTGAGATGATTTCACAGAACACAAAGAAGTTTCTCAGAAAGCTTCTTTCTCTTTGTTATTGGAGGATATTTCCTTTGGCCCTATAGTCTTGAAAGAGATCCGAAATATCTGTTCTCAGATTCCACAGAAATAAGGCTAGCAAAGAGATGCACGAAATACAGATGTAACTCTGTGAGATGAATTAACAGAACACTAAGCAGTTTCTCAGAAAGCTTCTTTCCAGATTTCATCTGAGGATATTTCCTTTTTCACCATAGCCCTCTATGGGCTTCCAAATATCACTTTGCAAATTCCACAAGAACTGTCTTAGCGAAAGGCTTCTTGAGGGGAAAACTGTAACACTGTGTGATGATTTCACAGAACACAAAGAAGTTTCTCAGAAAGCTTCTTTCTGTTTGTTATCGGAGGATATTTCCTTTGGCTCTACAGTCTTCAAAGGGATCCGAAAAATCTGTTCACAGATTCCACAGAAATAAGGCTAGCAAAGAGATCCACGAAATACAGAGGAACTCTGTGAGATGAATTAACAGAACACTAAGCAGTTTCTCAGAAAGCTTCTTTCCAGATTTCATCTGAGGATATTTCCTCTTTCACCATAGCCCTCTATGGGCTTCCAAATATCACTTTGCCAATTCCACAAGAACTGTCTTAGCGAAAGGCTTCTTGAGGGGAAAGCTGTAACTCTGTGAGATGATTTCACAAAACATAAAGAAGTTTCTCAGAAAGCTTCTTTGTCTTTGTTATCGGAGGATATTTCCTTTGGCCCTATAGTCTTCAAAGGGATCCGAAATATCTGTTCTCAGATTCCACAGAAATAAGGCTAGCAAAGAGATCCACGAAATACAGATGTAACTCTGTGAGTGGAAGTCACACATCACAGAGCAGTTTCTCAGAAAGCTTTTTTCCAGATTTCATCGGAAGATATTTCCTTTTTCACCATAGCCCTCTAAGGGCTTCCAAATATCACTTTGCCAATTCCACAAGAACTGTCTTAGCGAAAGGCTTCTTTAGTGGAAAGGTGTAACTCTGTGAGATGATTTCACGGAACACAAAGAAGTTTCTCAGAAAGCTTCTTTCTCTTTGTTATCGGAGGATATTTCCTTTGGCCCTATAGTCTTCAAAGGGATCCGAAATATCTGTTCTCAGATTCCACAGAAATAAGGCTAGCAAAGAGATCCACGAAATACAGATGTAACTCTGTGAGATGAATTAAAAGAACAATAAGCAGTTTCTCAGAAAGCTTCTTTCCAGATTTCATCTGAGGATATTTCCTTTTTCACCATAGCCCTTTATGGGCTTCCAAATATCACTTTGTCAATTCCACAAGAACTGTCTTAGCGAAAGGCTTCTTGAGTGGAAAGCTGTAACTCTGTGAGATGATTTCACAGAACACAAAGAAGTTTCTCAGAAAGCTTCTTTCTCATTGTTATCGGAGGATATTTCGTTGGCCCTATAGTCTTCAAAGGGATCCGAAATATCTGTTCTCAGATTCCAAAGAAATAAGGCTAGCAAAGAGATGCACGAAATACAAATGTAACCCTGTGAGATGAATTAACAGAACACTAAGCAGTTTCTCAGAAAGCTTCTTTCCAGATTTCATCTGAGGATATTTCCTTTTTCACCAGAGCCCTCTATGGGCTTCCAAATATCACTTTGCCAATTCCACAAGAACTGTCTTAGCGAAAGGCTTCTTGAGGGGAAAGCTGTAACACTGTGAGATGATTTCACAGAACACAAAGGAGTTTCTCAGAAATCTTCTTTCTGTTTGTTATCGGAGGATATTTCCTTTGGCTCTACAGTATTCAAAGGGATCTGAAATATCTGTTCTCAGATTCCACAGAAATAAGGCTAGCAAAGAGATCCACGAAATACAGATGTAACTCTGTGAGATGAATTAACAGAACACTAAGCAGTTTCTCAGAAAGCTTCTTTCCAGATTTCATCTGAGGATATTTCCTTTTTCACCATAGCCCTCTATGGGCTTCCAAATATCACTTTCCCAATTCCACAAGAACAGTCTTAGCGAAAGGCTTCTTGAGGGGAAATCTGTAACTCTGTGAGATGATTTCACAGAACACAAAGAAGTTTCTCGGAAAGCTTCTTTCTCATTGTTATCGGAGGATATTTCCTTTGGCCCTATAATCTTCAAAGGGATCCGAAATATCTGTTCTCAGATTCCAAAGAAATAAGGCTAGCAAAGAGATGCACGAAATACAGATGTAACTCTGTGAGATGAATTAACAGAACACTAAGCAGTTTCTCAGAAAGCTTCTTTCCAGATTTCATCTGAGGATATTTCCTTTTTCACCATAGCCCTCTATGGGCTTCCAAATATCACTTTGCCAATTCCACAAGAACTGTCTTAGCGAAAGGCTTCTTTAGGGGAAAGCTGTATCTCTGTGAGATGATTTCACAGATCACAAAGAAGTTTCTCAGAAAGCTTCTTTCTCTTTGTTATCAGAGGATATTTCCTTTGACCCTATAGTCTTCAAAGGGGTCCGAAATATCCGTTCTCAGATTCCACAGAAATAAGGCTAGCAAAGAGATGCACGAAATACAGATGTAACTCTGTGAGATTAATTAACAGAACACTAAGCAGTTTCTCAGAAAGCTTCTTTCCAGATTTCATCTGAGTATATTTCCTTTTTCACCATAGCCCTCTAGGGGCTTCCAAATATCACTTTTCCAATTCCACAAGAACTGTCTTAGCGAAAGGCTTCTTGAGCGGAAAGCTGTAACTCTGTGAGATGATTTCACAGAACACAAAGAAGTTTCTCAGTAAGCTTCTTTCTCTTTGTTATCGGAGGATATTTCCTTTGGCCCTATAGTCTTCAAAGGGATCCGAAATATCAGTTCTCAGATTCCACAGAAATAAGGCTAGCAAAGAGATGCACGAAATACAGATGTAACTCTGTGAGATGAATTCACAGAACACTAAGCAGTTTCTCAGAAAGCTTCTTTCCAGATTTCATCTGAGGATATTTCCTTTTTCACCATAGCCCTCTATGGGCTTCCAAATATCACTTTGCCAATTCCACAAGAAATGTCTTAGCGAAAGGCTTCTTGAGGGGAAAGCAGTAACTCTGTGAGATGATTTCATAGAACACAAAGAAGTTTCTCAGAAAGCTTCTTCCTCTTTGTTATCGGAGGATATTTCCTTTGGCCCTATAGTCTTCAAAGGGATCCGAAATATCTGTTCTCAGATTCCAAAGAAATAAGGCTAGCAAAGAGATCCACGAAATACTGATGTCACTCTGTGAGCTGAATTAACAGAACACTAAGCAGTTTCTCAGAAAGCTTCTTTCCAGATTTCATCTGAGGATATTTCCTTTTTCACCATAGCCCTCTAGGGGCTTCCAAATATCACTTTGCAAATTCCACAAGAACTGTTTTAGCGAAAGGCTTCTTGAGGGGAAAGCTATAACTCTGTGAGATGATTTCACAGATCACAAAGAAGTTTCTCAGAAAGATTCTTTCTATTTGTTATCGGAGGATATTTCCTTTGGCCCTATAGTTTTCAAAGGGATCCGAAATATCTGTTCTCAGATTCCACAGAAATAAGGCTAGCAAAGAGATACACTAAATACAGATGTAACTCTGTGAGTGGAAGTCACACATCACAGAGCAGTTTCTCAGAAAGCTTCTTTCCAGATTTCATCTGAGGATATTTCCTTTTTCACCATAGCCCTCTATGGGCTTCCAAATATCACTTTGCCAATTCCACAAGAACTGTCTTAGCGAAAGGTTTCTTGAGGGGAAAGCTGTAACTCTGTGAGATGATTTCACAGAACACAAAGAAGTTTCTCAGAAAGCGTCTTTTTCTTTGTTATGGGAGAATATTTCCTTTGGCCATAGAGTCTTCAAAGGGATCCGAAATATCTGTTCTCAGATTCCACAGAAATAAGGCTAGCAAAGAGATCCACGAAATACAGATGTAACTCTGTGAGATGAATTAACAGAACACTAAGCAGTTTCTCAGAAAGCTTCTTTCCAGATTTCATCTGAGGATATTTCCTTTTTCACCATAGCCCTCTAAGGGCTTCCAAATATCACTTTGCCAATTCCTCAAGAACTGTCTTAGCGAAAGGCTTCTTGAGGGGAAAGCTGTAACTCTGTGAGATGATTTCACAGAACACAAAGAAGTTTCTCAGAAAGCGTCTTTTTCTTTGTTATGGGAGAATATTTCCTTTGGCCATAGAGTCTTCAAAGGGATCCGAAATATCTGTTCTCAGATTCCACAGAAATAAGGCTAGCAAAGAGATCCACGAAATACAGACGTAACTCTGAGGGATGAATTAACAGAACACTAAGCAGTTTCTCAGAAAGCTTCTTTATAGATTTCATCGGAGGATATTTCCTTTTTCACCATAGCCTTCTATGGGCTTCCAAATAACACTTTGCCAATTCCACAAGAACTGTCTTAGCGAAAGGCTTCTTGAGGGGAAAGCTGTAACTCTGTGAGATGATTTCACAGAACACAAAGAAGTTTCTCAGAAAGCGTCTTTTTCTTTGTTATCGGAGGATATTTCCTTTGGCCATACAGTCTTCAAAGGGATCCGAAATATCTGTTCTCAGATTCCACAGAAATAAGGCTAGCAAAGAGATACACGAAATACTGATGTAACTCTGTGAGATGAATTAACAGAACACTAAGCAGTTTCTCAGAAAGCTTCTTTCCAGATATCATCTGAGGATATTTCCTTTTTCACCATAGCCCTCTATGGGCTTCCAAATATCACTTTGCCAATTCCACAAGAACTGTCTTAGCGAAAGGCTTCTTGAGGGGAAAGCTGTAACTCTGTGAGGTGATTTCACAGATCACAAAGAAGTTTCTCAGAAAGCTTCTTTCTCTTTGTTATCGGAGGATATTTCCTTTGGCCCTATAGTCTTCAAAGGGATCCGAAATATCTGTTCTCAGATTCCACAGAAATGAGGCTAGCAAAGTGATGCACGAAATACAGATGTAACTCTGTGAGATGAATTAACAGAACACTAAGCAGTTTCTCAGAAAGCTTCTTTCCAGATTTCATCTGAGGATATTTCCTTTTTCACCATAGCCCTCTATGGGCTTCCAAATATCACTTTGCCAATTCCACAAGAACTGTCTTAGCGAAAGGCTTCTTGAGGGCAAAGCTGTAACTCTGTGAGATGATTTCACAAAACACAAAGAAGTTTCTCAGTAAGCTTCTTTCTCTTTGTTATTGGAGGATATTTCCTTTGGCCCTATAGTCTTCAAAGGGATCCGAAATATCTGTTCTCAGATTCCACAGAAATAAGGCTAGCAAAGAGGTCCACGAAATACAGATGTAACTCTGTGAGTGGAAGTCACACATCACAGAGCAGTTTCTCAGAAAGCTTCTTTCCAGATTTCATCTGAGGATATTTCCTTTTTCACCATAGCCCTCTATGGGCTTCCAAATATCACTTTGACAATTCCACAAGAACTGTCTTAGCGAAAGGCTTCTTGAGGGGAAAGCTGTAACTCTGTGAGATGATTTCACAGAACACAAAGAAGTTTCTCAGAAAGCGTCTTTTTCTTTGTTATGGGAGAATATTTCCTTTGGCCATAGAGTCTTCAAAGGGATCCGAAATATCTGTTCTCAGATTCCACAGAAATAAGGCTAGCAAAGAGATCCACGAAATACAGACGTAACTCTGAGGGATGAATTAACAGAACACTAAGCAGTTTCTCAGAAAGTTTCTTTATAGATTTCATCGGAGGATATTTCCTTTTTCACCATAGCCTTCTATGGGCTTGCAAATAACACTTTGCCAATTCCACAAGAACTGTCTTAGCGAAAGGCTTCTTGAGGAGAAAGCTGTAACTCTGTGAGGTGATTTCACAGAACACAAAGAAGTTTCTCAGAAAGCGTCTTTTTCTTTGTTATCGGAGGATATTTCCTTTGGCCATACAGTCTTCAAAGGGATCCGAAATATCTGTTCTCAGATTCCACAGAAATAAGGCTAGCAAAGAGATCCACGAAATACAGATGTAACTCTGTGAGATGAATTAACAGAACACTAAGCAGTTTCTCAGAAAGCTTCTTTCCAGATATCATCTGAGGATATTTCCTTTTTCACCATAGCCCTCTATGGGCTTCCAAATATCACTTTGCCAATTCCACAAGAACTGTCTTAGCGAAAGGCTTCTTGAGGGGAAAGCTGTAACTCTGTGAGGTGATTTCACAGATCACAAAGAAGTTTCTCAGAAAGCTTCTTTCTCTTTGTTATCGGAGGATATTTCCTTTGGCCCTATAGTCTTCAAAGGGATCCGAAATATCTGTTCTCAGATTCCACAGAAATGAGGCTAGCAAAGTGATGCACGAAATACAGATGTAACTCTGTGAGATGAATTAACAGAACACTAAGCAGTTTCTCAGAAAGCTTCTTTCCAGATTTCATCTGAGGATATTTCCTTTTTCACCATAGCCCTCTATGGGCTTCCAAATATCACTTTGCCAATTCCACAAGAAATGTCTTAGCGAAAGGCTTCTTGAGGGGAAAGCAGTAACTCTGTGAGATGATTTCATAGAACACAAAGAAGTTTCTCAGAAAGCTTCTTCCTCTTTGTTATCGGAGGATATTTCCTTTGGCCCTATAGTCTTCAAAGGGATCCGAAATATCTGTTCTCAGATTCCAAAGAAATAAGGCTAGCAAAGAGATCCACGAAATACTGATGTCACTCTGTGAGCTGAATTAACAGAACACTAAGCAGTTTCTCAGAAAGCTTCTTTCCAGATTTCATCTGAGGATATTTCCTTTTTCACCATAGCCCTCTAGGGGCTTCCAAATATCACTTTGCAAATTCCACAAGAACTGTTTTAGCGAAAGGCTTCTTGAGGGGAAAGCTATAACTCTGTGAGATGATTTCACAGATCACAAAGAAGTTTCTCAGAAAGATTCTTTCTATTTGTTATCGGAGGATATTTCCTTTGGCCCTATAGTTTTCAAAGGGATCCGAAATATCTGTTCTCAGATTCCACAGAAATAAGGCTAGCAAAGAGATACACTAAATACAGATGTAACTCTGTGAGTGGAAGTCACACATCACAGAGCAGTTTCTCAGAAAGCTTCTTTCCAGATTTCATCTGAGGATATTTCCTTTTTCACCATAGCCCTCTATGGGCTTCCAAATATCACTTTGCCAATTCCACAAGAACTGTCTTAGCGAAAGGTTTCTTGAGGGGAAAGCTGTAACTCTGTGAGATGATTTCACAGAACACAAAGAAGTTTCTCAGAAAGCGTCTTTTTCTTTGTTATGGGAGAATATTTCCTTTGGCCATAGAGTCTTCAAAGGGATCCGAAATATCTGTTCTTAGATTCCACAGAAATAAGGCTAGCAAAGAGATCCACGAAATACAGATGTAACTCTGTGAGATGAATTAACAGAACACTAAGCAGTTTCTCAGAAAGCTTCTTTCCAGATTTCATCTGAGGATATTTCCTTTTTCACCATAGCCCTCTAAGGGCTTCCAAATATCACTTTGCCAATTCCTCAAGAACTGTCTTAGCGAAAGGCTTCTTGAGGGGAAAGCTGTAACTCTGTGAGATGATTTCACAGAACACAAAGAAGTTTCTCAGAAAGCGTCTTTTTCTTTGTTATGGGAGAATATTTCCTTTGGCCATAGAGTCTTCAAAGGGATCCGAAATATCTGTTCTCAGATTCCACAGAAATAAGGCTAGCAAAGAGATCCACGAAATACAGACGTAACTCTGAGGGATGAATTAACAGAACACTAAGCAGTTTCTCAGAAAGCTTCTTTATAGATTTCATCGGAGGATATTTCCTTTTTCACCATAGCCTTCTATGGGCTTCCAAATAACACTTTGCCAATTCCACAAGAACTGTCTTAGCGAAAGGCTTCTTGAGGGGAAAGCTGTAACTCTGTGAGATGATTTCACAGAACACAAAGAAGTTTCTCAGAAAGCGTCTTTTTCTTTGTTATCGGAGGATATTTCCTTTGGCCATACAGTCTTCAAAGGGATCCGAAATATCTGTTCTCAGATTCCACAGAAATAAGGCTAGCAAAGAGATACACGAAATACTGATGTAACTCTGTGAGATGAATTAACAGAACACTAAGCAGTTTCTCAGAAAGCTTCTTTCCAGATATCATCTGAGGATATTTCCTTTTTCACCATAGCCCTCTATGGGCTTCCAAATATCACTTTGCCAATTCCACAAGAACTGTCTTAGCGAAAGGCTTCTTGAGGGGAAAGCTGTAACTCTGTGAGGTGATTTCACAGATCACAAAGAAGTTTCTCAGAAAGCTTCTTTCTCTTTGTTATCGGAGGATATTTCCTTTGGCCCTATAGTCTTCAAAGGGATCCGAAATATCTGTTCTCAGATTCCACAGAAATGAGGCTAGCAAAGTGATGCACGAAATACAGATGTAACTCTGTGAGATGAATTAACAGAACACTAAGCAGTTTCTCAGAAAGCTTCTTTCCAGATTTCATCTGAGGATATTTCCTTTTTCACCATAGCCCTCTATGGGCTTCCAAATATCACTTTGCCAATTCCACAAGAACTGTCTTAGCGAAAGGCTTCTTGAGGGCAAAGCTGTAACTCTGTGAGATGATTTCACAAAACACAAAGAAGTTTCTCAGTAAGCTTCTTTCTCTTTGTTATTGGAGGATATTTCCTTTGGCCCTATAGTCTTCAAAGGGATCCGAAATATCTGTTCTCAGATTCCACAGAAATAAGGCTAGCAAAGAGGTCCACGAAATACAGATGTAACTCTGTGAGTGGAAGTCACACATCACAGAGCAGTTTCTCAGAAAGCTTCTTTCCAGATTTCATCTGAGGATATTTCCTTTTTCACCATAGCCCTCTATGGGCTTCCAAATATCACTTTGACAATTCCACAAGAACTGTCTTAGCGAAAGGCTTCTTGAGGGGAAAGCTGTAACTCTGTGAGATGATTTCACAGAACACAAAGAAGTTTCTCAGAAAGCGTCTTTTTCTTTGTTATGGGAGAATATTTCCTTTGGCCATAGAGTCTTCAAAGGGATCCGAAATATCTGTTCTCAGATTCCACAGAAATAAGGCTAGCAAAGAGATCCACGAAATACAGACGTAACTCTGAGGGATGAATTAACAGAACACTAAGCAGTTTCTCAGAAAGTTTCTTTATAGATTTCATCGGAGGATATTTCCTTTTTCACCATAGCCTTCTATGGGCTTGCAAATAACACTTTGCCAATTCCACAAGAACTGTCTTAGCGAAAGGCTTCTTGAGGAGAAAGCTGTAACTCTGTGAGGTGATTTCACAGAACACAAAGAAGTTTCTCAGAAAGCGTCTTTTTCTTTGTTATCGGAGGATATTTCCTTTGGCCATACAGTCTTCAAAGGGATCCGAAATATCTGTTCTCAGATTCCACAGAAATAAGGCTAGCAAAGAGATCCACGAAATACAGATGTAACTCTGTGAGATGAATTAACAGAACACTAAGCAGTTTCTCAGAAAGCTTCTTTTCAGATATCATCTGAGGATATTTCCTTTTTCACCATAGCCCTCTATGGGCTTCCAAATATCACTTTGCCAATTCCACAAGAACTGTCTTAGCGAAAGGCTTCTTGAGGGGAAAGCTGTAACTCTGTGAGGTGATTTCACAGATCACAAAGAAGTTTCTCAGAAAGCTTCTTTCTCTTTGTTATCGGAGGATATTTCCTTTGGCCCTATAGTCTTCAAAGGGATCCGAAATATCTGTTCTCAGATTCCACAGAAATGAGGCTAGCAAAGTGATGCACGAAATACAGATGTAACTCTGTGAGATGAATTAACAGAACACTAAGCAGTTTCTCAGAAAGCTTCTTTCCAGATTTCATCTGAGGATATTTCCTTTTTCACCATAGCCCTCTATGGGCTTCCAAATATCACTTCGCCAATTCCACAAGAACTGTCTTAGCGAAAGGCTTCTTGAGGGGAAAGCTGTAACTCTGTGAGATGATTTCACAAAACACAAAGAAGTTTCTCAGTAAGCTTCTTTCTCTTTGTTATTGGAGGATATTTCCTATGGCCCTATAGTCTTCAAAGGGATCCGAAATATCTGTTCTCAGATTCCACAGAAATAAGGCTAGCAAAGAGGTCCACGAAATACAGATGTAACTCTGTGAGTGGAAGTCACACATCACAGAGCAGTTTCTCAGAAAGCTTCTTTCCAGATTTCATCTGAGGATATTTCCTTTTTCACCATAGCCCTCTATGGGCTTCCAAATATCACTTTGACAATTCCACAAGAACTGTCTTAGCGAAAGGCTTCTTGAGGGGAAAGCTGTAACTCTGTGAGATGATTTCACAGAACACAAAGAAGTTTCTCAGAAAGCTTCTTTCTCTTTGTTATCGGAGGATATTTCCTTGGCCCTATAGTCTTCAAAGGGATCCGAAATATCTTTTCTCAGATTCCACAGAAATAAGGCTAGCAAAGAGATGCACGAAATACAGATGTAACTCTGTGAGATGAATTAACAGAACACTAAGCAGTTTCTCAGAAAGCTTCTTTCCAGATTTCATCTGAGGATATTTCCTCTTTCACCATAGCCCTCTATGGGCTTCCAAATATCACGTTGCCAATTCCACAAGAACTGTCTTAGCGAAAGGCTTCTTGAAGGGAAAGCTGTAACTCTGTGAGATGATTTCACAAAACACAAAGAAGTTTCTCAGTAAGCTTCTTTCTCTTTGTTATCAGAGGATATTTCCTTTGGCCCTATAGTCTTCAAAGGGATCCGTAATATCTGTTCTCAGATTCCAAAGAAATAAGGCTAGCAAAGAGATCCACGAAATACAGATGTAACTCTGTGAGATGAATTAACAGAACACTAAGCAGTTTCTCAGAAAGCTTCTTTCCAGATTTCATCTGAGGATATTTCCTTTTTCACCATAGCCCTCTTTGGGCTTCCAAATATCACTTTGCCAATTCCACAAGAACTGTCTTAGTGAAAGGCTTCTTGAGGGGAAAGCTGTAACTCTGTGAGATGATTTCACAGAACACAAAGATGTTTCTCAGTAAGCTTCTTTCTCTTTGTTATCGGAGAATATTTCCTTTGGCCCTATAGTCTTCAAAGAGATCCGAAATATCTGTACTCAGATTCCACAGAAATAAGGCTAGCAAAGAGATCCACGAAATACAGATGTAACTCCGTGAGATGAATTAACAGAACACTAAGCAGTTTCTCAGAAAGCTTCTTTCCAGATTTCATCTGAGGATATTTCCTTTTTCACCATAGCCCTCTATGGGCTTCCAAATATCACTTTGACAATTCCACAAGAACGGTCTTAGCGAAAGGCTTCTTTAGTGGAAAGGTGTAACTCTGTGAGATGATTTCACGGAACACAAAGAAGTTTCTCAGAAAGCTTCTTTCTCTTTGTTATCGGAGGATATTTCCTTTGGCCCTATAGTCTTCAAAGGGATCCGAAATATCTGTTCTCAGATTCCACAGAAATAAGGCTAGCAAAGAGATCCACGAAATACTGATGTAACTCTGTGAGATGAATTAACAGAACACTAAGCAGTTTCTCAGAAAGCTTCTTTCCAGATTTCATCGGAAGATATTTCCTTTTTCACCATAGCCCTCTATGGGCTTCCAAATATCACTTTGCCAATTCCACAAGAACTGTCTTAGCGAAAGGCTTCTTTAGTGGAAAGGTGTAACTCTGTGAGATGATTTCACGGAACACAAAGAAGTTTCTCAGAAAGCTTCTTTCTCTTTGTTATCGGAGGATATTTCCTTTGGCCCTATAGTCTTCAAAGGGATCCGAAATATCTGTTCTCAGATTCCACAGAAATAAGGCTAGCAAAGAGATCCACCAAATACAGATGTAACTCTGTGAGATGAATTAGCAGAACACTAAGCAGTTTCTCAGAAAGCTTCTTTCCAGATTTCATCTGAGGATATTTCCTTTTTCACCATAGCCCTCTATGGGCTTCCAAATATCACTTTGCCAATTCCACAAGAACTGTCTTAGCGAAAGGCTTCTTGAGTGGAAAGCTGTAACTCTGTGAGATGATTTCACAGAACACAAAGAAGTATCTCAGAAAGCTTCTTTCTCTTTGTTATCGGAGGATATTTCCTTTGGCCCTATAGTCTTCAAAGGGATCCGAAATATCTTTTCTCAGATTCCACAGTAATAAGGCTAGCAAAGAGATGCACGAAATACAGATGTAACTCTGTGAGATGAATTAACAGAACCCTAAGCAGTTTCTCAGAAAGCTTCTTTCCAGATTTCATCTGAGGATATTTCCTTTTTCACCATAGCCCTCTATGGGCTTCCAAATATCACTTTGCCAATTCCAAAAGAACTGTCTTAGCGAAAGGCTTCTTGAGGGAAAAGCTGTAACTCTGTGAGATGATTTCACAGATCACAAAGAAGTTTCTCAGAAAGCTTCCTTCTCTTTGTTATCGGAGGATATTTCCTTTGGCCCTATAGTCTTCAAAGGGATCTGAAATATCTGTTCTCAGATTCCACAGAAATAAGGCTAGCAAAGAGATGCACGATATACAGATGTAAATCTGTGATATGAATTAACAGAACACTAAGCAGTTTCTCAGAAATCTTCTTTCCAGATTTCATCTGAGGATATTTCCTTTTTCACCATAGCCCTCTATGGGCTTCCAAATATCACTTTGCCAATTCCACAAGAACTGTCTTAGCGAAAGGCTTCTTTAAGGGAAAGCTGTAACTCTGTGAGATGATTTCACAAAACACAAAGAAGTTTCTCAGAAAGCTTCTTTCTCTTTGTTATCGGAGGATATTTCCTTTGGCCCTATAGTCTTCAAAGGGATCTGAAATATCTGTTCTCAGATTCCACAGAAATAAGGCTAGCAAAGAGATGCACGAAATACAGATGTAACTCTGTGATATGAATTAACAGAACACTAAGCAGTTTCTCAGAAAGCTTCTTTCCAGATTTCATCTGAGGATATTTCCTTTTTCACCATAGCCCTCTATGGGCTTCCAAATATCACTTTGCCAATTCCACCAGAACTGTCTTAGCGAAAGGCTTCTTTAAGGGAAAGCTGTAACTCTGTGAGATGATTTCACAAAACACAAAGAAGTTTCTCAGTAAGCTTCTTTCTGTTTGTTATCGGAGGATATTTCCTAGGGCCCTATAGTCTTCAAAGGGATCCTAAATATCTGTTCTCAGATTCCACAGAAATAAGGCTAGCAAAGAGATGCACGAAATACAGATGTAACTCTGTGAGATGAATTAACAGAACACTAAGCAGTTTCTCAGAAAGCTTCTTTCCAGATTTCATCTGAGGATATTTCCTTTTTCACCATAGCCCTCTATGGGCTTCCAAATATCACTTTGCCAATTCCACTAGAACTGTCTTACCGAAAGGCTTCTTGAGGGGAAAGCTGTAACTCTGTGAGATGATTTCACAGAACACAAAGAAGTTTCTCAGAAAGCTTCTTTCTCTTTGTTATCGGAGGATATTTCCTTTGGCCCTATAGACTTCAAAGGGATCCGAAATATCTGTTCTCAGATTCCAAAGAAATAAGGCTAGCAAAGAGATCCACGAAATACAGATGTAACTCTGTGAGATGAATTAACAGAACACTAAGCAGTTTCTCAGAAAGCTTCTTTCCAGATTTCATCTGAGGATATTTCCTTTTTCACCATAGCCTTCTTTGGGCTTCCAAATATCACTTTGCCAATTCCAGAAGAACTGTCTTACAGAAAGTCTTCTTGAGGGGAAAGCTGTAACTCTGTGAGATGATTTCACAGAACACAAAGAAGTTTCTCAGTCAGCTTCTTTCACTTTGTTATCGGAGGATATTTCCTTTGGCCCTATAGTCTTCAAAGGGATCCAAAATATCTGTTCTCAGATTCCACAGAAATAAGGCTAGCAAAGAGATCCACGAAATACAGATGTAACTCCGTGAGATGAATTAACAGAACACTAAGCAGTTTCTAAGAAAGCTTCTTTCCAGATTTCATCTGAGGATATTTCCTTTTTCACCATAGCCCTCTATGGGCTTCCAAATATCACTTTGCCAATTCCACAAGAACTGTCTTAGCGAAAGGCTTCTTTAGTGGAAAGGTGTAACTCTGTGAGATGATTTCACGGAACACAAAGAAGTTTCTCAGAAAGCATCTTTCTCTTTGTTATCGGAGGATATTTCCTTTGGCCCTATAGTCTTCAAAGGGATCCGAAGTATCTGTTCTCAGATTCCACAGAAATAAGGCTAGGAAAGAGATCCACGAAATACAGATGTAACTCTGTGAGATGAATTAACAGAACACTAAGCAGTTTCTCAGAAAGCTTCTTTCCAGATTTCATCTGAGGATATTTCCTTTTTCGCCATAGCCCTCTATGGGCTTCCAAATATCACTTTGCCAATTCCACAAGAACTGTCTTAGCGAAAGGCTTCTTGAGGGGAAAGCTGTAACTCTGTGAGATGATTTCACAGAACACAAAGAAGTTTCTCAGAAAGCTTCTTTCTCATTGTTATCGGAGGATATTTCCTTTGGCCCTATAGTCTTGAAAGGGATCCGAAATATCTGTTCTCAGATTCCACAGAAATAAGGCTAGCAAAGAGATGCACGAAATACAGATGTAACCCTGTGAGATGAATTAACAGAACACTAAGCAGTTTCTCAGAAAGCTTCTTTCCAGATTTCATCTGAGGATATTTCCTTTTTCACCATAGCCCTCTATGGGCTTCCAAATATCACTTTGCAAATTCCACAAGAACTGTCTTAGCGAAAGGCTTCTTGAGGGGAAAGCTGTAAGACTGTGTGATGATTTCACAGAACAGAAAGAAGTTTCTCAGAAGGCTTCTTTCTGTTTGTTATCGGAGGATATTTCCTTTGGCTCTACTGTCTTCAAAGGGATCCGAAAAATCTGTTCAGAGATTCCACAGAAATAAGGCTAGCAAAGAGATCCACGAAATACAGATGTAACTCTGTGAGATGAATTAACAGAACACTAAGCAGTTTCTCAGAAAGCTTCTTTCCAGATTTCATCTGAGGATATTTCCTCTTTCACCATAGCCCTCTATGGGCTTCCAAATATCACTTTGCCAATTCCACAAGAACTGTCTTAGCGAAAGGCTTCTTGAGGGGAAAGCTGTAACTCTGTGAGATGATTTCACAAAACATAAAGAAGTTTCTCAGAAAGCTTCTTTGTCTTTGTTATCGGAGGATATTTCCTTTGGCCCTATAGTCTTCAAAGGGATCCGAAATATCTGTTCTCAGATTCCACAGAAATAAGGCTAGCAAAGAGATCCACGAAATACAGATGTAACTCTGTGAGTGGAAGTCACACATCACAGAGCAGTTTCTCAGAAAGCTTTTTTCCAGATTTCATCGGAAGATATTTCCTTTTTCACCATAGCCCTCTATGGGCTTCCAAATATCACTTTGCCAATTCCACAAGAACTGTCTTAGCGAAAGGCTTCTTTAGTGGAAAGGTGTAACTCTGTGAGATGATTTCACGGAACACAAAGAAGTTTCTCAGAAAGCTTCTTTCTCTTTGTTATCGGAGGATATTTCCTTTGGCCCTATAGTCTTCAAAGGGATCCGAAATATCTGTTCTCAGATTCCACAGAAATAAGGCTAGCAAAGAGATCCACGAAATACAGATGTAACTCTGTGAGATGAATTAGCAGAACACTAAGCAGTTTCTCAGAAAGCTTCTTTCCAGATTTCATCTGAGGATATTTCCTTTTTCACCATAGCCCTCTATGGGCTTCCAAATATCACTTTGCCAATTCCACAAGAACTGTCTTAGCGAAAGGCTTCTTGAGGGGAAAGCTGTAACTCTGTGAGATGATTTCACAGAACACAAAGAAGTATCTCAGAAAGCTTCTTTCTCTTTGTTATCGGAGGATATTTCCTTTGGCCCTATAGTCTTCAAAGGGATCCGAAATATCTGTTCTCAGATTCCACAGTAATAAGGCTAGCAAAGAGATGCACGAAATACAGATGTAACTCTGTGAGATGAATTAACAGAACACTAAGCAGTTTCTCAGAAAGCTTCTTTCCAGATTTCATCTGAGGATATTTCCTTTTTCACCATAGCCCTCTATGGGCTTCCAAATATCACTTTGCCAATTCCAAAAGAACTGTCTTAGCGAAAGGCTTCTTGAGGGAAAAGCTGTAACTCTGTGAGATGGTTTCACAGATCACAAAGAAGTTTCTCAGAAAGCTTCCTTCTCTTTGTTATCGGAGGATATTTCCTTTGGCCCTATAGTCTTCAAAGGGATCTGAAATATCTGTTCTCAGATTCCACAGAAATAAGGCTAGCAAAGAGATGCACGAAATACAGATGTAACTCTGTGATATGAATTAACAGAACACTAAGCAGTTTCTCAGAAAGCTTCTTTCCAGATTTCATCTGAGGATATTTCCTTTTTCACCATAGCCCTCTATGGGCTTCCAAATATCACTTTGCCAATTCCACTAGAACTGTCTTAGCGAAAGGCTTCTTGAGGGGAAAGCTGTAACTCTGTGAGATGATTTCACAGAACACAAAGAAGTTTCTCAGAAAGCTTCTTTCTCTTTGTTATCGGAGGATATTTCCTTTGGCCCTATAGTCTTCAAAGGGATCTGAAATATCTGTTCTCAGATTCCACAGAAATAAGGCTAGCAAAGAGATGCACGAAATACAGATGTAACTCTGTGAGATGAATTAACAGAACACTAAGCAGTTTCTCAGAAAGCTTCTTTCCAGATTTCATCTGAGGATATTTCCTTTTTCACCATAGCCCTCTATGGGCTTCCAAATATCACTTTGCCAATTCCACTAGAACTGTCTTAGCGAAAGGCTTCTTGAGGGGAAAGCTGTAACTCTGTGAGATGATTTCACAGAACACAAAGAAGTTTCTCAGAAAGCTTCTTTCTCTTTGTTATCGGAGGATATTTCCTTTGGCCCTATAGTCTTCAAAGGGATCTGAAATATCTGTTCTCAGATTCCACAGAAATAAGGCTAGCAAAGAGATGCACGAAATACAGATGTAACTCTGTGATATGAATTAACAGAACACTAAGCAGTTTCTCAGAAAGCTTCTTTCCAGATTTCATCTGAGGATATTTCCTTTTTCACCATAGCCCTCTATGGGCTTCCAAATATCACTTTGCCAATTCCACCAGAACTGTCTTAGCGAAAGGCTTCTTTAAGGGAAAGCTGTAACTCTGTGAGATGATTTCACAAAACACAAAGAAGTTTCTCAGTAAGCTTCTTTCTGTTTGTTATCGGAGGATATTTCCTAGGGCCCTATAGTCTTCAAAGGGATCCTAAATATCTGTTCTCAGATTCCACAGAAATAAGGCTAGCAAAGAGATGCACGAAATACAGATGTAACTCTGTGAGATGAATTAACAGAACACTAAGCAGTTTCTCAGAAAGCTTCTTTCCAGATTTCATCTGAGGATATTTCCTTTTTCACCATAGCCCTCTATGGGCTTCCAAATATCACTTTGCCAATTCCACTAGAACTGTCTTACCGAAAGGCTTCTTGAGGGGAAAGCTGTAACTCTGTGAGATGATTTCACAGAACACAAAGAAGTTTCTCAGAAAGCTTCTTTCTCTTTGTTATCGGAGGATATTTCCTTTGGCCCTATAGACTTCAAAGGGATCCGAAATATCTGTTCTCAGATTCCAAAGAAATAAGGCTAGCAAAGAGATCCACGAAATACAGATGTAACTCTGTGAGATGAATTAACAGAACACTAAGCAGTTTCTCAGAAAGCTTCTTTCCAGATTTCATCTGAGGATATTTCCTTTTTCACCATAGTCTTCTTTGGGCTTCCAAATATCACTTTGCCAATTCCACAAGAACTGTCTTAGCGAAAGTCTTCTTGAGGGGAAAGCTGTAACTCTGTGAGATGATTTCACAGAACACAAAGAAGTTTCTTAGTCAGCTTCTTTCACTTTGTTATCGGAGGATATTTCCTTTGGCCCCATAGTCTTCAAAGGGATCCAAAATATCTGTTCTCAGATTCCACAGAAATAAGGCTAGCAAAGAGATCCACGAAATACAGATGTAACTCCGTGAGATGAATTAACAGAACACTAAGCAGTTTCTAAGAAAGCTTCTTTCCAGATTTCATCTGAGGATATTTCCTTTTTCACCATAGCCCTCTATGGGCTTCCAAATATCACTTTGCCAATTCCACAAGAACTGTCTTAGCGAAAGGCTTCTTTAGTGGAAAGGTGTAACTCTGTGAGATGATTTCACGGAACACAAAGAAGTTTCTCAGAAAGCATCTTTCTCTTTGTTATCGGAGGATATTTCCTTTGGCCCTATAGTCTTCAAAGGGATCCGAAGTATCTGTTCTCAGATTCCACAGAAATAAGGCTAGGAAAGAGATCCACGAAATACAGATGTAACTCTGTGAGATGAATTAACAGAACACTAAGCAGTTTCTCAGAAAGCTTCTTTCCAGATTTCATCTGAGGATATTTCCTTTTTCGCCATAGCCCTCTATGGGCTTCCAAATATCACTTTGCCAATTCCACAAGAACTGTCTTAGCGAAAGGCTTCTTGAGGGGAAAGCTGTAACTCTGTGAGATGATTTCACAGAACACAAAGAAGTTTCTCAGAAAGCTTCTTTCTCATTGTTATCGGAGGATATTTCCTTTGGCCCTATAGTCTTGAAAGGGATCCGAAATATCTGTTCTCAGATTCCACAGAAATAAGGCTAGCAAAGAGATGCACGAAATACAGATGTAACCCTGTGAGATGAATTAACAGAACACTAAGCAGTTTCTCAGAAAGCTTCTTTCCAGATTTCATCTGAGGATATTTCCTTTTTCACCATAGCCCTCTATGGGCTTCCAAATATCACTTTGCCAATTCCACTAGAACTGTCTTACCGAAAGGCTTCTTGAGGGGAAAGCTGTAACTCTGTGAGATGATTTCACAGAACACAAAGAAGTTTCTCAGAAAGCTTCTTTCTCTTTGTTATCGGAGGATATTTCCTTTGGCCCTATAGACTTCAAAGGGATCCGAAATATCTGTTCTCAGATTCCAAAGAAATAAGGCTAGCAAAGAGATCCACGAAATACAGATGTAACTCTGTGAGATGAATTAACAGAACACTAAGCAGTTTCTCAGAAAGCTTCTTTCCAGATTTCATCTGAGGATATTTCCTTTTTCACCATAGCCTTCTTTGGGCTTCCAAATATCACTTTGCCAATTCCACAAGAACTGTCTTAGCGAAAGTCTTCTTGAGGGGAAAGCTGTAACTCTGTGAGATGATTTCACAGAACACAAAGAAGTTTCTCAGTCAGCTTCTTTCACTTTGTTATCGGAGGATATTTCCTTTGGCCCTATAGTCTTCAAAGGGATCCGAAGTATCTGTTCTCAGATTCCACAGAAATAAGGCTAGGAAAGAGATCCACGAAATACAGATGTAACTCTGTGAGATGAATTAACAGAACACTAAGCAGTTTCTCAGAAAGCTTCTTTCCAGATTTCATCTGAGGATATTTCCTTTTTCGCCATAGCCCTCTATGGGCTTCCAAATATCACTTTGCCAATTCCACAAGAACTGTCTTAGCCAAAGGCTTCTTGAGGGGAAAGCTGTAACTCTGTGAGATGATTTCACAGAACACAAAGAAGTTTCTCAGAAAGCTTCTTTCTCATTGTTATCGGAGGATATTTCCTTTGGGCCTATAGTCTTGAAAGGGATCCGAAATATCTGTTCTCAGATTCCACAGAAATAAGGCTAGCAAAGAGATGCACGAAATACAGATGTAACCCTGTGAGATGAATTAACAGAACACTAAGCAGTTTCTCAGAAAGCTTCTTTCCAGATTTCATCTGAGGATATTTCCTTTTTCACCATAGCCCTCTATGGGCTTCCAAATATCACTTTGCAAATTCCACAAGAACTGTCTTAGCGAAAGGCTTCTTGAGGGGAAAGCTGTAACACTGTGTGATGATTTCACAGAACAGAAAGAAGTTTCTCAGAAGGCTTCTTTCTGTTTGTTATCGGAGGATATTTCCTTTGGCTCTACTGTCTTCAAAGGGATCCGAAAAATCTGTTCAGAGATTCCACAGAAATAAGGCTAGCAAAGAGATCCACGAAATACAGATGTAACTCTGTGAGATGAATTAACAGAACACTAAGCAGTTTCTCAGAAAGCTTCTTTCCAGATTTCATCTGAGGATATTTCCTCTTTCACCATAGCCCTCTATGGGCTTCCAAATATCACTTTGCCAATTCCACAAGAACTGTCTTAGCGAAAGGCTTCTTGAGGGGAAAGCTGTAACTCTGTGAGATGATTTCACAAAACATAAAGAAGTTTCTCAGAAAGCTTCTTTGTCTTTGTTATCGGAGGATATTTCCTTTGGCCCTATAGTCTTCAAAGGGATCCGAAATATCTGTTCTCAGATTCCACAGAAATAAGGCTAGCAAAGAGATCCACGAAATACAGATGTAACTCTGTGAGATGAATTAGCAGAACACTAAGCAGTTTCTCAGAAAGCTTCTTTCCAGATTTCATCTGAGGATATTTCCTTTTTCACCATAGCCCTCTATGGGCTTCCAAATATCACTTTGCCAATTCCACAAGAACTGTCTTAGCGAAAGGCTTCTTGAGTGGAAAGCTGTAACTCTGTGAGATGATTTCACAGAACACAAAGAAGTATCTCAGAAAGCTTCTTTCTCTTTGTTATCGGAGGATATTTCCTTTGGCCCTATAGTCTTCAAAGGGATCCGAAATATCTGTTCTCAGATTCCACAGTAATAAGGCTAGCAAAGAGATGCACGAAATACAGATGTAACTCTGTGAGATGAATTAACAGAACACTAAGCAGTTTCTCAGAAAGCTTCTTTCCAGATTTCATCTGAGGATATTTCCTTTTTCACCATAGCCCTCTATGGGCTTCCAAATATCACTTTGCCAATTCCAAAAGAACTGTCTTAGCGAAAGGCTTCTTGAGGGAAAAGCTGTAACTCTGTGAGATGGTTTCACAGATCACAAAGAAGTTTCTCAGAAAGCTTCCTTCTCTTTGTTATCGGAGGATATTTCCTTTGGCCCTATAGTCTTCAAAGGGATCTGAAATATCTGTTCTCAGATTCCACAGAAATAAGGCTAGCAAAGAGATGCACGAAATACAGATGTAACTCTGTGATATGAATTAACAGAACACTAAGCAGTTTCTCAGAAAGCTTCTTTCCAGATTTCATCTGAGGATATTTCCTTTTTCACCATAGCCCTCTATGGGCTTCCAAATATCACTTTGCCAATTCCACAAGAACTGTCTTAGCGAAAGGCTTCTTTAAGGGAAAGCTGTAACTCTGTGAGATGATTTCACAAAACACAAAGAAGTTTCTCAGTAAGCTTCTTTCTCTTTGTTATCGGAATATTTCCTTTGGCCCTATAGTCTTCAAAGGGATCCGAAATATCTGTTCTCAGATTCCACAGAAATAAGGCTAGCAAAGAGATCCACGAAATACAGATGTAACTCTGTGAGATGAATTAACAGAACACTAAGCAGTTTCTCAGAAAGCTTCTTTCCAGATTTCATCTGAGGATATTTCCTTTTTCACCATAGCCCTCTATGGGCTTCCAAATATCACTTTGCCAATTCCACTAGAACTGTCTTAGCGAAAGGCTTCTTGAGGGGAAAGCTGTAACTCTGTGAGATGATTTCACAGAACACAAAGAAGTTTCTCAGAAAGCTTCTTTCTCTTTGTTATCGGAGGATATTTCCTTTGGCCCTATAGACTTCAAAGGGATCCGAAATATCTGTTCTCAGATTCCAAAGAAATAAGGCTAGCAAAGAGATCCACGAAATACAGATGTAACTCTGTGAGATGAATTAACAGAACACTAAGCAGTTTCTCAGAAAGCTTCTTTCCAGATTTCATCTGAGGATATTTCCTTTTTCACCATAGCCCTCTTTGGGCTTCCAAATATCACTTTGCCAATTCCACAAGAACTGTCTTAGCGAAAGGCTTCTTGAGGGGCAAGCTGTAACTCTGTGAGATGATTTCACAGAACACAAAGAAGTTTCTCAGTAAGCTTCTTTCACTTTGTTATCGGAGGATATTTCCTTTGGCCCTATAGTCTTCAAAGGGATCCGAAATATCTGTTCTCAGATTCCACAGAAATAAGGCTAGCAAAGAGATCCACGAAATACAGATGTAACTCCGTGAGATGAATTAACAGAACACTAAGCAGTTTCTCAGAAAGCTTCTTTCCAGATTTCATCTGAGGATATTTCCTTTGTCACCATAGCCCTCTATGGGCTTCCAAATATCACTTTGCCAATTCCACAAGAACTGTCTTAGCGAAAGGCTTCTTTAGTGGAAAGGTTTAACTCTGTGAGATGATTTCACGGAACACAAAGAAATTTCTCAGAAAGCTTCTTTCTCTTTGTTGTCGGAGGATATTTCCTTTGGCCCTATAGTCTTCAAAGGGATCCGAAGTATCTGTTCTCAGATTCCACAGAAATAAGGCTAGGAAAGAGATCCACGAAATACAGATGTAACTCTGTGAGATGAATTAACAGAACACTAAGCAGTTTCTCAGAAAGCTTCTTTCCAGATTTCATCTGAGGATATTTCCTTTTTCACCATAGCCCTCTATGGGCTTCCAAATATCACTTTGCCAATTCCACAAGAACTGTCTTAGCGAAAGGCTTCTTGAGTGGAAAGCTGTAACTCTGTGAGATGATTTCAAGGAACACAAAGCAGTATCTCAGAAAGCTTCTTTATCTTTGTTATCGGAGGATATTTCCTTTGGCCCTATAGTCTTCAAAGGGATCCGAAATATCTGTTCTCAGATTCCACAGAAATAAGGCTAGCAAAGAGATGCACGAAATACAGATGTAACTCTGTGAGATGAATTAACAGAACACTAAGCAGTTTCTCAGAAAGCTTCTTTCCAGATTTCATCTGAGGATATTTCCTTTTTCACCATAGCCCTCTATGGGCTTCGAAATATCACTTTGCCAATTCCACAAGAACTGTCTTAGCGAAAGGCTTCTTGAGGGGAAAGCTGTAACTCTGTGAGATGATTTCACAGAACACAAAGAAGTTTCTCAGAAAGCTTCTTTCTCTTTGTTATTGGAGGATATTTCCTTTGGCCCTATAGTCTTGAAAGAGATCCGAAATATCTGTTCTCAGATTCCACAGAAATAAGGCTAGCAAAGAGATGCACGAAATACAGATGTAACTCTGTGAGATGAATTAACAGAACACTAAGCAGTTTCTCAGAAAGCTTCTTTCCAGATTTCATCTGAGGATATTTCCTTTTTCACCATAGCCCTCTATGGGCTTCCAAATATCACTTTGCAAATTCCACAAGAACTGTCTTAGCGAAAGGCTTCTTGAGGGGAAAACTGTAACACTGTGTGATGATTTCACAGAACACAAAGAAGTTTCTCAGAAAGCTTCTTTCTGTTTGTTATCGGAGGATATTTCCTTTGGCTCTACAGTCTTCAAAGGGATCCGAAAAATCTGTTCACAGATTCCACAGAAATAAGGCTAGCAAAGAGATCCACGAAATACAGAGGAACTCTGTGAGATGAATTAACAGAACACTAAGCAGTTTCTCAGAAAGCTTCTTTCCAGATTTCATCTGAGGATATTTCCTCTTTCACCATAGCCCTCTATGGGCTTCCAAATATCACTTTGCCAATTCCACAAGAACTGTCTTAGCGAAAGGCTTCTTCAGG